>NC_067145.1:1456407-1796467 GCF_903995435.1 Acomys russatus | reverse complement strand
GTTAATGCACCTCTACTAACCAGGGCTTGCCATCTTTTATCATGTAGCTCAGAAAATGCTCAGTAAGGAATAGTCTCTCTGTGCTGGGCTTCTTGTTGCACAAATTCCAACTGTACCTTCAAACTCCCACCAAAACGGTGAACACAATGAAGAAGAAAAGGAAAGGAAACTCATGCAGATGAGAAGAAAAGAAATCAGTGAGAGTCTTAGAGTTTTAATTGAGGGCTAGAAAGAAGAGATATCGAAATAGATAGGGATGAAGAATCAGCAACCAGGAGGGGAAAGCCTAAGAAGGTGCTATGTTCCTCTGAGATGCTGTTGTTTATGTGACTAATAAGAAGGCCTGATGTACTCCTAAGAGAAGGAACTATAGTTCACGGGCTGAGGAGATGTGGGAGGAAAGTTTGGCCCACACAGCTCATTCTTGTCAGACTAGAAGAAACTTGCAGATCAATATCTCCAAAATTCTTATCTCCACCTCCCCCTTAGTCATTTCCTACCCACAATCCAGTGTGAGATAAAAAAGTCTCCTTCAGTTGACACTTTCTCCCTTTTATCAGACTCAACAGAAAACAATTGGCTCTTGAAACATGTCTGATCCCCGTGTGCTGTCGGGGAGGAGCAGTGTCTAGGATTGAGTCCAGGGAAAGAGGATGCTCTACTTTGATAATGCCTCCTAGATCCCATCCCCCACCCCGTGAAGCAATGACTCAATCATGGAACTAATGAATACCTGTCAACTGGGAGAGTAAGGTGTTCCTGGGAAATCTCACAGAGTATAATCAATCACACTAAACTCCCCATAATGTGCATTTTTATCCTGATTTTCTCTTTTCTTAATAAGATTTTTCACTTTTATTTTTCTTTACTACAAAGCTAATCCAATGTCTAATCAAATCTACATACAGCAAATGTAACTTTTAAAAAATTTATTTAAATTTATTTATTTATTCACTTTACATTCTGATCATCCCCCCTCCCTCCTGTCCTCCTATTCTTACCCTCCCTCCATCTTCCCCCACCCCCCTTTCCCTATTCCTCAGAAAAAGGGAGGCCCCAACCCACCCACCATAGCTCATCAAGTCACAACATGTCCTTTTCCCCTGTGTCCTGTCAAAGAAGCCCTGCCAAGGGGACTTGGTCAAAAAGCAGGAAACAGAGTCCCTTTATACAAGGGAAAAGGAAAGAGATTTAAAAGACTTGGAGAAATCAATAAGGTTGACATTGCACTTGTCATATAAGTTATCATAGCTATATTAATGCAAGTGTGTACTTTTGAAAAAAAGCAAATAGTTACCATAGATTGATATAAAATATAAAAAGGTTACTGATAAAGATGTAATTGATTTTACTCCAAAGTGTGGATTGGATAAATAATCCAGACTTTCTTATCCAGCTAGTCCCAAACAATTTGGAAAAGAAAACTTTTGAGGAAAGACATTCAGATTTCAGGAGATTTTCTGAGATTTTTCTCAGTGTCTCTTACAATTTCTACTCTTATTTAAATAATCTGCATGTGCTCAGAACCATTATGTGACATAAAATTATTTAAAAAGCTGTGCAGTGCAACCAGTATGTGTCTACACTTAAAGCATATTGGAGTCTAGAAAGAAACCAGTTGATAATCATATATGTACTTTATACATCCCTATAACACCTAATTAGGTAGTTTCTGTATAAAAATAGAGTGAAGAGGGAGACTATACAAAGATGTGGAAATTGGAAACCATCTTTTAAAGCCCTTGTGACAAGTGAGTCTGATGTTTACAGAATGATTCACTCAGACAAATCCTTCATCATAGTAATAGTCCTAGAGTCAAATCAAAGGATGTTGACAAGAAAATGTTATCTCTTTTTTAAAAAAATATAAAACTTGTCAAAGGATTGGTTAAATATCTATAGATACTGCTTTACTATTTTAAAATAACAAATACCAAAATATAATGGTCTTCACTTTGTAATATTAATTACTAGAAGCATATGACAACATAACAATACCAAATTCCAATAAAGAAAATTCTTCTGTGCTCTCACAAAGTTTAGTCTTGTGGAAATGGATATGGTGATATTACTGAATTTTTTTAATCCATGGAAAAGAGAAGAAAATGCACCTACAGGAATGTATAGGCTTGATGAGTGAGAATGAATGAATTCTAAAGACTTATGGACTTCTGAAACTAACTTACAAAAACCTTTGATAAGAACCGTCCACCCATCTTCTCTGAGGTCTCTCCATTATCATCCTCATTACTAACTCAGCTATTAAAAACAAGGAATTCCCGAAATTTGTGGATAAATGGATTGAGCTAGAAATGATCATAATGAGTGGGTTAACCCAGAAGCAGAAAGAATCAAATGGTATATACTCACTTATATCCTGCATACTAGCCCAAGGGGCATGTTCCACGAAAGCCTTCACTTACCAGGAAACTGGGACAGAGGGGAAGGCATCCTATTGGGACTCTAAATGAGAGACGCATGGGAGAACAGCAAAATAAAAGGATACAGAGGGTCCTAGAAATCTACAAGTAGAACAATATGATAGGCAGATTTGGGCCCAGGGGTCCCGCTCAAACTAAGGCACCAGCCAAGGACAATACAGGAGGTAAACTTTAAAAAACCCCTTCCCAGATCTAGCCAATGGTCAGAATATTCTCCACAGTGAGTGGAGAGTTGATACGACTTTCTCACGTGTTCTGGTGCCTCACATTTGACCATGTCCCCTGGAGGGGGAGACCTGGTGGCACTCAGAGGAAGGACAGCAAGTAGCCAAGAAGAGACTTGATACCCTATGAGAATATATAGGGGGACGTAATCCCCCTCAGGAACATTCATAGGGGAGGGGAATAATGGGAAAATGGGGGGGGGGAGGAATGGGAGGATACAAGGGATGGGATAAACATTGAGATGTAACAAGAATAAATTAATAAAAAAAAAATTACTATTATACAAACAGAGTAATTAAAATATAGGTAGAAATTACTTAAGTAAAAGTTTTACAATTTAATCTTTCTTTAAGCTCTTAATGATTAAATAAATAGCACAAAATCAAAAAAAAAAAAAAAAGAACCGTCCACCCTCAATAAAGTCTTGGTAGACAGCGATGACTAAGTAAGCACTTAGGTGTTCCATAAAGACTTTGGCCAAAGGTGAACTCTATCAGCTTCAAGACATGAATGGCTCCTCTTATGTACTTGGAACTAAGAGACCTCTAGAAGACCATGATACAGTGGTTATTTATTATAATACAGCAGTTGCTGAAAGGGCCAAAAATAAAAATAAAATTTTCTTTGGGTGCCTAAGAAAAGATCACTTGAAAGTTGCAGGCTAATACTAAAGATTACCACTAAACAATGATCACTCACCTTCCATGTGCTAACCTCATCTAGTTATCCCAGTAGCTGCAGTGTAGATGCTCTGTATTGGTTTATGAGACCTGCATGGAGGTTGAGTTGGCTTCTTCCAGTCACTTTGAAGAAAAACAATAAAGTAAAGCACACAGTGAGATAGAGAAGGTCTTTGAGAATGCTGTCCTTACTCTAAGTATATTATATCAATTACTGGGATAAATCTTGATTTTTTTTTTCAATGAATGAAAAGAGATGAAAGAATTCAACTCCTTGTCAGATAACAGGTAAAGAGGATACTCAGAACCACATGCGTAAGATGCAGCAGTCATCAAGGGTATTTTGTATAGTGGGTCTGTGCATGGCGCCCAGTAGGACACGAAGGAGCATAGCTTATAGCAGAGCTAGCGCAGCAGGGATGCCCATGCATAGGACACAGAAGGCACACAGCATCCCCTGAGGGTAGAGATGGAGAAGAACATAGATAAAGTTTACAAAGGGATACTGAATGCCCAAGGCTGTCATAACAAAATACAGCAGACTGAGTGACTTGGACAGAATAAATTAATTTTCTCACATTTCTGGAACTTAGAATCCAAGTTTGGGGTGCCAGGAGTTTCAGTTTCCCCTGAAGCCTCTCTTCTTGATGGTCAGATTGCTAGTTTGTTTCTTTCTCTGAGCACAATCATCCTTAATCTCTCTATACATTCAATTCCCCACTTATAATGACAGTAATACTACAATTAAAGTAGGGTCCACCATATTGACGTCATGTTAATTTACTTGCCTCTTTTAATTGCCCTATCTCCAAATACACTCATGTTGTTCAATATCTGGCTTAGAGCTGTAATGCTAAGTTGGTAAGGAAATAACCGTTGGTTCAACTAAGGGATATACAAGTTTTACTGCAACTGAGCACCACTTGTTATTCATGTCATCCTTCCATATGTTTTTTCTATTTTGGATAAAATTAGTAATGACCACACACACGCACACACACACAGACACACATCCCTCCAGTTACCCTAAGACACCCTACTAATCAGAAGAACATCAGGTTCCAGATGTGATCATGCCCAACCGTGCGAACACAATGTAGGCTCATCTCCAAAGCAAGAGGCATCAAGTGCATTCTGGAGTCTTTAGGACAGTCTTCATACCCCAATCAGAGAGAAAATCAAATGAGGAGAAACTTACCTTCAGTATGAGGGTAAGATGAATGAACCCAGGACTCTTGTAGTTGGGACTCCTAAGAACAATAGAAAACAAGCAAATTCACTGCATTGCTACTGGGAGATAGAAAGGTATCATCTTACAGAAAATGGAGGGATGGTGGGAGCAGATAGACCTTTAAAAAATTCTGTCCTTCCTCTAGGTCCATATAGAACATTTGTTTTTAGTATGTTTATCTGAATTACTATTGTGGTAAATCCCCTGGTTGGTTGTCTGTTCCTAGAACTTTCTATTTTCAGCCACATTAGCTCTGTGTCTACAGTAGGTCACAGTCATGAGGCTTGCTGGTGACCTACCACACCAAGGAGACTTGTGGATGATGACATCACTCCAGCTGCATGAGCTTTTGCTTCCTCATCAGCAGTTGTGGGATTGCATGCACCAGACAGTGCTACAGCGTTCGCCTGTCAGGCAGGAACCACTAGCCCGGATCAGGTGATAAACAGTCTCAATTCCAGGAATACAGTCAATGAAATCCCACCCCACCCCCACATAGAAAGTCACAACATAGAATGTGGCAGTTTCCACCACTACTGATCCTGCCATCACATAGGTAATTTCTCAGTACAAATCTTTGCCATGAGAGTTTATTTGCAATCCTTTGTACATTTGTCTTAAAATTTGTTCACTTAGTTTTATGAGAAATAAGTCATACCCTGAGCATTTCTGACAAACTACTAGAAATCGACTCTTTTATTTCTAACCAGGCACCATGTGGTGTTGACACAATCAGCCGAACTTATAAAAGTTCTCCCTACCACTTTTCTTTCTTCTCTGGCTACCTCCTTTCACAGTGAAGTCCATTTACTACAATAGTCATAGTGGTGGTAATAATAATAATAATAATAATAATAATAATAATAATAATAATAATAATAACAACAACAACAACAACAATGTAGGGAACTTTATTGGTCTTTTTTTCTTCATCTATTAGAAAATATGTTTGCAGAGTTTGGTCTGTTTATGATTTCCCCTCTCCCAGCTCCTTCTGGATCCTTCCCGTAACTCTGTCCACCAACTCAATGTTCTCATTCCCTCCCTCCCCCATCTCTCTCTCTAATAAACAAACACAAAGAATTCTCAAAAAAAAATTAAAAAGCAATAAGATAAAAATTTTGAAAACAAAAGAAAGTGAAAGAAAAATTACAAAGTAACATTGACTTCATTTATTTTGGCCATCTGCTCCTGGGTATGGGTCCTGCCCTAGAGTATAGTTGATATACCAAATGACACTCCATTGAATAAAACTGATTTTTCCTTTGCCAAAAGGTATCAATTTCAGATAGCTTCTTAGCAGTGGGACCATGTATTCAATTCCCTTCCTCAGTTCTGGAATCCTCATCTGGCTTGCTCAGATCTTGTGTATGTTGCCACAGTCATTATGAGTCCATATGTGTATCCGTTCTGTTGTATCTGAAAGACAGTCTTCCTAAAGTCATCTATCCCCGCTAGGTCTTACAGTCTTTCCACATTCCCTTCCACATTGATCTCCAAGCCTTAAGGAGAGGGCTTTGCTGGAGACATCCCATTTAGGATTGAGTGCTCCAAAATCTCACACTCTCTGCAAGTAACCCAGTTGTGGGTCTCGATGTTAATTTCCATTTACTGCAAGAAGAAACCTCTCTGGCGAAGACTGAGCAATGTTCTGATCTATGGCTATAACAGTATATCATTAGGAATTATTTTACTGCTATGTTTCTTTAACAGAATAATCATATTGACTTTTCACCTAGACCCATGATATACCCAGTCTCATGTTCTTCACCATTTTATCGGTGTTAAAAAGTGGTTAGTTACTCTCACAACATTTGTGGCACTATTGCACCCATGTACCTTGCAGGCAAGTACCTGTTGTAGGCCACAGGTTATTGATATCGAGTATTCTCTTTCTCTTCCAGTAGCAAGAAGTACCTTCAAGTAATGCAAACACTAGTAAGTGTGGGTGAAGCTGTGAGTTAGACACTAGCTCAACTATAAGGGTTTTTTTAATACTTGGTAAATTTTCACTTTCATTCATGGTTAAATGCAGACTAAAACTAGGAATCACTAATATAATTTGTGGAACTGAAAAAGATTTGCAGATGTCACCACAATGGTAAAAATACTTCTTTTTATCTTCTAAAATTAAGACATTCACAGTGATTTACTGACGTTCATAGTTAGTGTGATAAATTAAAAGATAAGTTATAAAAGGAATAAATGGTGGAGTGAGAATAAAAACTACAAAAGCATGTAGTTAATATGATCATATCTGTAAAAAATGCAAAGATGTAGTAAAAATTCATTATGAAAAACTTCATGGGTGAAGAGGCAGAGAGTAAATTAGTGAGTATTCTTACATTCCAACAACATTCAGGAAGGAAGAAGTTAACTGTTGCGGTTAAAAGCTCCTAAGACAGGGCTCAGGCTGCAGCTTACTTAGGTACGTGTTTATCTAGCACTCCAAATGTCCTTGTTTTGATTCTCAGGGCCACCTCGACGAGATATGGTGGCACATGCCTGCAATGCAAGCACTTGGGAAATGGAGACAGAAAATTAGCTTACATTAACCTTCAGGTACATAGAGATTTTAAGTCCATCTGGTTACATGAAACCCAGCCTCAAAACTAAAGTTTAATGAAAATACTTGAAAACCTGGTATAAGGAAAAGAACTAACAAAATGTATTAGGACTTGCCATAATATAAAGTATCCAAATTTTAAATCAAATTCATTTAAAAAATAAAAATTATTAGGTTCTGATAAGGCTTACTAATATAGAAATGTCATGAAGCAATCAAATGTCAGCAGCAAAGCAAGCAGAGGGTTGAAACATCTTACATGGTTACCTAAGTTCTTCCTTCCTGCATGAGACAAAAGTCCTCTGTTCCTCATAATAAATGGAATCTAATGAGATTTGCTCATACAGTGGGGAAATTTCAAGTCATAAAACATCTAATTTTATATTACAGGGTGTTTTATTGCCTATGTGACATTCTCTAAGGAGCCGTGCCTCATAAATCAATAAATTTTAGGTTTTGTGTACAGTAAGCAATTGTAAACTTGGAACATCCTGCTCAAATCATCCCATAGATAATGATTCCTCTCCTAGCAACTATCATTAGCCTGTTTGTCTAGAGGTCCAAAAGCTAGAGTTATAAGAAAAACAGACTGGCAATCAAAGGAAAATAAATGGATCACAGATTGGATGCTGTAAATTCTACTTCCTTAGATTTTTAAGCAGAAAACTATAAAATAACAAGAAAAAATAAGCACTGGGCCAAGAAATATATACTATTTTAATATAATATTTCCCAAGATTCAAAGACATAAGTTTCTTTAATTATATAAATAAGTCCACTGCAGTGTCAGATAAATTCTAGCAGATCTTTTTTTTTTCTGCAAAATAGGCAATCTACTACTAACATTTACATGGAAATTCAATAACCAAAAGATGCCCAAAACCCCCAGTCAAACATTTGTAGGACGAGAAGATGCTTCAGTGAATTCATTGCTTGTTGCACACACATAAGGACTTGGTTTCATTCCCAGCATCTATGTAAAAACTCAACATGTAAAAGCCCTGTATCTATAACTTCAGCATTAGACTGAATGGAGACAGGCAGATGATTGGAGGCTCACTGGCTACCAGTCCAGATAAAACAGTGAGTTCCAGACTTAGTGGGAGACCTTTTCACACACAAAAAAAAATTTTTTTTGATTTAGTAAAGCAATGGATGTAGGTTCTCCTTTAAGATCTATGAAACCACTATCCTGGGTAATAGACTAGATTTCCAGTACATGATTTCTCTCTTGTTTAATGGGTCTTATGTCCAATTACAGAGCTGTTGGCTACCAGCAAAATATGTGTGCGACTACTGTACCCAAAGAGTTGTTGCGCCCTAATGGTCATTGCTGTAGTTCATAGGCATCATAGCTGGGTAGGACTGTTCAGTGCTTCCCTTCCATGTGTCTGAAGCGCATAGTGTCTTTAATAATAAGGGCAAATATGCCTGGTGTAGGGGATTTCATTAGATGTTCTTGGGGTCTTGGAGGGAGCATTGTCATCCAGAAGAGAAATTTTTATTTAAACTTTATATGTATATTTATAGACAGATTTATATAGCATAGTCTCAAAATTGAAAGAAATACTTTTTTAAAAAAATGAAGTGAAAAGTGATAAGACTCCAATATCATGAAAACACAGATAAGCACATCTGCATACACAAACACACACATGTACACACACATGCACACACAGATGCATGCATGCACACTCATACATACATGCATGAACACTCACACACATTATGCACGCATGCACACACATGCACATACCACAGACACGCATACATATACACAAAAATTAGCTTACAAAATGTTGAAGAAAAAACTATGTTTATAATAAATATTAAAGGAGTGAAGTATTGAAAAAACAAAAAAGTGTCTAAGGAGAAGATCTGGAAAGTATCTGTAAGTTTTTAGTCTTTCTTACTAGAGAACAATTCTGTGATGATCTGTATTCTGAGCATAAGTCTTCATTCACTTACCAGTGCCATCTTGGACTAGTTAGGTGCCACATGTCACTTAAATAAGTAAAAAAGAGAGATGTTAGAAAGATGGACACTGAAAACAATCTCACTCAAGATGAGTAGAAAATTGTCCCAATAAATATTAAAAAGAGATGGAGTGGTGGCTCAGTGGTTAAGAACACTGGTTGCTCTTTCAGAGGACCCAGATTCAATTCCTAGCACCCCTACGGCAGCTCACAACTGTCTATAACTCCAGTCCCAGAGAATCCAGTGCCCTCTTCTGGCCTTCATTGCATGGTTGTGATTCACAGACATGTAGAGTCATGCATAACAAAAAGAAAAAGAAATACTATAAATTCCAATCAGCTAATTAAAATATCATAGAACCTTTATACCAATTAAATTGTGACATATAGAAGAGTCTCCAGCACATGGCAAAGGGACTGGAACATGCAGAGATCTGTGATGTGTCTTTCAGGGTATGACTATGATTGCACAGGTGCTGCTAGAACAGTCACAGCACAGCCTTGGTCTAGTCTTCCTCTGTTGATAGTCTATTGTCACCGAAGGTCTGGCCTCTCCAGTGCACTGGAGGGAAATGACTTTAATCTATAGTGCCATCTCGTTGGGTTTCCTGTTATTTAAAACTTAGTTGGTCTGCCCAAGGTCAGATAAACTCTACTGACTTTTGCCAGCTGAAATTACAGAGTATGAAGGAAGTTCTTAGAGACAGCATTGACATTTGATGCACTTCACATCTGGAAAAGCCACGGTGGTTTTACAGCTTCTGTCATTCCCAGTTGGAACAAACTCTGAAAACTGTGCAATAAATCTGTGCCCTTTAGAAAGGAGAGAGTGAGAAGACAGGGCCGTGGTTCTTGTCTCAGATGTTTTCTAGCAGCTCTCTGAACCTCAGAGACTCCAGGAATTTTTCTTGCTCCATCCGACATCCACAAAAGGAAAACAACAACAGAAGCATGGCTTAATCCCTTTCTTTGCAGCCTTGTAAAAGATTACTAGAAATTTTTCACCTGCAAGTATGGTGGTGGGAAAAGGTTTCCTGGTCAGAAGAGCAAATTTTAAATCACAGGACAACTACAGATGTCACAAAACAGAACCTTGCCCAGATGTTGGCTTTGTGGTGCTTCTATTGGTTATGTGTAAAATAAAAGAAATGACTCTATGATTATGGAAAACTATAAAGTTAAATTATATTTATATCTTTAAATCATAAAGATCACCTGAAATCAGTGTATATAAGTTATTGTAGTCATAGTTCCTATCATATAAGCGTACATAACAAAACATAACTGACCTATGAGATTATGTATACATGCAAAATTCCCAACATGGAATCTTAAACCATTTAGTTCCAAACTTGAACTTCTTCATGACTGACCAAATGGTTTTCAAAAGCTCATTCAATAAATAAAAAAGGTCTGTCAATATTTCCTTGGCCTGCTTTCTCTGTCTTTGATACATATTGCTGTTTTCACTTGCAGTTCACCCTTGGTTTATTCATCCATAATTCAAAGATGAATGAAATTCTTTAATTAATGAAACTTGAAGATCCCTCATGGAATAGGCTTTTTTTATTAATTGAATTTTCTAGTTAATAAGAAAGTAAACAAGAAATTCTTGTTTCATCCTTTACATGTATAGTTTATCTCTATCATAAATATAATTAAATCATAATTCATTGGAGATCTCAGCTCAGGGCTATCATTTTAAATTTAAGTTCATACCTCCTAGGAGTCAGAACAATTGTAGATGTGTGTGTGTGTGTATGTGTGTGTGTGTATGTGTGTGTGTGTGTGTCTGTGTGTTTCTGTGTGTCTGTGTGTATGTGTGTATGTTTGTGAGTATGTGTTTCTGTTATTTTATGTGTTTGTGTGTCAGTGTGAGTCTGTCTCTCTGTGTGCATATGTCTGTGTATGTGAGTGTGTGTATGTGTGTATGTGTGGTGTGATGTGATGTGTTTTGCTGGGGACTTAGTTGAAGCCCTTCACCATGTGAGACAAGTGATCTCCCTCTGCACCACAGTCTTAGCTTATAAAAGTTTATAAAAGATTATAAAAGTTTATTTTCACCACTGACTATGAAGATGTACGTTCTCATATGATGTTGCACTTGGTAAATACTAACTTCAATATTTACTAAAACTTTCTATTTTTTTCATTCAATTTTTTTCTTTATAGATAATTTGACTTATTTTCTTTTATTTTCTGAATGTGATATGCCAAAAACTCTCTAATAATGTGCAATAGATTTTCCTACCTTTTTAAATCCAGTCACAAAAAGAATTCATCAAACTTCATTCCCTAATGACAGACAGCAAGATACACAACAGAGGAGTCTAAGTCCATATTAATTAAGCTGCTAAAGTGTTTTGTGAGCATTAGGCACTCCTGTCTCTTCATCACCTTTTGCCTTTCTTAAAACTATAACATTCAATTAGCATAAGTACCATTAGTATGAAATAATAGCCCTGCTCTAAAAGAAGAAAATAGCTGACTTTGAGGCATATTTGAGTGTTCACAGCTCAGGAACAGGATCCAAGTTACCCTAGATGATATGTTCTACGGAAGAGATGGTGTCAACTTTTATAGCCACAGAAGACAAGGAAGTCACAAATCAATATATTTTCCGTTTATAGCAGCAACATCTACAGAACGTCAGGAAAGCATTGCTGTAGAGTTTAAATCTTCTCTTGTGGCATTTTGGCTTAAGGTTTACTGGAATGCTTGGTAATACATTATATTCATAAACACATTAGGCCAGGTACAGAAAAGATAGGTGGATATTAAAATGCCTAAAATATTCCACTTAATGTGGACTCTTGTTTTAGGATGTCACATCTATCACAATGTTCTAGCTAGTCCAACAAAGCAGTCTGCAGTACCTTCAATATTGTGTAGCCTCTTCGAAGAAGATCAGATCACCATAGCCAAAATAAATATGTCCATTTACTATAAATAATAAATAGGCCAAGAACCTGGAAACTTAGGAAGTATGAATTTTTCACTCTACATCCAGAGCCAGGTTTTTTTCAACCTGCAGCTATAAGCCACAGCATCTCAGGATAGCCATTAGTAGATGGCAAGATCATATCTCAATGTCAAATGTTTAGATGCGTTGGTCCAGATTCACTAACCAATGCATCCAAGTGGCAATGCCAGGGAGACTATGACTAGCAGAACTACCTCAACACTGTAGCCATCTGACTTCCCTATAGCACATTGCAGAAAAGCTAAAGGAATGGCTCACTCCCTTTTTCACACCCATTTAAAGTACCTTGATCTACAAAGATGCCTATTCTAACCTTTGCCCTCCCTGTGTTTGCTGTAATTGGATATGATCATTACTTTTCTGTTGCTATGATCAAACCTCATTGCCAAGACAACTTTTAGAAAAAAATCAGTTTATTTAGGTGTATCAAACTAGAGGATTATGGTCCATGATGGTAAATAAACCATGGCAGTAGGCATAGTAGATAGAGCAAGCTAAGAGTTCATCACTTTAAACAAAAGTATAAAACAGAAATAACTGGAAATAGCATGAGTCTTTAAACTCTCAAAGACCACCTCCAGTTACATACTAAACTTTCCCAAAGAGTGCCACAAAGCAAGAACCAAGTGCTCAAGCACACTGCATACTTGAAGACCATTTATCATCCCATCCTCCACAGGAGAATTCCTGGCTTAATAAAACACAAAAGCATCATGACTGTTTCTTTACTCTTCCTGATTTTGAATCCTCCTCACGTCCACTCTTAGGCACTTTGACTGTGCTTAGAATGTTGATGTACTTGGTTTATGGGGTAGTAAAGGCTACCGATGAAGGCTCCAGTGAAGTTGCTTATTGAGACATGGCCTAGCACAGTCAGCAACACACCACTATGTTAGGAGCTTCACCATTACTATTATTCTTCTCATTTTGGAGTCCTTAGCCTCAAGATATGAAAATGTTGGCATCTGCTATAGATTTTCAGCATCATCGGGTCAGTAATAAGAGTGAGTGAAAACTTTTTCATTGCTGGTGGAAATGCAAACTGGTACAACCACTTTGGAAATCTATCTGGCGCTTTCTCAGAAAAATGGGAATAGGGCTTCCGCAAGACCCAGCTATTCCACTCCTTGGAATATACCTAAAATATGCTCCAGCACACAACAAGAAAATTTGCTCAACCATGTTCATAGCAGCCTTATTCATAATAGCCAGAACATGGAAACAGCCTAAGTGTCCATCAGTAGAAGAGTGGAATACTACTACGGAATACTACTCAGATGTTAAAAACAAGGAATTCCCAAAATTTGTGGACAAATGGATTGAACTAGAAATTATCATAATGAGTGAGATAGCCCAGAAGCAGAAAGACTCAAATGGTATATACTCACTTATGTCTGCATACTAGCCCAAGGGGCATGTTCCATGAAAGTGTTCACTTACCAAGAAAGTGGGACAGAGGGAAGGACATCCTATTGGAACTTTAGGTGAGAGAAGCATGGGAGAATGGCAAAGTTGAAGAATCCAGAGGGTCCTAGAAACCTAAAGTAGAACATTATGATGGGCAGATCTGGGCCCAGGGATCCTGCTCAAATTATAGCATCAGCCAAGGACAATACGTGCAGTAAACTTCAAACCCCTACCCAAATCTAGCCAATGGACAGGACATTCTCCATCATTGAGTGGAGAGTGGGGACTGACTTTCACATGAACTCTGGTGCCCCATTTTTGACAACGTCCCCTTAATGGGGAGGCCTGGTGGCAAGAATAGAAGGCTTGAAGAGACTTGATATCCTATGAGCATATACAGGGGGAGGAAGTCCTCCTCAGTCGCAGAGAGGGATGGAAGTAGGGGGAAAGTGAGAGGGAGGGAGAAATGGGAGGATACAGGGATGGACTAACAATTTAGATGTAATATGAATAAATTAATAAAATGTTTTTTAAGAAGAGTGGGTGAAAATGTCTGGACAGAGAATAGAAATTTTAAAAGGACAAAATAGAGAAAATGAGTCATATCAAAAGAGTTAGAAGTGGGGAAATTTCTTACAGTGTTGATAGAAGAATTAGAGAAGTGCTGACCAAGGTTAGAATCAAAGAAGAGATATTTTAATTGTTGCTGTTAATGCATTAATTCAAAACAAAACTTTGTTGCTTGGTCTTAAAAGGTCTGAGAGGCAACATCAACAGTAAATAGAGAAACTGCTCACCAAGTTCTGTAGAAATATCTTCTTTGATCTCAGAACATTCTTACAAAGAATTTAAAGTCTCTCCCTCTTTAGTATGCCAGAGAATGGCTTTCTTGGTCTTTAGTCGTTCCAAAAAGGGATTATGATGAAAAGGATTTTGATGATGGAAGAAAATGGGTGGATTATTCACTAAACACTGAGAGCCCTAGATCAAGCCCAAGGTGCCTTTTCTTAATCAAGGAATTAACTGTAGAGCACCAAATGGCTTTGACTGCATTTCTTATGATTACAGCAGCCTGCCACATCTGCTTCATACACCATTCGGTGTGTTGCATTTTCATTCCTAACTGCTCTCCATTAGCTCCGACATTTTCAGATTCAGCAGAACAAGAGGATAAATGATAGTTCTGAGAAGCCATCTCTAAAAGCTCCTTCTTTATGAATGACCATGCCCTCAAACACCCACTGCACACCAGGGTTGCCTCACCAGAACATACTGAACACATTGAGTACCTCTGGATAATGTATCAGAATCACATAATCTTTAGTTACATACAAAATGGGAGTCAGATTGTACTATGACTTTTTTTACAGAGAAATGACACCACTGATGGTTTCACAAACAGTGAATATGGCAAAAATAAGAATCAGCATGGTTCCTGCTATCTACAACCTTAAAATTGCTGCATACGATTTCCATTCCAGATTTCATCTCTTCTTTGTAACATGTACACACAGAGAGATACACACAACATGTAAACACACACACACACACACACACACACACACACACACCTATGAGGATATATCTATCATCCTGATTTAAAATCTAGAATTGCTAGACAAGACTTACACAGACTAGTTCCTTTGCTGCTCTTTCTAGAATTTGTCTTGATATAATCAGATTTGAGAAATAATGTAAGCAATAGGGGATGCACAGCCAGCCACTAGTGAGGTCTTTCTGTTTCACTAGAGAACCTACGTCAACAGTCTGCATGCAGTAGGGCATGAAGACCATGAATGCTCAGTCAATATTTGCTTGCTATTTTTATACTATTTGTCATTGATATGAGTATCTGTACAATGCCATCTGCTAAATATCATTAGGAAAAAAGTACTGGGGAAAAATAAAAAATAAAGTATTGGTTTTGAGCTGACTTGCGTTTCATGGAACTATTACAAAAATAACAATTGTTCCTGAAAATACTTACAAATCATATATGACCATAAATAGTTGATGTAAATTAAGACACTACAACTTTGTTTTCTCAGCATTGTGATTTATTACAACTTATAAGCATCTTCATTATCTAAATCCATATCATTTATTCTATATTTAGTCCAATTCAATCAAATCCATTCATATTAAGGTCACATAAATAAACTGGAGTAACTTATCAGGATCAAATGCTATTTATATTTCAGCATTCGACAGGTATGTCTAACAAATTGTGACCCATGACTGATTAATTAATAATATGCTCTGAATGAGAGGAAGTAGATCTGGAATTTGCCTCAGTGGTTAAAACAGAGTACTAACAGATATATTTGTGAGGCAGGAGCTATGGAGGACTTGCTTACCAGGTCTTGGCAGAGTTTGGCCATCAACTCTGCCTGCATCAAAGCTTGCCTTTTTTAGGCAGAATTCTGTCTGTGGTAGAACCGAGGATATTTTTCCCAGTGGCTTGTTTGCCACATTGAAAGCCATCTCCATAAATTAACATAGAAAAATGGCCATCCTACCAAAAGCAATCTACAGATTCAATGCAATCCCTATCAAAATACCTACACAATTTTTTAAAGACATTGAAAGTTCAATTCTGAACTTCATATGGAAAAACAAAAAACCCAGAATAGCTAAAACAATCTTGTACAATAAGGGGTGCTCTGGAGGAATCTCCATATCTGATCTCAAACTTTACTATAAAGCAATAGTAATTAAAACAGTTTGGTACTGGCACAGCAACAGGCTGGTTGATCAATGGAATCGAATCAAAGACCCAGATATGAATCCACACACATATGGTCACTTGATTTTTGACAAGGAAGCCAAATCCATTCAGTGGGAAAAGGATAACATTTTCAACAAATGGTGCTGGTCTAACTGGATGTCTATGTGTAAAAAAAATGCAACTGGACCCATATTTGTCACCTTGCACAAAACTCAAATCCAAGTGGATCAAAGACCTCAACATAAAACCAGAGACACTAAGTCACTTAGAAGAAAAAATGAGGAAGAGCCTGGAACATATTGGCATAGGAGACAACTTCCTGAACAGAACACCAACGGCCCAGGCCTTACGGTCAACAATTAATAAATGGGCCCTCATGAGGCTGAGAAGCTTCTGTAAGGCAGGAGACACTGTCAAGAGAACAAAGTCACAGCCTACAGACTGGGAAAAGTTCTTCACCAACCCTACATCTGACAAAGGTCTAATATCCAAAATATACAAAGAACTCAAGAAATTAAATACCACCAAACCAAATAACCCAATTGAGAAATGGGGCTTGGAACTAAACAGAGAATTCTCAACAGAGGAATATGAAATGGCTGGGAAACACTTAAAGAAATGCTCAACCTCCTTAGTCATCAGGGAAATGCAAATCAAAACAACTCTGAGATTCCATCTTACACCCATCAGAATAGCTAAGATCAAAAATTCAAGGACACCACATGCTGGTGAGGATGTGGGGAGAGAGGAACACTCCTTCATTGCTGGTGGGAATGCAAACTAGTACAGCCACTTTGGAAATCTATCTGGTGCTATCTCAGAAAAATGGGAATAGGGCTTCCTCAAGACCCAACTATTCCACTTCTTGGAATATACCCAGAAGATGCTCCAGCACACAACAAGAAAATTTGCTCAACCATGTTCATAGCAGCCTTATTCATAATAGCCAGATCATGGAAACAGCCTAAGTGTCCCTCAGTAGAAGAATGGATAAAGAAACTGTGGTACATATACACTATGAAATACTACTCAGCTATTAAAAACAAGGAATTCCCGAAATTTGTGGATAAATGGATTGAGCTAGAAATGATCATAATGAGTGAGTTAACCCAGAAGCAGAAAGACTCAAATGGTATATACTCACTTCTATCTGCATACTAGCCCAAGGGGCATGCCCCACGAAAGCCTTCACTTACCAGGAAACTGGGACAGAGGGGAGGACATCCTATTGGGACTCTAGATGAGAGAAGCATGGGAAAATAGCAAAGTAGAAGGATCCAGAGGGTCCTAGAAACCTACAAGTAGAACATTATGATAGGCAGATTTGGGCCCAGGGGTCCACTCAAACTAAGGCACCAGCCAAGGACAATACAGGCTGTAAACTTTAAACCCCTACCCAGATCTAGCCAATGGTCAGAACATTCTCCACAATTGAGTGGAGAGTGGGATATGTCTTTCTCACGTACTCTGGTGCCTCACATTTGACCATGTCCCCTGGAGGGGGGGACCTGGTGGCACTCAAAGGAAGGACAGCAGGTTACCAAGAAGAGATTTGATACCCTATGAGCATATATAGGGGGAGGTAATCCCCCTCAGGAACATTCATAGGGGAGGGGAATAAGGGAAAAATAGGAGGGAGGGAAGAATGGGAGGATACAAGGGATGGGATAACCATTGAGATGTAACAAGAATAAATTAATAAAAATAAATAAACAATGAAAGAAAGGAAGGAAGGAAGGAAGAAAGGAAGAAAGAAAGAAAGCCATCTCCATAAGGAGTTTCTTTGATGATCACCATCCTCTTTGAGATATGTTGGGCCAGAAGGCTGAAGAAGATGCCCCAACATAATAGAGAGTTTTGGGTGATTATTCAGGTAGAAAACTGTCTCTGTCATCTTCTCATTTGGAAAGCTACTAACGCGCACTCCCGGCATACTCAGCTAATCAAGTTTATTCCTTCTCATGTCTCTGATGGAGCTGAAGACCATGTAGCTTAGTTTTACAATGAAGCTTAGTTGATTAGGAGTTAAGATGATTTTAGGTTTATATAGATGTTTTAAGTTGATAATGACAAGATGTGATGGAGATTGATTTACATTCAGAATTTTAGATGCACCAAGATAGGAAAGATGTTTTTTTCAAGGCTATCAAATACAAATAACCAAAACACTAAGAATGTTACATTTATATAATTTCTGATTGTGTCATGGTTCTTCTTGCTATAGGTAGCTTATTGTATATATGTGTAATAATATAAATGCATATGTAAAAAATAGAAAATGTTTAAAAAACAGAGTACTGAGGCACAAGCAGATTGTTTTCCAACATCATATTCTGAGAACAAAGTGAAAATTCAAGAGGCAACAAAGTGAAAACAAGGTTCTTCAAAATTTATACCTGAGACAATAAGCAAACTGGGAGTCTGCTATAATCAAGGTGAAAGAGTTAAGGGGGTGTTCTGTGCCTCCCAGAAGCTTACAGTTCAGAAAAGTACAACCTAATATAGACAAAGCTCCTCAATGTCATCTTTCTCAGCTTAGCATAATCAAAGGTTGGTACAAGAGTGAAGGAATAGCTTGTCAATAACATCATGTCACCGCAATGATGACATGTGCCTTCGCACGTCCAGCTACCTGCAGGTCTGCTGTTGAGAGTGGACCTTCAGCTGGATTAATAGAGTCCTGCCTGCTACTGAGGGTTCCTAGAGTCTCAAGCTATATAAATATTTGGGTGGACTATTTCTCCTCTTTCTCTTCAAAAGCAACATTAAACCTCCAGCTGCTCGGAAAGGTTGGTTGTTTTCCCCTATCATTGGAATCAGTGAGTCAAGGCATATGTCTTTAATGGGAGTTTTGGCAAGCATGGCATTGGAGTTATTATTAGAATTGACAGAAGTAAACTGCATAGTTTATTTTCTGTACTGCAAATGCAAATTAATGGTTTAAATGAAATGCTGCAGTTTATAATGTGGTAGAAACACTCAGATAAACAAAAGAACAAGTTGAAATACAACATTTTTTAAATGTAAGTTTTCATAAATGTAAGACTACCAAATTCAAGCAAGGTTTTAAAAAACCTTCCCTCCCCCCAAAGCATATAAATCTATGCATCCTGGGAAATGTGCTTAACTCTTAAAGACTCTAGTTCCTTTCGCATCCTCTGAATGCAAAGAAGATAAAGCTCACTTTTGTTATATCAGAGAATACTGGGGATGGCAAATTGTATACCATTTATATACAAATGCACGGGAACCCAAGCAAAACTCAAGCACCCTAGAGCAGGATCCTCAGTAGAGCCAGCCACAGCGCTCCACCTTGAGACAGAACATGGAGTCTGTAAACATGCTTGGCCACATAATGGCTTATCAGTGCTGCAGCATCACACAGGATAAAGTTCTTTATCTTTGTTCCTAGACTTTGCGCTCCCCTACAGTGACACATCATCTGTTTCCCTTGTCCCTGCATCTTTCCCAGCATCAAATACTTATATCTTATTTTAGCTTCATATATTTTCTTGTACATCTCTCTTACAATTAATTCTCCTGACTTCTGACTTTATCCAAACATTATACATTTTTCTTTGTCTGTCTTTGTGCATGAGGGTTCAAAGGCAAGATCAACATCAGGTGTCCTCTTATCTCACTTTTCACCTTACATTTTGGGACAAAGACTCCTGCAGAACCTAGAGCAAAATTTACCTTTGGATTATAAGCTTGCAGCATCAAACCAAGCTCTCATTCCAGGGTGCTAAGGATCTGAGATTAAATGTTCATGCTTGCATGACAAGTACTTTCTCAGCTGAGTCATATTCTGGCCCCTTTCTCTAAATCTCCTTAGGTATCTGCCTCTTCTCTCCATGTTTTCTATTTTGGGAAACACAGAATATTCTGATTGAGCTGTATCCTTTTTTTTTTTTTAATCAGGGAATAACCTAGGATGTTAGCTAACCTCAGGGTTTGAATAGAGCAGACAAAGGGTTCCTTGTTTACCTGCTCCATAAGTTGTAACAAGAATCTTATTGATGAGGACCAGAGAATGTGGTGCCAGCACTGTAAGGAAGTTATGGAGTATTCACCTGTGCAATGAGATGGTGATTGGCTGCTCTGGCATGATCCATTTCTACTATTAAATTCCATTTTCAGAGTTTTAGGCAGATTTGACTCAACTCAATGTGAATTTATAGAGTAAATACATATAGCCTAATCAAAATATAAGTCAATAAACTGATATGTATATATAATATCCAGAATACTTTGGTTATTTTTTTAATCTTATATGCATCAAAATAAAAGCAAATGAATTTCTAGTTCTTGAGTGTTGTTCATTATTGTTGCCTTCTTTCGAGTAAGTGTCTTGCTATAGTTGGTCACTTCAAAGGCATTATTACTCAAGCTCTAATATTGAAACTGATTGCATGTGCATGCCCTGTGTGCATCACTGAGACAAGTTGGGGCTGAAATAAATGGGTAGGGAACATGGAGGAGTGCTGCTTGCTGGCTTGCTCCCAGATTCATGTTTAGCTAGCTTTCTTATACAATCCAGAACTACCTGCTCTGTAAATAGTTCTGTCTACAGGGGCTGGACATTCCTCCATCAGTTAAGACAATTGTTCACAAACAATGGCTCAGACCAATCTGACAGCTGAGACTCTTCTTTAAGTGATTCTACATTTTGTTAAGTTGACAGTTAATGCTAATTAGTACAATATACCTAAAAATATACTTTAATAATATATGCTAACATATAATGATATGTGTCATATTGGATATTAATAACATCAATGCCTATATTCCTGTTAGTCAAAGCTTGATATTTACTGATGAGTGTCAAATGACCAAGTCTGAGACAAAGGGTTCCTTAACTCTTTCTTAATGAGAGGATTCTTTTTATTTTGTCAGCAAAGCATGGTTCATTTAGTCTCCTAAAAGTGAGTAATTTTGCTGAACTTCCTTGTTACAGAATAATTACACAGAGGACTCTAGGCTCTTCCTGATCTATACCTAATGATGCTTAATACCTGTCTTAGTCGCTGTTATATTGCTGTGGGGAGACCAGGATCAGGACAATTCTTACAAAGGAAAGCACTAAATTGGGACTGGCCTCGAGTTTCAGGGTTATCCATTATCATCGTGGTGGGAAACATGGTGGTATACAGGCAGCCATGGTTCTGGAGAAGTTGCTTAGAGTTCTACATCTGTATCCACAGGTGACAGGAAGAGGAATGAGACACTGGCCTGCCCTGGAATTGTGTAACGTCAAAACCCACTCCCAGTATTACTCATTGCCCAACAAAGCAACACCTATTCCAACAAAACCATACCTCCTAATCCTTCTCCAATCTCATTGATAACTAAGCTTCCAAATTAGAAGCTTATGGGGGCCATTGTTATTTAAACTACCAGAACACCTTCCCTTGTCTCATATCCCTCAATGCCTTAGATTCTCTCAGCTCTTTTAGCATTGAAATCAGCATTTTGCTTTATGTAAACACAGGAAAAAATCTAGCAGGAAATGTAAAATAATGAAAACTAGTCTGATTTTGTCATTCTGCTTTGCAGTGTAATCCCAAGAAATCAAGTGTGGTTTTATTTTTTTTAAGGTAAAAGAATAACTAGCTTAAACTTTCAAACTTAAAATTTATGAGATTGTTCAGCAATTAAGAGCACTTAGTGCTCTTGCAGAGGTTCTGGGTTTAGTCCCCACCAACTACATGATGGTTCACAACTATCAGTAATTCCAGTTCCCGGAGGTCTTCTTATGTCTATGGTACAAGGCATGGACATGGTGCGTAGACATGTACATTAGGTAGATAGGTAGGTAGGTAGATAGATGACAGATGATAGATAGATAGATAGATAGATAGATAGATAGACAGATGGATAGATAGATACATAGATACATAAATAACCCTTCCAACTCCCAAACAATTAGAAGTTTAATTTAGCAGTTGTTTACTTATTATTTTAAACAAAAGGCCATAAAGCCCTATTAAAAAAATAAGCATAAAAAAAGTCTGCAAAAGTAAAATACTGCAAACATGTGTAAGTAGATAGAATATCTGAACATAGAATTGTTCAACCACTTCATTATTATGCTGTGATAGCCTGAAAATCAGTCTATGTAGAACCTCCTAAAGTCAGTTTCACTGCCTATCCCAACTTTTATGCTGTCTTTTGCTGTTTGCACACATCAGGGCTTTCCTTGAGGGTAAAGATGGCTGCAGAAGAGGCATTTTTTAAGTTCCAAACTTTGCTTTATCTTTGCAATAAACATCTTCCCACTTGCACAGTTCCTTCCTATTGCTGTGGCCTTCCAAGCAAAGTAAGCCCCAGATGGATCTGATTGAAGTAAACACAGTCATCCCTCATCCCAACCACAAAAAAAGTAAACTGCAAATGCACAAATACCACCTGACTGGTTTGCATCCCAGAAGCCACTCTCTGTACTAGCTGGGCTATGCAAATGGTTCTTAGCAAACAAGAGAGTATGGCCCAAATTTCCCAGCTCTGCATACCAATAGTCTGTAATCTGGGCCCCTTGTCACCACACACCAAACCCACATGCCTGGTAACTGGTTCCATTCTGTGTACATTTTGCCCACACAGAATGGACTTTTTCCTTCTCAGTTCATAGCCTTGATTTCCACTGAAGGGAACCCTCCAACCGCAGCAGCTAAATTCAGCTTATTCTGTCTGGGCAAGTTTGCCAGGTGAGATTAATACAGTTGGCAAAAAGCTGGAACAGCACCATCATCTTTACTCAAAGAATCAAAGCCATGGGAAATTTCTTGAGCATGACAATGATGAAGCCTGCGTTATTCTCTGGTAGGCACCATCCTTCAGTAGGCATTGTCAGAGCTGAGTTTACAGAAAAAAATTTTCCAGGCTTTGCGTTTGCTTTTATCTTGGTTCTTCACCAAATGGTAATTAGATTTCTGTGCTCATATAGTCTCTCCAAGCAGGAAGAACGAAAGACAGAAATGTCACAAAGCTGTACCTGTGACTCATCTGTAATTTTGTGTGGCTAAGTCATCAACCCTTGATGAGGAAAAAGGCACAATTTTTCCACTGATGAAGACAGGACATGCACATCCTTGTGCGGTTGAGCACCTAGATGAGAAATGGATGCTCTAAGCAATGGCCAATTTCCTCCTGTGGCTTGCTGCTGTCCTCAACAGAAATTGTGGAAGGGGTTGATTCACCAAACTGAGTCACTCCCGTACTGACCAACCTTCTAGAAGCATGTGCCCCAAGGGCCAGGGCCTGGACTCTTTTTCCTTCTAATGTGAATAACTACTCTCAGATTACTTGTTAAGGTTTTTTTTAATTGAAAAATCAATATTTCAATTTTGTTTTTCTCAATGAACAATGCTTTTGCTAATGAAAAATATTAATTTATTTTTTAATCTGTGAGCCAAGAACTTCCCAAGGATTATGAGCCAATGGGAAACAAGGTAGTCCCTGTTCTACATGTTAATAATGTCATCCATTTGAAGGCCATATCTACTGCATGTATTTTGCTTTTTAAATATTTTGTTAACTTATTCATGCACTCATGTATTTATTTAATCATTTATTTTGTACATGTACATGTATGCATATGTGCGTGTGTGTGCGTGTGCATATGCATGTGTGTGTGCGCACGTGTCTGTGTGTGTGTGTGTGTGTGTCTACTTATCAGGGAGCTCATGTGGAGGTTAGGGGTCAGCTTGCAGGAGTCCTTTTTCTTCTTGCACCATGTGTGTTCCAGTGTTTGAACCTCAGATCCTCAGGCTTGACGTCTCACTCTCTGAGTCACCATGCTTGGTGTCTCCTATTGCATTTCTTTAAACTATGTGTCTCTGCCAAATGCAAATTTCCTATTTGAAAGAAGAATTGGGAGGACTAGAGAGATGACAAACCAAGCAAACAGGGAGTGAGCATTGATGTGAGCAAAAGGATGTTTTCATTCTAGCTCTGCCTGTGCTCCCAGTCAGCTAACGGAGCACACAAAGTCACTTCCTTGTGTAAAGCCTGATTCCTCTGCTACAATAACAAGACAGCAGTGGTTGAATTTCAAACCAGGTGCCTGAGCATCCACATTCTGTTGTAAATACACTTACTCTTACATATGTACATATTTCAGCAAGTAATTTAAATATAAAATTGTGTTTGAGAGAAGCATACATGTCTAAAAAGTATATACTTCTTTATCTCATAAAAATCTCTTCCCTCAGTGTCCCTAGGTGGACTTGGCAGGGGACCCAGAAGGCTGTGGATACTTTGTCCTGACCCAACACTCATTCAGAGACCCAGATGATTGCAGGACACACCGTACAGGGCAGCTGAGGATCACTGGCTGTGAGAGTCCAAAACAACAGGGCTAGCCTCCTGCCATCCACACCAGTAAAGCATCAGTGCTTCCAGCCTAGGGAAATCATGAGAAAAGAAGTGAATCTATCATAAGACTCCCTCCACCCAACTCTGGAAGCTACCCAACAAAAACAGAGATGGCAAGATGTCTAAAGGACAGTGTAAAAGCATACGCAAAAAAAAAAAAAAAAAAAAAAAAAAAAAAAAAAAAATGGCGTCTCCAGTTTCCAGCTATCCTAAAGAAAACAACCCAGAGAATTCAAACACAACAGAAATACAAGAAATTAACCTCAAATCCTTAATAATGAGGATGATAATGGAGGAAACAAATAAAATTCATAATCAAATGCAGGAAGATGCAGCCAAACAAGTGAGAGACATAAAAGAAGCACATAGAGTGGAACTGGAAAAATTTCAGTAAAACGCAAACAACCAGATGAAAGAAATAAATAAAACGGTTCAAGCTCTGAAGACCTATAAAGAGGCAAGAGAAGAAACTCAGGAATATAAAAACAATCAGATGAAAGAAATAAAAAAATCAGTTCAAGATCTGAAGATGAAAATGGATTCAATGATAAACACACAGACAGAAGAAAAACGAGAACGTGAGACCTCAGAGAAGAAGGCGAGCAACACAGAGGTGAGCTTTTCTAACAGAATACAAGACATGGAAGAATGAATCTCAGGTCTAGAAGATACAATCACAGATCTTGAAGCAACCATTAAAGAAAATGCCAAATCTGGAAAACCCCTGACACAAAACATCCAAGAAATCAAGGACACCATGAAAAGAAGAAATCTGAGGATAATAGGCATTGAAGAAAGAGAAGATATCAGACCCCAAGGCCCAGACAATATTCTCAACAAAATCATAGAAGAAAATTTCCCCAATCTAAACAAAGAGATGCCTATAAACATACAAGAGGGCTACAGAACACCAAATAGAATTGACCAGAAAAGAAAAACTGCCCGTCACATAATAATCAAAACACAAAACATACAGAACAAAGAAATATATTAAAAGCTGCAAAGGAAAAGGGTCAAATAACACTTAATGTCAAACTTCTCAGGATTACACCCGACTTCTCAGCAGAGACCATAAAAGCCAGAAAGACCTGGACAGAGATCCTGCAAACCCTAAGAGACCACAGATGCCAGGCCATACTACTTTACCCAGCAAAACTATCAATAACCATTGATGGAGAAAACAAAACATTCCATGACAAAAACAAATTCAAACAGTACCTATCCACAAATCCAGTTTTACAGAGGGTATTAGAAAGAAAATTCCATCCCAAAGGGTCAACCTACAACCAAATCCACTCAGGAAATAGATAAGTATACCATGGCAAAAACACAACTACACAAACTCTCCACAGGAACCAACATCAAAATTAAGACTCTTAACAGTCACTGGTCATTAATATCTCTCAATATCAATGGTCTCAATTCTCAAATAAAAAGACACAGACTAACTGAATGGGTGCATAAATAAGATCCAACATTCTTCTGCATTCAAGAAACACATCTCACACATAATAATAGGCATTAACTCAGGGTAAAAGGTTGGAAAAAATATTCCAACCAAATGGTCAAGAGAAGCAAGCAGGCGTAGCCATTTTAATATCAAACAAAATAGACTTTCAACCAAAATTAATCAAAAGGGATGAGGAAGGACACTTCATACTCATCAAAGGTAAAGTCAACCAAGAAGACATCACAATTCTGAACATCTATGCTCCCAATAAAAGGGCACCCACATTTGTAAAAGATCTGCTTAAAAAGCTTAAACCACACATCGATCTCCACACGATAATAATGAGAGATTTCAACACCCCACTCTCACTGAAGGATAAGTCATTGAAACAGAAACTAAGCCGAGAAATAACATCATTAACCAATGCCATGGGTCAAATGGATCTAACAGATATCTATAGAACCTTTCACCCAAACAAGAAAGAATACACCTTCTTCTCTGCACCCCATGGAACCTTCTCCAAAATTGATCACATCGTAGGTCACAAAGCAAGCCTCAACAGATACAAGAGGATTGAAATAATACCTTGTAACGTATCAGATCACCATGCTTTTAGGCTGCAATTCAACAACAACAGAAATAACAAAAACCCTACACACATTTGGAAACTAAACAACTCTCTGCTAAATGACACCTGGGTCAGGGAAGAAATAAAGGAAGAAATCAAGGAGTTTCCGTAATTCAATGAAAAGGAAGGAACAACATACCCAAATTGGTGGGATACATTGAAAGCAGTGCTAAGAGGAAAATTGATAGCACTAAGTGCCTTTAAAAAGAAATTGGAAACATCGCACATAAGCATCTTAAGGACACAACTGGAAGCCCTAGAAAAAAAAGAAGCAAAAACACCCAATAGGAGTAGATGTCTGGAAATAATCAAAGTCAGGGCTAAAATCAACAAATTAGAAACTAAGAAAAGAGTCCAACGAACCAACAAAACCAAGAGCTGGTTCTTTGAGAAAATCAAAAAGATAGACTGACCGTTAGCCGAAATAACTAAAAGGCAGAGAGACAGTATTGAAATCAACAAAATCAGAAATGAAAAGGGAGACATAACAACAGACACTGAAGAAATACAAAGAATCATAAGATCCTACTTTGAAGGCATATATGCCACAAAATTTGAAAATCTAAGGGAAATGGGCGATTTTCTTGATCAACTTCACTTGCCAAAGTTGAGTGAAGAACAGATAAACAAGCTAAATAGTTCCATTTCCCCTACAGAAATAGAAGCAATCATTGATAGTCTCCCAACCAAAAAAAGCCCAGGGACAGATGGTTTCAGTGCAGAATTCTACCAGACCTTCAAGGGCGAGCTAATACCAATACTATTCAAGCTACTCCAAAAGATAGAAATGGATGGAACAGTACCAAGTTCATTCTATGAGGCCATAGTCACATTGATACCTAAACCTCACAAAGACTCAACAAAGAAAGAGAATTTCAGACCAATTTAACTTATGAACATCGATGCAAAAGTACTAAATAAAATACTTGCAAAACAAATACAAGAACACATCAAAGATATCATTCATCATGACCAAGTAGGCTTCATTCCAGGCATGCAGGGATGGTATAATATACGGAAATCCATCAATGTAATCCACCATATAAACAAACTGAAGATAAAAAACCACATGATCATCTCTTTAGATGCAGAGAAAGCATTTGATAAAATCCAACACCCATTCATGTTTAAAGTTTTAGAGAGATCACGGATACAAGGCACTTTCCTCAACATAATAAAGCCTATATACAGCAAGCCAATAGCCAGCATCAAATAAAATGGTGAGATACTCAAGGAAATTCCTCTAAAATCGGGAACAAGGCAAGGCTGCCCACTGTCTCCATATCTCTTCAATATAGTACTCGAAGTTCTAGCCAGAACAATAAGACAACAAAAGGAGATCAAGGGTATCCAAATGGGAAAGGAGGAAGTCAAATTACCCCTATTTGCAGATGATATGATAGTGTACATAAGCGACCCTCAAAATTCCACCAGAGAACTCCTACAGCTGATAAATGCCTTCAGCAAAGTGGCTGGATACAAAATTACTCAAAAAGTCTGTAGCCTTCTTATACACAAATGACAAGCTTCCAGAGGAAGAAATTAGAAAAACCACAACCTTCACATTAGCCACAAGCAATATAAAATATTTAGGAGTTACTCTAACTAAGCAAGTGAAGGACTTGTTTGAAAATTTCAAAACTCTGAAGAAAGATATTGAAGATGACATGAGAAGATGGAATCATCTTCCTTGCTCATGGATCAGGAGAATTAACATAGTAAAAATGGCCATCCTACCAAAAGCAATCTACAAATTCAATGCAATCCCTATCAAAATATCTACACAATTTTTTAAAGACATTAAAAGTTCAAATCTGAACTTCATATAGAAAAACAAAAAACCCAGAATAGCTAAAACAATCTTGTACAATAAAAGGTGCTCCGGAGGAATAACCATACCTGATCTCAAACTGTACTATAAAGCAATAGTAATTAAAACAGCATGGTACTGGCACAGCAACAGGCTAGTTGATCAGTGGAATCGAATCGAAGACCCCGATAAGAATCCATACACATATGGCCACTTGATTTTTGACAAAGAAGCCAAATCCATTCAATAGAAAAAGGATAGCATCTTCAAAAAATAGTGCTGGTCTAACTGGAGGTCTATGTGTAAAAAAAAATGCAACTGGACCCATATTTGTCACCTTGCACAAAACTCAAATCCAAGTGGATCAAAGACCTCAACATAAAACCAGAGACACTAAGTCACTTAGAAGAAAAAATGAGGAAGAGCCTGGAACACATTGGCACAGGAGACAACTTCCTGAACAGAACACCAATGGCCCAGCCTTAATGTCAACAATTAATAAATGGTCCTCATGATGCTGAGAAGCTTCTGTAAGGCAGGAGACACTGTCAAGAGAACAAAGTCACAGCCTACAGACTGGGAAAAGATCTTCACCAACCCTACATCTGACAAAGGTCTAATATCCAAAATATACAAAGAACTCAAGAAATTAAACACCACCAAACCAAACCAAATAACCCAGTTGAGAAATGGGGCTTGGAACTAAACAGAGAATTCTCAACAGAGGAATATAAAATGGCTGAGAAACACTTAAAGAAATGCTCAACCTCCTTAGTCATCAGGGAAATGCAAATGAAAACAACTCTGAGATTCCATCTTACACCCATCAGAATGGCTAAGATCAAAAATTCAAGGACACCACATGCTGGTGAGGATGTGGGGAGAGAGGAACACTCCTTCATTGCTGGTGGGAATGCAAACTAGTACAGCCACTTTGGAAATCTATCTGGTGCTATCTCAGAAAAATGTGACTAGGGCTTCCTCAAGACCCAGCTATTCCACTTCTTGGAATATACCCAGAAGATGCTCCAGCACACAACAAAAAAAAATTTGCTCAACCATGTTCATAGCAGCCTTATTCATAATAGCCAGAACATGGAAACAGCCTAAGTGTCCATCAGTAGAAGAATGGATAAAGAAACTGTGGTACATATACACTATGAAATACTACTCAGCTATTAAAAACAAGGAATTCCCGAAATTTGTGGATAAATGGATTGAGCTAGAAATGATCATAATGAGTGAGTTAACCCAGAAGCAGAAAGAATCAAATGGTATATACTTACTTATATCTGCATACTAGCCCAAGGGGCATGTCCCACCAAAGCCTTCACTTACCAGGAAACTGGGACAGAGGGGAGGACATCCTATTGGGACTCTAGATGAGAGAAGCATGAGAAAATAGCAAAGTAGAAGGATCCAGAGGGTCCTAGAAACCTACAAGTAGAACATTATGATAGGCAGATTTGGGCCCAGGGGTCCCACTCAAACTAAGGCACCAGCCAAGGACAATACAGGCTGTAAACTTTAAACCCCTACCCAGATCTAGCCAATGGTCAGAACATTCACCACAGTTGAGTGGAGAGTAGGATATGACTTTCACACCAATTCTGGTGCCTCATATTTGACCATGTGCCCTGGAGTGGGAGACATGGTGGCACTCAGAAGAAGGACAGCAGGTTACCAAAAAGAGACTTGATACCCTATGAGTATATACAGGGGGAGGAAATCCCCCTCAGGAATGGTCATAGGGGATGGGAATAAGGAGAAAATGGGAAGGAGGGAAGAATGTGAGGATACAAGGGATGGGATAACTATTGAGATGTAACAAAAAATAAAAGGAGAAAAAAACCTCTTCAATCTGACAGTCTGTTGCTCCATATTTACTTCATATTGACTCAAAACACTCTCCAATGTCTTTCCTGTTCATAATATTATGCTATTTTTATGTTAATTACATTCATGAAATACAACATACATAAATATAAAATACTTGTTCTAGGTAATAATCATATGTATATAAATTCAGGTATATGAAATTTATTTGTATATATATACACAAAATTTTCACTGGTCAATATTAATATTTTCTACATTGTTTTCTGTTAAATATGCCACTGGGAACTATTAGTAAACATAGCATGAAAAATGTCTTGAATGTTTATAGAAATTTTCCATAAGTAACTTCGAAGTATGTGAACATTCAAGGCTGAGAAAAACTTCAGTGGAAAATCTACTTGATTTCACTTGAGCCAGAGTTTTCCAAACTTATTTGACTGTGAGTCTGTGACCAAGAATCCTGTGGCAATTGCATGAACCTGGATTCTGAAGCAAACTGCGAGACTGGATGGCAGTACCTAGCATTCTAAACTGAATGTCATCCCATCCCTTCATATGCCGACTGAACCCTCAACCCAAACAAAAGTATATTTGACATGAGAACTTTGAGAAATAATAAGGCTTACATGAGACTGTAAGCAGGAGCCATGATGAGATTAGTTATAACAAGAGGAACCAGCAGAGATACATTCTCCTCTGTCCTCTCCTCCCCTCCTCTCCCCTCCTCTCCCCTCCTGTCCCCTCCTCTCCTCTCCCCTTCTATCCTCCTTTCTCTCCCTCTCTGAGCAAAAAGCAGAGGTCTGAGCACATGCAATGTAAATGAGAAATGAGATAATGTCCATTTGCAAGCCAATAGCAGGCTCTTCACCTAGAACCAAATCTTCTAACATCCATGTGGATGTACTAGCACCTAGAACTGTGAGAAATAAATGTCTGCTCCTTAAGCTACATATGAAGTTTTATTGCCACTATCACAGGAAATTTTAGAACATTTAAGAAAATTGTAGTCTAGCCAGTAACTTAGTTTGGCCTGTTCCAAAACCCACTGAGACAAATGGCACTAAAATTTCTTCCAATAAATCTATTTCAAATTTTTGTGGGTTTACTGAAATTAGCTGGCGAAACAGTACTAATTTTCCGCTATTGAATTTCTGGACTTTGACAAAATGTACCTTTCCAAATTGATTGTAAGAAGACAGAAAATCATAGATATAAAGCTTAAATAAAACAAGAATTGATGAACTCTGAGTCTAGATATTCCACTATCATTTTGACACAGTCATGCTTCAGGAAATAGTGTAAATTCAAGTGCTTAAGGAATTTTGATATGATTAAAAATACAATTTTAAAACTATTAAAGAATCAATAAAATATTAACATTTTCAAAAGCTAATGATGATTCATATTTTAGGAATTTTTACTGTTGTTTTGCTCTCCTATGTCCATCTCCTTCAATACTGTCTCCTCTCTAATTAAAGTCTTCCTCTATTTTTTTCCTTTCCCCATTCAGATCACTTATACCCTAATATTCCCTCCTCCACTGCTTTTTCACTCATCCTGGTCCTTTACCTTCGTGGTTAACTTTGTTGTTACTCCGGGTTATATACACATATCTGAAGATGTAGAGTTAGGAGCTACAGATGACGGAGAAATGTGAGGTCCAATTAGCTATCCATTGAAGATATCCCTGAAGTCATATATATAAAGACTTAGCAGATTGTGTTTATATTTCAGGATTATACAAATGAAAATATATATCAACAATTAAAAAAAAATGCCATGGAATTCAGAGCAAGCAAAGAGGGAGTATATGGGATGTGTTGGAGAGAGAATAGAAAAGAAATAATGATTTAATTATATCATAATTTTTAATTTATCTCAAATGATATATTTTGATCATGGTGTCTGTATTCCCAAGTCCTGCCCACCTCCATACTCACATACTCTTTCTCTCTTCTTCAAGAGAAAAGACTACCAAAGTTAAAAATCAAAACAAACCAATGAGTAAAAAAAAAGTAAAAATCATTTATTCTTTTCTCACACAGTACATCCAAACCACAGTCTTCCCTCCTTCCACTCCTCCAAGCTCTCTCCCATATTTCCCCTCTCCATGGATCCACTGTTCCTCTAGTTCTATCCATAAAAAAGCAGGACTCCCAGGTATATCAAGTTAACATGGCATAGCAACGTGCAATAAGACTAAACATAAACCCTCATATCAATGCTGAACAGGGCAACCTAAAAGAAGGAAAAGGTGCCAAGAGTCGGCAATTGAATCAGAGGCACTCCCACTGTTAGCAGTCAAAACAAAAAGCAAGCTAAACAACCACAGCATGTATGAAGACCTAGCACAGACCCACCCAAGCTCAGTAATCTCTGCCTCAAAAGAGACAATTTTTATAATCTTTTGAAAAAGAATATTTGTTCTTTCTGCCCTTACTCCAAGAGTCTTTCTGGTGCTAAAACTGAAGAGTTTTATATTAATTTTCTTAACAGAGATTTCAAGATAGCTAATATGCAAATGTAATTCAAGAGTATCAGGCTTCATCCCAAAGGGACAGTTGAACATGACAGAGTTGGCCACATGGTTCTGACTGTAGAGCCAAGAAGGATACACATTGAAGAGGTTGTGGCTTTTTTTGAGATAGGGTTTCTCTGTGTAGCCTTGGCTGTCCTGAACTTACTACATAGACCAAGCTGGCCTTGAACTCAGAGAGATCTGCCTGCCTCTGCCTCCAAGAGTGCTGAGATTACAGGTGTGTGCTACCACACCTGGCCAGGTTGTGGAATCTTCATGCATGTTTAAGGGTAGCCAGTGAGGCCAGGGATGTGGTAGAGGAGTCACTGCATTGCATAGAGGCACCAAAAGACCATTATGCTGAACTATGAAAGTGATGCCTAGATTGTGTTGGAGAGCCCAAGATGTTGGAGGGTCCAGAGCAGTGGAATGTCTGCCAAGAGAGCTGCAAACAGAGAGTGCAAACAGCCTGAGGAAGAAAAGTGTGTTGCAGTCAGCAAAGCTGGAAGGATGCAGCCATTAAAGCCCTTGACACCAGACATGGAACTACAGGATTTAAATAAAATGTCCACTGGCCAATCTGATGCAGGCAATTTCTTAATTGAGACTCTTTCTTCAAAAGTATGTTTAGGTGTCTGTCAAGTTTACAAAAACTAGAACTATAACAGGAATTAGTCTCAAGAAAGTCGAGTTTACTGAAGGAACGGAAAAACAGTTTTGGGCATTTGTTGACTTTGGGATCCCATGCTTATTGGTCTGGAAAAGGAACAAGGAAATATGAAGACAAAATTGAAAAATAGAAAGAATTTTGGTAAGAACTAAAGATAGAACAGTTTTTATAAACAAATAGAAAAATAATTTCAAGAGCATAAATAGATCATTCAAAACACTGGGTTTGCAACTAACAGAAGGGCATAGCGTATTACACAAGGGACATAATTATATAACACAGAAAAGAATAGCTGACTCTACTGTGCAAGATATTAACACACACACATAAATAGCTACTACAGCTGGAATTTGGCAGATGTCAACTATGATCTTTATTTTCAGACTCTGTGCATCACTAATCATAAACATTACAAAATATACATTTTCACACTGTGTATTATGTCATACTGAACAAAACGTAGGATGTTTTTGTCATCGGTTGCATAGTGTTTCATGGAAGCAAAAGCTGCAATCTCTTGTATAATTCTAAGTATCAAGCCAGACACTGTGAAGTGATGTGAAGAATTAAGTTTCTACCAATATAATACCTGATTCATATTCATTGCTGTGAATTCATACCTCTGGGGATGCTTACAAATTACAATTTATTGGTTTTTTTCCTTCATTTCTCAGAGCTAGATTGTGTTTCTGAGCTGTTGATAAGCCATGAAAACTTATTCTATGTGGCCTGGCGACAACCTTGTAGAACAATAATAAATACAATCAAATCTATTATAGGAAGAGCTGACTCATATATTAAGCCAACCACATCTCAGAGCACTTCCTGTACTCAAGATAGCATGCTGAGGGTCCTTGGAGTAAAAAAGAATCCCATTTGAACTCTTTTGCAGATACTGACTAACTTCGCCTTTGTACTCATTGTTTGCTTGACTTCTTTGTTTCTGGTAAATTTTCATTGCTTTTTTACCACCCCTTCCCTGTCATTATATGAAATTACGTAGTCATCACAAGCAGGTGAATCAGTCTACTAAATCAGACAAGATCATATCAACTGCTAATCAACTGTCTTTTAGAGGTTAAATCACATTGTTAAATCTAATAATATTTAACAAAATATATTTTGTTCCGAAGTAAATGCTGACTTGCATTTTTAAGCATAAAAATGGTTATTATTTATTCACAAAAAGCTTACAATGGATCAAGCCGTGTGTGTGTGTGTGTGTGTGTGTGTGTGTGTGTGTGTGTGTGTTTTCTAGGAATATGAAGCTGAGTAACAATGTGTCGGGCCTGTATTATGACCACAGATTTCTCTCTCTTGGTATATACTAAGTTGGAGCCTTTTCCAAGTACAAATGGCACTAGTTAGAAATAATCCAACAAGTTTCTCACAAAACATGCAAAGGCCAGCCTAAGTTCAGAGTAAATAAAAAGAAGACAAAGTGGCCAAGACTACCACGATGCACAGTAGGTGAAAGAAAATGAGCTCCCACCGCATCTGGACATGTTTCCTATGTGAATGTTCTAAGGCATCTGAGTTGGCTTAAAGTGATTTTGGCTGTGTCTGCCATTGGTGAAGCCATGACTGATTCCATAAAGAGCAGGTCCTCAGGGGAAACTCTTGGCCAAAAGCACCACAATGAGGAAAGAGGTTGATGCAGTCAATGCAGCCACTACTTATATCAGACTTAGATTTGGGGGTTCCTATACATATTATCTTCAATAAAGCACAATATTTCTGGGTCACTATAATGTGTGTAGACTAATACTCACGCTGACCTCTCTGTATGAACATTAAGAGGATTGGTGACTCTATATCATATTTACATTTTCACATATTTACTTACAGCACTGAAAAAGCAAAGAGAGCATGTTACTAAAAAAAGACTATAATTATAATAATGAGGCCATAGATGAGTAGAGGACCAACAAGGTTAGATGAAATAAGAGGCATAAGATATTACAGGAGAGTCAACTCGTCCAGATCTGAGTCTTAGGCTGTGACCTGGCCCTTGTGAGTGTAGGCAGCTAACGTATTGTCTAGGCTTCAGCTTCCTTGTCTATATGATGTAAATAAGAGTGTCGACCTCATTAATTTGTTTATTTAGTGTCTTAAAATCTTTATTTTAAGAAAACTTAAACAATCTCCAAGGAAATTAGTTTATACAAATGCTGGAGGCAATGAATTACACGAACTTTACAAGTAAAGTGGGAACAGGAATTAATACCCACAAATAAGCAAATATTTGGAGATTTATTATTAACTTCTGTTTTTCACTCCCATTGTTAATTAATTTGAAATGAACTATTTCTCTTGGTTGGTTTTTTATTTGTTTGCTTATATCTTGGTTTTTGAGAAATTAGTACCAAGAAATAATATTAAGAGGGCAACATTCTAGCACATTGACATTTATTATTGATGTGGCACTACAAAATAGTTTGTTTCCCAAACCACAGAGGAAAACTGAAAACAGTGGTGAGTTGCTAAGAAAGGGCTGCTTTTAGTGTCTGTATGAATGCTATAGATGGCCCCAGAGCACCAGAATCATGATAGATAGATGCCTGGAGTAGCAACGTATTATAGCATTATCAGAAAATTATGTTTAAAATTTCCAAAATGGTTCCAAAAGCACTGTTAGAATTTCTGGAAAAATGGGTTTTAAAGCCACATAAGAAGTTCTTATGGATGTAATCATCCCAAAATTTTGCTGTTTTAACAAAAGCTAACCATTAGCCCTCTTTGTGTCTATGATTTTCTAGATAAATTTAAAACGGAAAAATAATAAGTTTATACTTTGCTTAAATAGCTTAGTAGGTGGGTGTTGTATATAGTTCTAACTGGGAAAATCTTAAAACTTGATATTTTTTAATTCAGTGTCATTTCTCTTTTTATCAACCATATTCTCAACAGTCTGATGTAATTTTAAATGCCTTCAAGTCAAATCTTAGTGTCCCCAACTGCATGGACTTATAATCACATCACCTCCTCTTAAAAGTTTATTTCTGCTTTACAAAATATTCTTTACTGTGGTGGGTCAAATGAAAATTGTCTTCATATGCCCATAAACAGTGCCCCTATGAGGAGGTCTTGTTGGAGCAGGTTCTATTGGAGGAAGCATGTCACTATGAACTGTAAGTAGGCCCCAATTATGTTTCCTTATAAGAGTTGCCAAAATTAGTCACAAATCTTAGAGAAGAACCTAAAACCACCAATTTACTAAATCTACACAACCCTTAACTATATTCTAAATATCTGCCCTTATTAAGTATATTCCTCACCCCTCATCAACAAAACTTCTCTTTGTAACAGATGGAGACCATTACAGAAAACTACACCAATCAAAACATAGTGTTGTAGAGCCTCATCCCAAATGGTTCATCTACAACACTCTAGCATCCAAGTCTCAGGGATAATTGTGGGAAGAGGGGACAGATTGTAAGAGCCAGAGGAACAGAGAGTTTGTTGAGAGACTGGGTCTCCTAGAAATGTTAGAAGCTATACTCATAATGTGTTACCAACAGAACACTTAAACATGTTGAACAAGGACAACAATAATAAGCATGCTAAAACTGACTAGGGAAAGCTCCTGCAACCTCAAACCAAATCGAAAAAAGCAAAATAGGCAACTAAAAAATGCCGAGAGTCAAGAAAAACATCTTCCCCAGGAAAGAGCACACTGATTGGTTATCCAGTACCAAATGGTTAAGCCTAAGGATGTACATGCAAGTAATATTATACAGACAGCATATGTGTGTGTGTGTGTGTGTGTGTGTGTGTGTGTGTGCATACATACATACACACAGAAAAAAGGAGACCATGACTTTGAACAACAATAAAAAATAAAAATAAAAAACAAGGAGGAATATATAGGAGGATTTATAGAGAGAAAAGTAAAGGGAAATTGATGTAATTGTAAAATCAACAAATAAAAAATTAAAATTAAATAAAAACAGAACTTATAAAATATCAATATGTGCTGTAAAGAAGAATTAAGGGTCATTAACTGCACATAACAGGAGGATTAGGAGGCATTTCCAATGTGAGCCCACTTCACAATAGAAAAATAAGAACCATGCTGCACATTTGCATAAATGTTTTTGAAAAATCACACCCAAGTATTTCATTTCCCTCACTACAAAATAAAATAGTAATAGATTAATTAGTAGAGCATTGATATTGTGTTCAATGGTACATTTGGTATGAATGACTCAATAAAGTGCTTATATACAGACATATGGTGAGCAAAGACATATTAGTGTATCCAAGCTGAGAATGATGACACAGAGGTAAGAAAGGACAAAGAGTACTTCAAGCAAGAAAATAGCATACACAATAGATCTGAAGAGGAAAGGTAGCAAATTTAACTAGAATCTACAGTCAGAATAGAATAATGTACAAGATAACTGAAACATAAAGAAAAGAAAATCAAACCATACCCTGTACATCAAAGCAGATACAAGCCTTGTAGTAAAAAGCAATGTAAATACACATAATTTTGAAGGCAAAGATATGACATGAGAATAGATGTGAGTTAAAACAAAACCCCGTGTAACAATGGGCACAGCATAGATTCAAACAAATCATATGTGGAGGTGGAAATTCAGCAAGCCTGTGAATCACAAAAACGTAAATGGATGTGATGTGGACAAAAGTGTTGATTCTCAACTGAGGACAGTTTTGTCCTCTATTATATATTTGTCAATGTCTAAAATCATGGAGATGGTGGGTATGCTGGAATACAGTAGGTAGGGGACACTTCGCTGCAGAGCACTGCACAACACTGGGGACAGCTTTCCCACTGCAAAGCACTGTGCACCAAAGTGGCACTAGTACCAAGACTGAGAACCTTGCATGAATGAGGACCACAAAAATGAAGAAAGTAAACACAGTGAAAGTGTAAATGCCTACAGTGATTGAGCACTGAACTCGGTTGGCAAAAGGAATTTAAAACACCAGCTTTCTGCCCTTTCTACGGGAGCTAAATGTGAGCCATTTCACTGAAAACCCTTCATGTTTCATGTTGGAAGCTTGTAAGTTTGTGCTTAGATAAACTAAGTGTAAGATGTCTTCACGAGTCCTGATAGACTGTGATCAGATGGTGAGGAAGGAGCCGCACCACGGCCCCTGTCAGAGGTCTACAGGAGGGGAATGGTGTGGAAGAGGGAGGGAGGGAGGGTGGGAACTGGAAGATAAGAGCGAGGGCATAACAATCCGAATGTAATGTGAATCAATTATAATAAATAAATTAATTAATAATAAATTTCAAAACAACATGTCTTCAGGACAGTAAATCACATATACGGACTCAAAAATTCTGCAGGCAAAGAAAATGAGAATTGTGCCATTTAGTAAGGGAGATCATCAGAAACAGAGTGGGAACAAATACCGGAGAAAGTGGAAGGTAGATAAGAGGTGTGTAGTGTGACAGTGTTTCTTGTTTGTCTACTTGACAATTAATCACAACCCAAGCAGCAGGGGTATACCTGTGAAGGAGTTTTCTTAATGAAATCACTTAAAGTGGGAAGCCCTTCGCTTTGAGGTGGGAAGATCAGACTTTATTTTGGGCCACACCTCCTGGTGCCTGCCTGCCCTCACTCCGGTTGCACATTCATTCCTTCCCTGGCCTTCGATCCTACTTCTTCAGGATTCCAGTGTGTACTGAGGAACAGCTGAGACACCCAGCCTTACGGGTGAGAAACTACCAGACACTACTGGGTTCTTGAACTGTCCCTTGTTAGACAGCCATGGTTAGACTAACTGGAGCACACCTGCCCTATAAGCCACATTAGTTAATCCTGTGCTTGTGTGCATGCGTGCATGTGTGTGTGTGTGTGTGTGTGTGTGTGTGTGTGTGTGTGTGTGTGTGTGTATAATATAGTCTATCAACTCTGTTGTTAAGGGAACCCTAACTAATGCCAGTGGAGAATAAGTTCTTCTGTAAGTTGGACTGTGAGGCAGCACAGTGTCCCAGAGGAAAACCATGTTGATGGCTGGTTTTAGGGTTGTTCTTGTTTTTTTAATTATTCACTTTACATCCTGATTGTAGGAATCTCCCTCATCCTCTCCCAGTCCCACCCTCCCTCCGCCATCCCCCCCTCCCATCTCCCCTAGTCCTCCGAAAGGTGGAGTCCTCCTCCCCTATCATCTGACCTCAGTCTATCAAGTCTCATCTAGACTGCCTGCATTTAGGGCTGTTTTTAAACAAATAAACAAACAAAATTACATGATAAGGATGACCAGAAAGATGGTTGTCTGGGTGGCTCTGTGTGGAAAGTGCTTGCCATGTAAGCCTGATGGGCTGAGTGTTATCCCCAGAACCCCCATAAAGGTGAAGGGAAACAATCAACTCCACAAAGTCATCCTGACTTCCGAGTATGCTCCTTGACATGCAAACATGATAATAATAAAATACAAATTTAAAAAGGAGGAAAACATGAAAAGAAATCATACTGAAGATTTAAGGATAAGAGAAAAGACCAATGACTAGTCTTCTCCAAAACCCAAATTATCCTGTATGTAGATATGTATGCTTCAAATTATTCCAAGTATATACATTAAGACCACACTCACATAGTATTTTCTCCCTTGCAGCAGTTTCATCTCTGAACAGATAACATCATCCAACCATTTATATAGCCCTGGGCCCTCCATCTCAACAGCACTTTCACCCAATCCATCAGAAAAATCACAACTATTGACTTCTGTCCATAATCCCACTGCATCCTGACCAAAGGCCACTTTCTCACCTGGACTTCCCAAAGGCTCATGGTTTTCTTGTCTCACATAAGCTGTTCTTCTCATCAATAGGCATGAAATCTGATTATGTCACCCTACACCTTAAAAACTGCTCAAGGAGCTTTATGTGTTGGAGGGTAGACACCCACATCTTTAATGTCACACTTAGTCCCTCCTCAGCAAGTTCTTCCTCACATTGTCTGCAGTGACCTCACAGGCTCCTGCAGTACTGATGCAAGTCAAGCCTCTTCTAGCAACTCCCACTCTCTACTCGTCTTTTAAATTGAAGCACAAATCCATATCAACAATGAAGCATGGCCATACTCCACAACTCCTGTCCCTATTGCATGTTTCCCGGAAATATATTTTCTCCTTTGGAACAGCTCCCTTCTAAGTGATAGTCTACATTCTTTGTGTGTATCCGAGTGACTCTCTGTCACTCAGGTTCTATGAAGCCCACATTCTGTCATGGTCTCTGGCTCATGCCCAGCTGGCTCTTGACATGCAGTAGCCACATGTTAACTCTTCCATCATGACAGCCCCATGTGACATTAGTTGCTGCTCTTGTTCTGTTTGTGTCTCTCTGATAATAATAATCGCCTAGGCTGTTACTCGAGCCATGCATGTGTTTAGAAACTTAACAAATTTAGGAGGAATTTGGGCAGAATAGAAAAGGTGTTGGTGGGCTCAGGGGTTGGGTAGAAATGGATCCAAAGACTGTTCCAATGCTGCGGGCAGTAACATTTGTGCACCTAACTTTAGTCCTTATGATTTATATTATTATTATCAGTGAGACACAAACAGCACAGGAACAGCCACTAAAGTGGCATGGGGCTGTCATAATGGAAGAGTAGCATGTTGCTACTGAAGGCCAAGAACTAGGCTGAACATGAGCCATAGACCACAGACACACACAAAGCAGCCCCTTACCTTCCTGTTCACTTGTAAGGAATGTCATAGTACTTCAAAACATATCGATTTATTTCATTCTCCCAGGACTCCTGAGATTTCCTACTAAATGCAGGTTTGGGGTCCATTTCTGACAAGACCTTTGATTTACAGAACTGTTCAAACCCTGCATATGTCACTGGGACATCTTTTCTAGGGCACACATCACAAGTGTAGCTCTGCGGCTCTCACACAGCCCCATCTAGTCCAAAGGGCAGTTTGACCTTCTTAATAAGTTTTATGTTGTTTCCCAGAAAGACTCTCATTCTCTGTGAAAAGAAACAGAAAAAATATTAATCCTTTGATATTAGTTTCCTAAATAAATAAACAAACAAAAGAAGGCATTATTTGATGTGTTTATGTTCTTATAAGGAGTCTGGCAGCCGTTTTGTTCATAGTAAAGTCCTCAACAAATGTCCATTTACAAGTAAAGGGGGCCAGTGTCTGTTTGAAAGGCTTTTTTGGGAATATGATTTAAAACACAGCTGTAGGCTTCACAATAGACCAGAACTGGTCTGTCTATTGTTAACCTTTACATAATAAAATCAACTGGGACTGTTAACTGAGCACATGCAGGACTTGACCACGATCGAGTGACGTTGAGCTGTTAGCCTAGTTCACCTCAGAAAGTTGGTGATTTTACTCGGCAAACACGTTATTGTATTTGTTTGTATATTTTAATCTGTTTGTTTTAAATGTATGATTCTTTTATTATGCTGAACTAGGTACATACTTCAGCTTAGTTTTATAGTAAATTAATAGGCAAAGTTCACAGAGCGCCATAGTGTCTAGAATTAAGACATAATTTTCCTTTGCCATTCTTGAAAGAGAGGAAATAGGTTGCTTAAAATACCAGTGCACTGTGTCCCTGGGGGTCAGGCTGAAACCTGGAAAGGCTTCTGTAAATGTCTGTGTATTTTCATTTGGTGTTTTAGAGAGATTGTATTTCCTGATTCAATAATACCTATGACAGCAATGAGAGTTATTTTAATATGTTGTGGATATGAATCTAACACATGGGTCTATAGGAGGAGGAGTGGGAAGGAGGGAGGGAAGAAACAGAAAAGAAAACACACTACATCCATCATATGTACTGTTAAAGTAGGACAACGGTAGCTAACAGAAGCACCAGCTATCCAATGGTGTCAGGGCCACTCCATTTATTCACTCACTGTGACGGGCCCTATCCATCATTACATCGTCCGATCCCTCTGCACCACTAGTGTGATTTCCATGCACGTTTTGCAGATGAAGAGCCATCTGTTTAAAGAGAGCTATGGAACTTGAGGAAGACAGCAGAAGCTGGCTGAAAAGCCAGAGGCTCGCCCAGGTCTTTAAAACATGCACAGATGCACAGACACACGCAGACCGTCCCTTCTCTCTGTCTCTCTGTCTCTGTCTCTCTGTCTCTGTCTCTCTGTCTCTATGTCTCTGTCTCTGTCTCTCTGTCTCTGTCTCTTTGTCTGTCTGTCTCTCTGTCTCTGTCTCTTTGTCTGTCTCTCTCTCTCTGTCTCACTCTCTCTGTCTCTGTCTCTGTCTCTCTCTGTCTCTCTCTCTCTGAGTATTTGTGTGTGTGTGTGTGTGTGTGTGTGTGTGTGTGTGTGTGTGTGTGTGTGTGTGTAAGAGACAGAGACAGGGACAGGGAGAGGGAGAGGGAGGGAGAGAGCATCTCTTCCTGCACATGCCTACAAATCAGATCAACCCCTGTAAAGAAGTCATGCCTCAATAATAAGGTTCTGGGCTTCATTTGTGTGTTATCCTGCTTCACTAACTTGCCTATGTCTCTCAGGTCGCTATATTTAGAAAGTATGGAGCAAGGTAATGGAAGAGGATATGAACCTGCTTTTGCCTAAGCTTCGTTTTTATTACCTTTGACCAATTATATGATTGCAGCAAAGTGGATTTGGTGATGCTTTTTGTGCTGTCTTCAGCACATTACTAATAAAATAGTTGGGAGAGTGTGTTTTTTGTAGAAAAATACCCACTTGTAATTTTATAAAACTAACTACTATTTCCAATTGGTCTACACTCAACATATTACCTAAAGGCCAAGTAAAGTTCTAAATTCTTCCCAAAAGTTTGTAAAGAATCTAGGTTACTTTTTAAAGACTCCAAATAGTTTCTTTTCCTGTGTCATCACTTATATTCACAGAAATGGATGTTCGATCTGTCTCTATCTCTCCCTATCTCTTTGTATCTCTGTCTCTCTGTCTCTCTTTCTGTGTGTGTGTGTGTGTATGTGTGTGTGTGTGTGTTTGTGAGTCCTTTTAAGTTGTACATACTACATTGCATCTCTTATGGCCTAGAAGAATACACTGAAGTAGATACCTTCCTGTTTCAAACTCATAAAACATGGGCAGGATAACACCATTTTAATTTTTGATTTAACTATAAAAGTGATGTTGAAACCCCTCCAAAGAGAGGATGTGGACTTAGAGCTATTCTTTCCTCGCCAGTGCAACTACAATAATTGGCCAACCTACACACAGGCTGAAACCAGATTTAGCCCTAGTCTAGGCACAGTAAGAAGACAGTCTGCAACAGGCAGAACCATCTCTCTGCCCTGATTTTTTGCACTCTTGACAACTCCTGTGCAACACCTCCCTGTATGCCTTCACTTCATCTCTTTGCCTAGAAGGTGACCTCAAGCTATTAGTTCCTCCATTGAGAAGCAGTGTAAAGTTAGAGCATCCTGGGAATTCGTATCCCTCCTAGAGCAGCCTTTAGTGGATTGGCTCTGTGACCACTCACAGGCCCTCACAATGGGGGTAGTGTAAAGAATGACCTTTAAACTTCCTTCAGACTCCAGCTCAGCATTCCCAAGCAGTTTCCCTTGATGTTGGCAGAAAGCCCATCGCTGTCAGATTTCTCCATGTTCTTGCTGTCCTTAGGAACACTTACTAATAAATCACCTCCACATAAATTCTAACATCAGTGTCTGCTTCTGAAGCCACTCTAAAATGCTGAGCACTTGCAAGGCAGAGATTCTGCACTACGTTAAATCCAAAAGCCACAAAAGGTGTCCGGCAGCCTACGGAAGCCACAATGAAGCCAAGGAGGAAAACTGTAAAACACCCCACAGTGAGAATGAGAGGACTGTGCCTCTAAAATGCATAGGTAAAAAGTCAGAATTCACATTACATAGAGGACAGGGATGCCCACGCTTAAAAATTAAGGCTAAGTACTGGATTTGAGAAGAGATACAAACCAAAAGGCAAAACTACTCCACCGCAGCAGTTTTTCCACAAACAGGGCAAGAAAGGGTGGAAAACAGAGGACTGTGGGAAAGGGAAAAGGCTGCAATCTAAACGCCTGTAAACTATAAAAGTATAGTTTGGTCTTCATAAAGTATTTTTTTTCAGCAACTGAATGACTGTATGACCCAAAAAGAAAGAAGCAGTATGTGAACAAAGCACTATGTTTTAAATGATTGAAGAAAATGAGTGAAAACATAACACTAGAGAAAAACCATAAAATTAGGCTTTAGGACATTGTTAGAATTATATTCCACCTCTCCCCTACCCACCCCCATGAAGAATAAAATATAACTTCGATAAAGTCCACCATGGTGGATGAACTCTCTAGCCAATGTATCATTGCAGCAACTCACAGCATAAGAAACAAAAAGTGATTCTAATCTGGCAGAAAGCTGGGACCTCACATTCTTTACTGCAATTATAGAAAGAGAGAGAGAGAACTTTACCATAAACATGAAGCAGAGAGCACAAACAGGAAGTGAGGCAAGCCTATCAACGCCACAGCACTCCTCTGGTGACGTACTTCCTCCACCAGGGAAAACCTCCCCAAACAGTGCCGCCATATGCATGTAAAGCAGTCAGTGTCAAAATCTAGTTTCAAAAATAAGAAAAATAATTTTTCCTAAGAAAATATTTATTTCCTAAAACATATTTTTTCCAAGAAAAGTAAAATAGTATATTTCTGTTCAATTAAACCACAATAACTAGAACAGTGGTTTCAACACATTAATTTACATTAATCATTTAGCTGTTTCTGCATATATTTTAGCTATTGCTATTAATAACAAGGTGTCATACTTTATGAAGAATGATTCCTTTTATTATGTTAGTATAGTTTTAATTATGCCCATGAACTATTTTTCAATATCTCATATATTAATAAAGTGGAAAAGTTTGACACTCCAAGGCTTTTCTCTACAGACTTCATTTTGCACTAAAACTGCTTGTTCTAACAATGCTGGCAACTTCTGATGGACTTTAAATTTTTCCTTATTGCATGACTATTTCAGCCCTGATGTTTTCACTCAAGCTCCTTATTTGACAAATTGTTGCACACAATAAAATCTGTCAGCTAAGTTTTCCTTACGCTTATTGAAAATGTAAATATTAAAAGCATTGTATTAAATCCTGATATAAATGCATTTGTCCAATTAAAAGCTAGCACACCTATCAGAAGACTCAAGATAAACAAACCAAAATTATATATTATAAAAATAAAAAATAAAATTGAGGGGAGATCCATGATGGCAGCACCCATTATGCATGATTTCTGAATAACAGAACTGCAGTAACTTCAGAGCAAATGAGAGGCCATGCTGTGTACTCCAAAACACCAACATCTGGGTTTCCCAGGTGAAAGGAGAGCCCACAGGTTCTGGGAATGAGGGGTTCCAGAATCTGCCCAATTGGATATTCCCACCTTTCCAAGGAAAGGTCCTGGATTTCAGGGGTGCACGGTTCCAGCCTCTGACTGCCCAACTCCCAAGATCCAGAGAAATGGTTCAGCCTCCAGTCCATGGCTCAACTCACATCCCCTGAGGAGACCAGCCAGACTTCAGGAGCACAGAGGATTTTGCTCCAAAATGACAGCACCTAGTGCCCACCCATGCTGATTCATAACTTAATAGCTTAAATGTCCAAAGTCTTTTAAAACAGTTTTTTAATAATAAGGAAAGAGTTACATCCTTCCACATCAATATCCTTTTTCAACAACATTGCTTTTCATCCAAACATTCTATGCACAAAATCACAATTATATATAATGGCAAAGTTTTAAAATATGGAATCTCCACAAATATGTCTGTCAGCTATATTGGACCAGAAGGCTGAAGATGATGCTTCAACATTATAGAGAGTTTTGGGCAGTAAACTGACCCATCATTTTTTTTCCTTCTCACTTTGGAAGCTGCTAACCTACACTTCCAGTTCACTCATGAATTAACTTTCATTCCTTCTCAAGTTTCTGATGGGGCTGAAGACCAGATAGTTTATTTAGTCATACAGTTAACCTTAGCTGTTTAGGAGTTAAGATGGTTTTAGGTCTAGATAGAGGTTTTGAGTTGGCAGTCATGAGAGAGGATAGAAATTGATTCTCATTCAGAATTTTAGACTCACCAAGATAGGAAAGATGCTTTCTACAAGGTTTCCGAATGCAATTAGCCAAAACACCTTGAAGGTAATATTCATATGATTCCTGATTGTTTCGTGGTTCTTCTTGCTATATGTAATTTTCTGTTTACATGTAATAATATAAATGTATATGCCAGTAAAATAAAATAAAATCTAAAAAAGATGAAAAATATTTATGGAATCTCAAATAATTGATGGATGTGTTGACTGAAGCTATTGAAAGATCTGTTGTACAACTCTGAGATTCCATCTTACACCCATCAGAATGGCTAAGATCAAACACTCAAGCGACACCACATGCTGGCGAGGATGTGGAGAGAGGAACACTCCTTCATTGCTGGTGGGAATGCAAGCTAGTACAGCCACTTTGGAAATCTATCTGGTGCTATCTCAGAAAAATGGGAATAGGGCTTCCTCAAGACCCAGCTATTCCACTCCTTGGAATATACCCAGAAGATGCTCCAGCACACAACAAGAAAATTTGCTCAACCATGTTCATAGCAGCCTTATTCATAATAGCCAGAACATGGAAACAGCCTAAGTGTCCATCAGTAGAAGAATGGATAAAGAAACTGTGGTACATATACACTATGGAATACTACTCAGCTACTAAAAACAAGGAATTCCCGAAATTTGTGGATAAATTGTTTGAGCCAGAAATGATCATAATGAGTGAATTAACCCAGAAGCAGAAAGAATCAAATGGTATATACTCCCTTCTATCTGCATACTAGCCCAAGGGGCATGCCCCACGAAAGCCTTCACTTACCAGGAAACTGGGACAGAGGGGAGGGCATCCTATCGGGACTCTAAATGAGAGACGCATGGGAGAATAGCAAAATAAAAGGATACAGAGGGTCCTAGAAACCTACAAGTAGAACAATATGATAGGCAGATTTGGGCCCAGGGGTCCCGCTCAAACTAAGGCACCAGCCATGGACAATACAGGAGGTAAACTTTAAACCCCTTCCCAGATCTAGCCAATGGTCAGAATATTCTCCACAGTTGAGAGAAATGGGTGGGCCTTTCACACAGAGAGTAAAGACAAAGAAAAACATGAATGAACTTCCACCTAAGCCTGGCAGCCAACAGAAAGCACAAAAGGCAGGAAACAGATTCCCACTTGATCCTCCACAGGTGACAATCTTCTCACCTTGGCTCAATGAAAGTGGTTCTGGACTCTGGTCTCCAATATAAGTAAGATATACTGAACTCCAAAAGACTACTTGATATGTTTTTAACTTATAGAAATAGAAATCCATGAGCCTGGGGTAGAAATGAATGTTAATGAACCACAGTAAAGAAACATAAAATTGAATCAGGTCTAATTTATTAGTAAAAGTTCACCTCACTTTCATATACGAAAGTCACATGCTGTTGGCACTCTATAGCACTGTATTCTTGTTCTGTAGTTCTCAGATAGCGGAGGTGACCTTTTACCTTAGTAAGGCTCACCATAGTAGCATCATCAAAATCTTTGGCTAGAAGCCAAAGCTGTCCAAACCATCATTAGACATCTAAGTGAGGTATGCTATATCCATAGCTCCTGTGCTTAGCATCCAATGGGAAGGACAGCCTCGAAGATAGGCAAGATTTTTGAGACACTTTCCTTCTCATTTTGGCGAATAGCATTTTGCTTTCTTCTGGACAGACATTGTCCTTTTTCTTAAATCATTACTGGACTGTACTCTTGGTTTTATCTTCTAAACATACTTTTTAAATTTTTCTCTTAAGCAGGCTGAGAATTTTCCTGATGTTAATAATATGTTTCTCTTTTGTGTCCATTTCTATTTCTCTATTCTAACACTATGTCTCCAGCAATTGTGTGCTGAGAGCTTTTAAATTCTTTAAAGTGTTTGCTGAATATTCTGATTTATTGCTTCAAATCCCAACATTTCTTACAGTCGTAGGACAGGAACACAATTCAGCTAGGTTCTTTGTCATTTTTTTTTTAGCAAAAATGTGGATATATTCTACATTTATGCCAACATTTAGTTCATAACAACGTAAGAGCATCTACATACTGGGATTTTCCCTTAAACTCTTCTTTTCTACAACCCCTCCCCAGAACTGCCTTCACAGCTGTGTGCATGGCAACACAAGCTCTTCCCAGCATTTGCTCCAACATGTTTGATGCCTTTGCCTGCTGCCAACTTCTAATTCAATTTCGAGAGATTGCGACACTTGTGAAAGCAAAGTTCTATTTCTTTTACACAAACTTGTCTCTTACTTCACTTAGCTCAATGGAATGTATGATACTGAGTATGGAGAGAAATATATTTCCTACAACTCTAAAGACTTAAAGACAAAGATCATGGATAGAATGTAAGACCTTTCTCATATTGAAGGCAAGAGGGCAAAACAGAAAGAATTCTTGGGGAGCACATTATAGCAGTATTAATCACCTTAGAAAACAGAATCCTCCTCACCTCCATAAAATGCCCAGCTTCCTAAACCTGATAATTGGGAATCAAGTTTGCAAATCATGAATTGAACTTTATCCCAAGTTAAATATTAATTCAGAAGTAGAAAACTAAAGTATGTTGGTGTCAGGTTGTGTTTGTAGATTCCAATTGAGAATAATCAATGTAAGATATAGAAATACTGATTGGTTGACTGATTGATTGAAGTATATATGTATGTGCTTATCAGTGTATATATGGAAATTAGTGGGATATGTAATATATTATATGATTATGATGTAATATATAATTATAATGTATATTGAAATATATTATAATATAAATATATAAACTATATTATATGTATATATATGAAAACTAAGCCTTTAATGCAAAAGTAAGCTTGTTCCAAACAGTGAACAAATAAGAAAAAATTAGGTACAGCTGATATTCCATATGATTAATACAGAAGAAGAGGGATTTATAATACTAAGTTAGAAGTAAAGTACTAAATAATGTGATACAAATGCTAGGAAAGTAGAGAAAAGTGTTATACAATGTTAGGTGACGTTGAAGGAATGTTTCTTTTCGGTCCTTGTGCATCTAATTTCTTTACTTCTGATAATGAAGCTATGTCTATAGTACCTAAGACTGTGTGTGCCTCATGAATAAGCACTGATAGTCAACATTATTATGTTATTCTTAATTACTAAATGAGCACTTATAACCAATTACTAGAAAAGTATAACTTTTATAGTAGGTTCCTAGTCACATTCGCTTTCCAGAAGAGAAATTTTTCTTATTCTGCCATCACCTTTGTTTTTATTATGAATGGTAATTGAATTGTAATAACTTTTCCTCCTGCATCTATTGAGAAGATCATGACTTTTTCCCTTTATCCTGTTATTATGATAATGATACTAACATAAAAAATTTCAGTATTTAAGCTTGTAAACCCACACAGACTACAATAGGCCAACTTTGCCAAGATGCATCTGTTTGTTCCTATGTATTATATTTTTGCTCCTCCTTCCAAGTAATACATATCATGATGTGTAAACATATGCATAAGCCAGATATGAAATCACTTTCACTTGATTTTTTCAGAAATTTGAAATATAAGTTCATAAGTTAAGCTCCCCTGTAAGTTCTGATTTTTATCTTTCCTTTTCCTTTTTTGGGGTGGGGTGTGATGGAGAAGGATGATGTCTGGTTTTGTTTCAAAATCCTACCTTATTGGACTCTACAATCCCAGTCATTCTCTCTAAATACATAAGATCTATGAGATAGGAGAGATGTTTGTGAAAGTTTTGTCAATTTTTTTGCAATTTTATCAATTTTTGCTTTATATGTTTTAAGATGAGCCAGGAGTAGTGGTGCATGCCTTTAGTCCAAGCACTAGGAGGAAGAGGCAGGTGGATCTTCATGAGCTTGAGGCCAGCCTGGTCTACAGAGTGAGTTCAGGACAGTCAGATCTGCATAGTGAGATCTATTGGCCTTAAAGTTCCTTTTATCCAAAAATTACTATGGTTTTTGTAAGTGATACAGCCATTTTAAAGGTTCTCTGATGCATGTTTTGCATCTTTTAAACTTTAATGCTTCTTTGTGTTTATGTATAATTTTAAAAATACAGCCTACAATCGACAACTACTGAATTTAGAACATTTGTATGTTTTTATGTTTTCATGCCCAAAGTTTCTCTTCAAATAGCCTACATCCTTCTTTTCATTGTTTCTTTCATGTTCCTAAATTCCATTTATGAAAAGACTGGTGGCTCAGCAACGTTTGGCTCTGTGTTCTGGCAATTCTCACCATGACTCCACCACAGTCTGTATTCTTACATGCTCAGTCATCCATGATAAGGAGTGGCTGGCTGCTGTGCTCAGCCCAGAATGTCTGTGTGTCTGAAGTGTGGAGGTTTGCAGGGTATCTAGGCAGCTCTGTGTTCCCAGACATCACATTTATTATCAACAGATCTGCTGTCACCCAGCCTCTCTTAGCTTTCTCATTTTCAAACTTATGAGGCTGAAAAAGGTGACCTGGCACAGCTTTTCATTTCCTTATCACATGATACTAGTGTTGGCACTCATTCTTAGCTGGTCTGCTATTCTGTAGTGTCTTATTGAATGTCATTTTGTTTCATTCTCCAAGGTTTATTAAATGCTAACAATAGCCACTTGCCCTCTTTAGGGTCTAGAGTTGATCTTACAATTGGGGGAGTCAGGAAAGAGTCTGTTCCCAAGGCTGTGCCAAGTTGTATGACTTTGACCAGCTAGCTAAAGCCTGCTTACCCGTATTTCATCGTCACTGTTATTGAAACTACTGCCTTTTAAAATGTTCGTTTTTTTCATGTATAATAATATAAATGTATACGTTAAAAAATATATAACTTAAAATATATACAAAGTTTAAAAATGTGTATAGATAGCACTGGACTAAACTTTGGGGAGGAGAGCCTGATTATGAAAAGCAAACGAGGAACTTCCAAGAAACAAAAGTAGGAGAGAAAAAGCACTCTTACTACTGGTAGCCATTTACTCCAATTTCTCTGTTTCAATTGTAGACAAAAGTAACAAAGCGAGAACTTGGAATTTAAACTCTACCTTCAACCTTAAGTTATGTACAAATAGGAAGCAGAAGGACACCAGAGGTGCAATGGCCAACCTCGGCAGTTGTGTTCAGCGTTGGAGCATTGCTTGTGAGGTGTTCTCCAGTGGGAACAACCTGGAGACTGGTGACTGCACTAGAACTCAGAAGGCTGAAAGAAGCGGGGTAAACAGTAGTCCTTTCCACTGTCGCTGGGAGAGCCCTTCTGTAAGTACTGCAGAACTGTCACTGTCATACTCTCAAAACCTAACATCTGTTTGCTACTGTGGGTTGAATAAATGTTCTCCAAAATCCTTATAGAAAAAGTTTGGTCTTCAGGGTGCCACTACTGAAATGTACGGACCCTGTAGAAAGATGATCTCCTTAGTTACTGAAGACATGGAGCAGTGTGGGGGACTAGCAGTTTGTGTCAGCCAATCTCAGTTGTCAAATTGACCGCGTTTTGAATTGCTTTCTTGTTGTGTTTCCTAATCATAGGCTGAGAGTTTGTATGACTGCTTTCTCCACCATTGCTATCAGAGCCCGTGAGCAGCTATGACACTTCTCATTCTACAGGCTGAACCTCGAGAACCATGGGCCAACGGAAACCTTTTTATTTACGTTATTTATCTCAGACATTTTGTTATGGTGAAATAAAATAAATACCTCACACACATTTTCCTGTTGTTTCCCTCTCCCTATCAAAAAAAAAAGTATGTGGTCTTACCTGGAATCTGGATCTCACAGGGAACAATGGAACCTGAGTTGTTCATAGGGTTGTTTCATTCTGTGATGGAGGTATTGGCTTTAAGAATCTCTATTACGGGATTGGGGATTTAGCTCAGTGGTAGAGCGTTTGCCTAGCAAGTGCAAGGCCCTGGGTTCGGTCCTCAGCTCCGGGAAAAAAAAAAAAAGAATCTCTATTAGTCGATCAGAAACAAAACACCAGCTGTTCCTTGGTGGGAAGGGCATTAAAACTTCCCATAATGTGGCTCTTATTGAAAGCACTTCTCCAGACCACAGTGTAACTGCAAGCCTTCACTGGAGCATGTAAAACAACCAGGGTGGAAGTGAGGCTATGCACTTGCTGCTTATGACAGCCTGAGGGGCAATTGTGCCTCTCACTACATGTCCAGACTTCTCCTATCCTCCTTTAGCAAAGTACACACATACTAACACTTCCTGTGCAGTGGGCATGGCCCTGTTCATATTGTACCAGAAGAAAATCTGTGGTTTCAAAGTCTCTTAGACTATTTTAAAACTTTCCCCGGGGAGTTTATTGTTGACTTAATAGTCTCAAGCTTCTTATTACTTGAAAACACTACATTTAATGTGGGGGGAGAGTGTAGAGAAAATAAACATGTTCTTGAAAATTCCTTTCAAAATTGTCATTACGCCATCATGCTTTGCTCTATTATTTCAGGAATCACATTTTGCAACTAATAAAACAACAAAAATAATGGCTTCTTATTACTTGCAGATAGCAGAGTAGTCTTCATAAGGAAAATATATTTTCATCTGGATATACACATAACAGACAATTTAATTATACACAGAAAGTTCTCCATCATCTGGGTCTAACCGTATTGAGATGTCATATAAATTCAATATTCAAACAGCAATGTTTGAAACAAATACTAGTGAAAAATACAACCCAGTTCTGCAGCCTACATATAAGACATTTTTTCTGTAATCTCAAAACAATAATAGGCAAATATACATCAATAAAGCAGAAAATTGGGACCTTGTGAAAATATTTTCAAAGGAGAATCTACAACCACCACTTTACTTAATCCACATAATCCCTAACTGCACTCCAAATATGTGTCCTTATGTACAATTCTTTTTCATGCAACAGAGGGAGACCATTCCAGAAAACCACCACCAATCAAAATGCAGAGTTCTGGAGACCAGTCCCAACTGATGCATCTACAACACAATTCTTGAACCTAAGGCTCAGGGATCATTGTGGAGGATGGGATGGAAAGAGTGTCAGAGCCAAAGTAACAGGAATTGTGCCTCGTAGAGATGTCTGAAGTTACACCCAGAAACTCAGGAACATGGCTGCACATGAGTTGAAAAGGATGACAACAATAGACATGCAAATGTAGATGTTTGGGGAGGAAATCAAGAGGTTTCAACCCTCCAAAAAGAACTACAGGCAGCTAAAATAAAATGCTGAGAGAGGGAGAAATAGTCTTTCTCAAGGAAGAGCACAATTGGCTGTCCAATACCAAATAACCAGCCTTTAAAAGATACACCTTGAGATCAGGGATGGAGATTCCTCCAGAGGCTCTTTTATTGTACAGGATTGTTTTAGCTATTCTGGGATTTTTGTATTTCCATAGGAAGTTGAGAATTGATATTTCAAGGTCTTCAAAAAATTTTGTAGGTATTTTTATAGGGATTGCATTGAATCTGTAAGTTGCTTTTGGTAAGATGGCCATTTTTACTATGTTAATTCTCCCAATCCATGAACAAGAGAGATCTTTCCATCTTCTGGTGTCATCTTCAATTTCCTTCTTCAGAGACTTGAAGTTTTTGTCATACAAGTCTTTCGCTTGCTTGGTTAGAGTTACACCTAAATACTTTATATTACTTGCGGCTATTGTGAAGGATGTAGTTTCCCTAGTTTCTTTCTCAGCACGATTGTCATTTGTATACAGGACTACTGACTTTTTTTAGTTGATTTTGTATCCAGCCACTTTGCTAAAGGTGTTTATCAGCTGTACAAGTTCTTTGTTGCAATTTTGGGAGTCACTTATGTACACTATCATATCTATTAAGGCATCAAACTGTCTCTGTCATCTTTTCATTTGGAAAGCTACTAAGGTGCACTCCCAGCATACTCAGCTAATCAAGTTTGTTCCTTCTCAGGTCTCTGACAGAGTTGAAGACCAGGTAGCTTAGTTTTACAATAAAGCTTAGTTATTTAGGGGTTAAGATGCTTTCAGGTCTAGATAGATGTTGATAATGACAAGATGTGATGGAGATTGATTTACATTCAGAATTTTAGATTTAGCAAGATAGGAAATATGTTTTCTTCAAGGCTGTCAAAAACAAATAGCCAAAACACTAAGAATGTAACATTTATATATAATTCCTGATTGTGTCATGGTTCTTCTTTCTATAGGTACCTTATTGTATATATGTATAATAATATAAATATATATGCAAAATTTTTTAAATGTTTAATCAAAAAAAGAAAAGAAAAGAACATTGTCTATAACTGTGGTACATTTACACAATAGAATACTATTTAGCTATTAAAAACAAGGAAATCTTGAAATTTGCAGGCAAATGGATAGAACTAAAAAATGATCATCCTAAGAGAGATAACCCAGACTTAGAAAGACACACATGATATATACTCACTTATAAGTGGGTATTAGCCCAAAATAGATCTCCTTGAGAGACTTCATCCAGTATGGGATCATAACAGATACTAGAACTCAAAGTTGGACTCTGGAGGAATGGTCAGATGAATAGTCTGGGAGGGAGCAAGCACTCCTCTGGGAGACCATCAAGGCCTGAGGACTTGCACACAAGGGGACCTGCACAAACTGATACACCAGCCAAGGAAAATGCATGCAGAGAACCAAGACCCCCTGTTCAGATGCAATGGATAGACTACAGATTCTCCACATAGGAGCAGGGATGGGAGGCACTGCTGCTGAACCTCTGACATGCACTCTGGTGCCCACAATTTGGTCAATGTCCCTTGGCAAGATGGCCTCACAGGCACACAGAAGAAGGGGATGCAGGCTATCCTGATGAGACCTAATAGGCTGTCACCAGACAGTTGGGTAGGAGGCCCCACCCCCATCAGAGGTCTAGGGAAGGGGAATAGGCAGAAGAGGGAGGAGGGTGAGAATGTGAAGATAAAAGCAAGAGGATAACAATTGGGATGTAATATGATTAAGCTAAAAACATAAAATATACATTAAAAGGGGTATATGAGGTGGAGAGAAAGGTAGGAGAAATTATGTCATTCTATTATAATCTCAAATTTTTTTATACCAGTATAGATAGGAGATTCAATTATCTAAATATAGCTTAAAATGATGTTGCTTTTAAAAATTACCTCTTTTGGTTGTGCTTTTAGATTATATCAGGGATCTGAAACTGTAATGTTAGTCACCTAAAGGAAGATAACTTTGTGGATGAGAAAAATGAATGACCCAAAAACTTTCTGCATATGATTTTCTTTCTACATTTGAAAATGCTTAGACCAAGAGAACATATTCTATATTGAGTAGCTTCTAATTTCTTAAATTTCTTCAACTACCTTGATTTGTGTTTCCTAGAAGCTTGCTTTAGCTAATGGTATGTTGATACATATTTTCACTGAGGAATAAGTATGTACAGAGGTCATAATTCATGTGACACTTTTTATGTGGGATCTTGAAATCTAAACCCAGATGCTCATGCTTTCACAGAAACTATTCGCCAACTCTGTCCTTTTCCACCTCTAACCTACATTTCTAATAGGCTTGAGGTAATCACAACACTCCTTACATTGGACTTTTGACTACAGAAACCTTCTAAGAACCAAAAACACTTCTAAGAAGAGATCACACTTGAATTAATATCATACCTAGTGAAGTCAGACTAGAGTGCTCCAAGCAGAGAAAGGGTGTATTTTCAAAATCACAAATTAATTTTCTGGTCATTTGATAACAAGCATAGTTAGATTGCTGATTCCTCACTAGTGAATAGCATAATGTCCAAGACACATAAATGACTAAAGTATTTTAAATATCCTTTCCATTTCTGCCTTAGCAGCAGAAGAAACCACAGAGACACACATCTCAAGTTCCCAAGGGACAGTACTGACATTGGTCACAAATTAATAATTGCTCTTTGAGCAATTTGGGAGGGTGTAAAGTCTGACCTCTGAACACAGCCAATATGTGCTGCTAGTGCCCTTTTCTCATGAACTGTTGATAGTGCTCTGGGGTTACATTGCATACATGTTTCATGGCTGCTTCTGTAAAAACCTTGCTTTGAGTGCTCCAATGTGTCATAGAGTATCAAATGAGATTTACTCTTACTCCAACATGGCAGTGTAGCACCTAACTTTTTCTTTAAACATTTATTTACTTTTTATATGCAATTTGTGTTTTTCCTGCATATGTGTCTGTGTGAGGGTATCAGATCTTGAAGTTACAGACAGTTCTGAGTTGCTATGTGGATGCTGGGATTTGAACCCAGGTCCTCTGGAAGAGAAATCAGTGCTCTTCAGAGCTGCACCATCTCTCCTGCCCACACCTAACTCTTTTTTTGGTTGTTTCTGTTTTCAACAAAATCTTTAAGAGTCATTGGAAGGGTTTGATTACTGAATACCCTATCTGCAAACAATGGCCAAATACTTGCTCTGGGTATAGTGCAGAACAAACTAAGATGGACTGTGCATTGAAAAAAATTAATATGTATTGAATCAGTGGTTCTAATTAAGAATCTAGATTCCTCCTAAATCAGAAAGTCTTCCTCTAAAATAGATTGTTAGCAGATGTAGAGATAGGTCAGTTACCTCTCTAGCATGGGAACCTACATATAATTCTCCAGAACACACATAAAAAATCAGATGTGGTAGCATGCACTTGTAATTCTAGTGCTGAAGAGGTAAAGAGAGGATTGTCTCTTGTGTTTGATGGCCACCCAGTCTAGCCAACTGGTAGACCCCAGGTACAAGTGAGAAACCTGATCTCAAAAATAAAGCAAGTGACTTCTAGCCATCACATAAAATTTAAAAGTATAGATACAAATTACACATATTGTGGAGCAAATTCCCTCCCTGGAATTAACAACTAGCAGGATGGAGTCTCAAACCACTTCTGAGAATAAAATTCAAGAACTCTTCGAGCAGGAAAGATTCAGATGGAACTGCTAAAAAAAAAAACCCAATCAAACAGATTCCCCAACTCCTTTATAAATTGTTGCTCTAGTAAACTCTCAGCCATCCCCACAGATTAGGGCAGGTTGAAAATGTCTGTTGATAGTCAGACCCCACTCTCCACTCAACTGTGGAGAATGTCCTGTCCATTGGCCAGATCTGGGTAGGAGTTTGAAGTTTACTGCATGTATTGTCCTTGGCTGGTGCCATAGTTTGAGCAGCACCCCTGGATGGGGAGACCTGGTGGCACTCAGAGGAAGGATAGCAGGCTACCAAGAAGAGACTTGATATCCTATGAGCATAATCAGGAGGAGGAGGTCCCCCTCAGTCACAGTCATAGGGGAGGGGATTAAGGGGAAATTGGGAGGGAGGGAGAAATGGAAGGATACAAGGGATGAGATAACCATTGAGATGTAATATGATAAAGTAATAAAAAAGAAAAAAGAAAGAAAATATCAGTTGATTTAGATATATCTGTGCTGAGAGATGATGAATGGGAAATTTTAGAAGATTTGGTACAGAGCTTTTAGTTGCCTGTTGACTGAAGGAGGACAAACAGATGACTGTAAGATGTCCTATGGTACACTTTCACAGAGACTGGACAGACAAAGTGAATAAGGTAACCAGCATATGTCTTCCAGATGTTTCTGCTTGTCATTTTCCCAAAGAGAATGAAGCTCAGTAGTGTTGTCCCTACAGAGTCCACAGGCTAAAAAGCAGAGGAAACTTTACACAGCAAAATATGGACCCTAAAGATTTACAAAAGCTTCAAAAACAATCTTATCTTAACAAATGATGCCACTTTCTTCAAATATCAGAATTTGATCTTTCAACATTACAGGGTCATGAGAATTTATTATTAATTATAAGTATCTTAACATCCTCAGAAGAATAAGCAATTATAACTGCTGCAATAAAAGAAAAAAACAAAACAACCAGGGTCTGCATTTAAAGGCTGCTGCCCCACTTGAGCTTAATCCCTATAGCATTCCATATGATGGAAGGAGAATACAGACTACCGCAAATTGTCCTCTGAGCTGTGGGGGGCACACACACACACACACACACAGAAACACACAGACACACAAACACACAGATACAAACATACACAAAAAATACAAACACACACACATTGCACACAGACACAAACATACACATACAATAAATGTGATTAAAATTTTCAATAAAAGAAATATTTTATGAAAGTGACTCTGTTAACTAAATCCCAGAAAGCTAGAAAACATGCTTGTATACAGAGGAAAAACTAAGTTAAATTTCAAGACACTTACATGAATGATGGTGGCTATTTTATTCCATGATGAAAATTAAGAAGTAACAAATTTAGATAAAAGACTACTATGACATATTAGAGAAATATTAACAAACATGGACTCAACCTAAACAGGAAGTAAGGACAGATCAAAGTAAGGATACTACCAACATCCAATTTGATGAACCAATGAGTCTATTGGGATTACTTACAGGACAGTGGGTGAAGGGTTACATAGAGAAGACCCAGAGACAGCTGCATCAATATAAAGTCCACCCCAGTGCGTAAATGCTAGAAACCTGGAGGTCACTGTACACTGTGATGGTATTTTAAGAGATTTCAGAGAGTAATACAGTAGCTCCATTGGTATGAGACAATTCTAGGCAGCTGGGTTTTTCTAAGAGTGTCTGTCTGTCGGAAGTCAATTATTGCTTAAGTCACCCAGCCTGTGGCCTACTTTCAGCAGCCTAAGGTGATTGATCCTCACAGCGTATCTTGAGCATTGTCTTAATGGGGGGAGGGGGAGATGTTCACAAACTCTGGAAAAGACTTAACAATTGCATAACTAAAGTCCCCTAAAGCTCTCAAGATTCTGTCTCTCACTTTATCTGGAGCTCTGAGTCAGTTATGTAACTAAGTGCCACGCTCTCCATTTCCTTGTTGCTCATGGGAAGAATGTCTGTCCTCTCTGTTTTAGGATTACCATAGAGACGAATGAGGGAATGTACAGAGGCAGCACAATTTTGGGGTTTCCTTTACCATGTATTTTTCTGCTACCCACTAACATCATTTGAAGTTGTAGCCTCTCTTTCAGTGTAGGCGTATTTTCACTGAGCTCTCTCCTTGTGACTAATATATCAATCTTCCTACATTGGGTGTACACGGGTCTATTTATTTTTATTTTTCATCCAGAAATAACACCCTTGCTGTCATACAGTGCCCATCCTTAGTGCTGCCCCATCGCTGTGCACTATTAAACACCAAAAGAAGGAAAGGCGAGGCTGTTCAGAGACATTCTACAAATTCCCATGCAATCAGAAGAAAGGTGTTTCTCTGTACCAATGCCTTAAACCAAGGTAACCAGGATAAATGTAATCATACCAGAATGATTTGTCTTCTGATTGCAAAAGATGCACCCGGAAACTGTTACCTGAAGTCTCACAAGCAAAAAATAGTTCTATTGTGTTTTGAGACTATCTAGAGTGGTGGCCAGCTCCCAAACCTGCCATACTTATTGAATAAGTCAGAACCTACTAACAAATGCTGTCACAACCTCCAAACCTTCCTCCTCCTGGTATGTTTTATTGATTAAGCAGTCCTGTTCATCACAAGCATAGGCAATCCTCAAGTGTGCCTAGAAAGTTATAGCAATAACCTACTCTCAATGAGAATTGCTAGACAGAAATGGTGTCGAGTAGGCTGGCTGACTGGTTGTAGTTTGAGTGATGTGCAGTGTTTCAAATGCTGCAGGTACAGATCCTAAACACAACGTATCTGGGCTATACTTAGCTCCCTAAAGAGCCGTCTCTGTACCAGGCTAATACCCTATGACAAGGAGCTGAAAGCTTTCTTGAATGTATTACCTTAGCAGAAGGAGCCCTAATCTACACCAATCACAGGGCTGAGGATGCTGCTAACAGGGAGCATCTGAGGCCTGTGGCTGAGATTTCACTCTTGCCTGCCTCCTGCCTCTCAGATGCTTCCCACCAATATATTTGAAAAATGACTTGATTTACCACTTTGTTTTGTTACTCTAAACTTCAGGAACCTATTTGTACATTGATACATGTAATTTAGAGTAACCTAAACCTGTGTTGCTAGGACATGATCCATTATATTTGGTTCCAGAATAAACTATCTTTTTTTGAGGTGAGAGTGATATTTTTGCATCAATTCCTAAAGCACTCCTTAATATCTTAAAATTTACACCTGCCTATCAGGCCCAAAGACTGAAGATGATGTTCCAACGTTATAGAGAGTTTTGCGTGACTGTTCAGACAGAAAATTGTCTCTCTTGTTTTTTCATTTTTGGAAGCTGCTAACCTTCACTGCAGTCTACTCAGGTAATTAAGTGTTGTTCCTCCTCAAGTCTCTGATGGGGTTGAAGACCAGCTAATTTAGTCTTACAATTAGGCTTAGTTGTTTAGGGATTAAGATGTTTTTAGGTATAGATAGATATTTTAAGTTGATAGAGATGAGATATGATAGATACCAGTTTTCATTCAGAATTTTAGACTCACCAAGATAGGAAAGATGTTTCTTCAAGATTATGAAATACAAATAGCCAAAACACTATGAATGTAACATTTACATACCTCCTGATTATTTCATGGTTCTTCTTGCTGTAGGTAGTTTATTTTATTTGTGTGTAATAATATAAATGTATATGTAAGAAGAAATATAATAATTTTTTTTTTAAATTTACAGCTGCCTATAAAACAAAGTAGAACTTCCCGTCTTACAATTTCTTGGTTTGTTTGTTTTTGATGGTGGTGGTGGTGGTTTTTTTTTTTTTTTTTTTTTTTGCTGGGTTTTTTTTTTTTTCAAGAGGAAAGAGGAAAAAGAGCTTCATGAACAAAGGGACAATGAAATGGGTAGCAAAGAGTATCAAAAACTGTGAAGTGCAACTAGTTTCTTGCTCTCTTTTTACTGCCACCATCCTCTGAAAGAAGGCACTAAACCATGTCTTCCCATGTGCCTATACTCAAGTTGCCTCTGACAAAGCTCGTAAATTTATCGGTGAATTCACACTGTTAACATTAAACCTCAGCATGGAGTGTCTGTGGGGGTGGGCAGGCTCTTTTCTCAAAAGAAACTTGGAGAAATTGTTTTCCATTGTTAAAAGTATAAGAAAAAATAATGAAAACAAGATCCCAGGCTATTTTTATATGTGAAGAAAGCTTTGTTTTAGCCAGGATTTGTAACATCAGTGACTCCTTTTGGAAGCAAGTTCCCACCCTGTGATAGAGTTCCATTATTGAAGACTGAGTCAATCTGTATGTGACAGCTTTGGAATGCCTAGCGGCTTTGGGAAGAGGTTGGGCCTGCATCCAGGACTTTCCTGGCACTAAGAGTCCTGGAGGAGGGCCATCCCAGGTACATGTGGCTGGTCCTGGTGACATCACCAACAGGAAGATCGTTTCCAGTCCCTTAAAGGAAAGAATGGAACTTCACCTTATCAGGAGGAAGAGTCGGGCAAGCGGAGTGAGAGAAAGCTTCCCATGAGGCAATTATTTCAAAGTGAGTCATGTATATTCCTAGGAACAGATGGAGGTGTCAGGAAGTGTCACTCACTCGCCCAGAACGGCAGGAGCCACGTGAAAGGTTCCGGAAGCCCTGTGTTCAGATCATCCCCAAACGCATCACTAAATACTTCCCTATGCTTTCTGCCTTCTCTCCTTTTATAGCATCACCAGTTCTGTGAACTCTTAAGTACTTACTGTGAAAACACTGTGCTGGCCTTGTGATAGATAGTGCTAACCAGAAAAGGGAAAGAAATCCTAAAGTCTTGAGCCTCATGGGGGGAAAGCAGAGAAAAAGAACTAAGAAAAGTGCTAACAAGAAGACGGCCGCTGTGCAGACAGGGGAGGTCTTGCTCAAGGCAGTGTCCTGTCCCCAGTCAGAACTCTCGGTGGTTCCCTGAGAAATGTAAATTCTAGTTCCAGAACCAAATGCAGTTGTCCTAAGGACGTACCTAGGACTATCAGTGTCTTCCTGGCTCCAAATCACTGTCACTGCTCAAAATAAATGAACAAAAACCATAACAAGGAAAATACAACTCATCTTTGAGTAATGCACTAGGGGTTTCTCTACACTAGCTTTCACAGTATAGTCCGTACACCTCCAGAATTACCTGTTTGGAATTCACGTTTTTCAGGTCCCGCTCCAGTGCTAGCAAAGCAGAGGCTAGGAAGAGAAGGGAAGCGTGTCAGTGGTCTGTATGTTAAGGAACGCTGAAGCCAATCCTGATGCCGGCTAAAGCTTGTCTGGCCGGTGCACCAGTTGTCAGCCGTATGCCCCACTGCGCATGCTCTCTATAGCTAGTCTAACCTGAAATGTGTTAGTTCCGCATTAGACCTCAAGGACTGGAGAAAACACAATGCAGATCCATAGCTTCCATGACGTTGTAGTAAATGAATATTGAAGATCTACCTCGGATAGTATTGAGTTAACTGTATTATTAAAATTGGTTTCATCTGTTTGTATTTGTTTATTTAAATGTGGCTGCTGAAAAATTTTTCAATTATACATGTGGTTAGCATTATATTTCTCTTGGGCAGTATTGCAGTAAACTCTGAAAAACATTGCCATAGAACAGTGGTTTTCAAGTAGGGCATTTTGCTCCTGAACAGACATCTGGTAATCTTTGGTAATTTTTGGTTTTCCCAAATATGGGTAACTGTCCTACAGGCATCTAGTAAACAGAAGCTAGGGATGCTGTTAAACTTCCTGTAAAACTTAGTAAAGCCCCTCATAACTCACCACAGTCACTCCGAAGTGTCAATACTGCTGAGGTTAGCAAATCTGCTCTGTCACAGAGGCTTTGCCCACTAGACTCTCCTAGACAGAGCTGAAAATTCTGACTTCCTTGACCCATCTCCAGATCAATTAGATCTCTGGTATGGAGGCCACGCACTGGTTGTTCGGTTTGGTTTGGTTCCCCATGAATTGTAATGTGAGGACAATGCGAGAAAAGCTGTTCCTGTAGGAAGAAATGGAAACTACTTGTTCATAGTACCATTCACCCCCACGCTGACCTGGGATTGGGCATTTCAAACACAGCTCCAGATGATGCCGAAGCCGTGTGCCTGGCGTCTTTGGGGGCATGTCCCACCATCCAACAGAATACGAAAGCCAGGGGCACCCACAGATCTGACTGCTGCTCCCTGCCTGGGAGTGAACAATCCCCTACCAATAGTCTCTTTAGCTAAAAGCTGGGGCTCTATCAAAAAGACTTCCTCAATTCAGCTGAGGCAGAAGTACCTCTTTCATTGGGGCAGGGGACAGAAAGAAGTGGTTAATGAGGCCAAATTCTCACGTAAATCTTTCCTGCCTGCACTGCAAGTGGAAATGGACACTTTCAGATATTCAGTAATTTTACTGAAACCTATTTAATGTGACTATTTACTTCCTTTCAATATCCAATTTAGATCCCTTCAAAATAAGCTTGTAGAGGTTATAAAATGACACTTTATAACCATGTACAGGTTTGTGGAAACACCCACACACATACACACACATGCACACACACCCCTACTTATTTTGCTGTACTTACACTGGCCTGAACAGCATTTCAGGCCTTTGCACTAAGACTCAGTCCTTGACATTACCTGAATGGTTAACACCCCATATCCCATGGCCTTTGTTCAAGTGTCACCCTCTTTCTTGTATGATTTCCCCACCTTTCTCATCCCTCCTCTCCTTGTCTGATTGGTTTGGTTGTTTGTTTTCACTATCCACAGCTGATTCCTCATTTTAAATGTATCACGGAACTTGTGTTATCTGTTCTTTGCTTTGTCCACTGACATTTCTCAAATGTCTGAAAGCGATACCTGGTGAGAGGTAGACAGATGATAAACATTTGCTATTTTAGTAGGTCTTTCTTTAAATCCAAGGTGCCTTCATCTTTTCAAAGCTTTATTACTTTTATGGAAAAGAAGTTCCAAATTTCTTTCTTTCTTTCTTTCTTTCTTTTTTTTTTTTTTTTTAAGTTCATATCATTGCTGTGCTCTGAGCAAAAACTGAGAAGGTTTATTTTACAAGTGACTCCATCAGTTAAAGACTACGACAGTTTTCTGAACCAGAAATTGTGTTTCAGAAGATCCAACATCCTTTTCTGGCTTTGGTGGGCACCAAACACGCATGCAATGCACTTATACACATACACTCAAAACACCCACACACATAAAAAAATACTAATGTTACTTAAAATAGGTTTGAATTATGGTTTCTGATACTTAGGAAGCCACTTTAGGTTTTAAGCACTAAATATAAGGTGAGGCAGAAAGGCCCTTGGGACTTCTTTGAGGGTAGAGCTGTCTTTTTTTTAATTAGTTATCTTTCCCTGGCTTGGATTTGTGGGGTAGAGACGCAGTCCGTGCTTGGGGTTCGGGGGCACAGAGGGCACATATCTCTACTTTCATCCTCAGAACTATATAAAGTAAGCCATGTGTGGTGGCACACTTGTGATTCCTGCGCTAGACAGAGAGGTAAGACGATTTCCCCGGGCAAACTGCCCAGCAATCCCAGCCTACTTAACAAGTTACAGCCAGTGAAAGAATCTGTCTCAAAATAAATGGTGGACACTATCTGAGTAATGAGACTGTTTTCTGGCCTCCACATATACAGCCAATCCTAAGCTCTTATGTGCACGCCTCTGACACACCAAATAGATAGGCTCACGTCATCTTCTCGGTACACAAATTACCCTTGGTGCTCACTTAACATCAGCCAAGAGCAGCACACCACCTGGGGACTGGTAGGAAATGCAGAATCCCAGGCCACATCTCCCAAGTTCCCCGAACACAAAGCTGAGTCAGAACCCTCGCCATGGGGGTGGCTGCACAAAGTTGATGGATCCCTTTGTTTGCAGCTCGGTGGGGACCATAGGTGGGGAGAGATGAGAAAACATCCCTCCCATCTCTAACTGCTAACCTGTGGCCTGCAGCCTGGTCATTGAGAAACCTGGATTCTGAGCTCAGAACAAGAAACTGTCAATCATCAGCACATGTGAGAGCTCCGCTCAGAGCAAGTCATGAGGAAGACAAGGAAGGAAAGCAACCCCAGCTGGCTCGCTGGAAATTGGGGTGGAAAACCATGACAAAAACAAAGAAAAAAAGTCAGCCTGCCTCTTAAGACTCAACAGACCACAGAAAAGGATGCGAGTGTGTGAATTCAGTCCCCTTTGTATTGACTTTTTCCTCAGTCATGAATGACTGAATCGCAAAAAGACAGGCCCCATTCTCCGTGACCTGCTCGTCTCTCTGTCATGAATGTTTTCCTGTAAATGTCTATGTAGCTTAGTCCCTCGTCTCTTCAGATGCTTTATCGAGCTTTAGAACTCTGATGGTGCCCACACCAGCCCCTGATCTGCAAGTTGCACACACACACACTTCTCCAATTCCAGCCTCCAGCTTCACTTTTACTTTCCCCATTATATTTACCCCCTGATAACGTGTCACATAACCTGTTTGTCTAATCTGTCTCCTGATAATACCTCTGCTTCCTGGCATGCAAGCTCCAGGAGGGAGGGATTTCAAGGTTAGTCTCTGCAGAGCGCTAAGCCTGTAGTCTAGAGCAGTGTATGCAGCCTGGTCTCTATACAGTAAACACTAGCGAAATGGAGGGAGAGTGAGTTTCTCAGATGGGAGCTGTGGAGTTTTAGAGGCCTGCTCTTGATAGAACTTCGGATTGAACGCTGGTTTGGATGGTCACTACATTCACGATCTTTAATAAGTCAGTCTTGTAGAGATGCAATGAACTTAAATAATACCCAGGCACTGCCATCAACTGGCCCTTCCTTACTGTTCAGCCGCAGCTTCCACAGATTGACATCACTGCTAGAAACACCATCTCTGGCACCTCCAACAACCCATGGTTTTCTGGTTGTGTTAAAGCTGATCACTGGCTGCAGGTTCACCTTTGCTACACAAACTGTGGCTGGATTTTCCACTACTCAAGAAGATGATCTCTTTCCCAACTCAGGAATAGACAAAACACATTTAACTCATAGTATGCTTGTGTTGGAAGCACCATGGGGTCATGTGGTAGGCCTTTATTTTATGTTAGAAGGTAAGGAAATGAAGGTCTGAGGTTATGATATTTTTAGAAAGTCACATAGCTTCTCAGCAGAGAACCTGAAATCTGGGTTTTTAGATTACCGAGCCAACATTCCTTCTGCTCCTCTTGGCACGAAAATGATTGTTGTAAAAAGTCCCAAACTTTTCACCCTGGCAGAGTTAGCATAATGGAGAAGATAGGCTGTGGTCATGTCTGAGATGTAGTGGATTCCTCTCTGTCTTAGCAGCTTCTAATAAAGCATGCTCAGTGTATTTATAACTCACAAGTAGCGGTTTGCCTGACAATAAACATTGGAAGACCCTGCCTATACACTGATAGAACAGTAAGTTCCTTCATATGCAGCACAGAAGGTTCTAGTCATGGAACAATAAAGTGCTCAAGTTGTTGATGCAGGCTTTGTTAGCTTCACTGTACTAATTTTGAATGTCTGATGCTGTCCTTATCATCAGTTATACATTTGGTTTGATATGCATCGACAAATTCATTCAACTATTTTCGATGAACTCTTCCCTGAATATTGATCAAGGGTATCAGAAATAGTAAAACACATACAATTATTTTAATATCATTAGTAACAGCTCATAGACACATTCTCAAAATTGGCCCAAATACTCATCTGCAGGTCATTATAAACTTGGCCCTCCCACCTGCACAAGCAAATGACCAGATGGCAGGCACTGAAAGACTGGCTGAATAAATATTCAAGAATGCAAGATGTAACAGTCTGGTCTGTGATTAAGTCTCAAAAAAATTACTAAAAATAAACCAAGGAAGCAAACAATACAGTTGCTATGGAAACACGTTTGAATCACTCAAGCAAATTAAAATCCCTCCTATTTGCCAAACCCTTCAGTCTCCACCCTACACAGTACAAGCCCATGCAAATCAACATCATAAAACAATAAAAGGAATGTAACACTTTGGTAGGCCTCCATAATAGAGCAAAACTCAGAATAACAAGAATGTGCTGATTGATAGGTCGTTCTGAATTTCTCTACCTTCAGAATTTAGCATTTTAACTTATCTTAAGCCCATTCATTTATTCAACAAGTATTTATTAAGTGTCTGTCTCGTAAATCCTGAAACATCAGGGATTCAAAGACGAATGGTATTTTTGGATATTACCCAGCTTACAACTTAGAAAAGAAATCCCAAACAAAGTTTGTTTTGCAAACAATAGGTGAATACAAAAATGAAACATAAAACCCCTCATGTTTCTATCCCCCCACCCTGTACTTGTATCCCTCTACTCTTGCAGAAGATGCCCTGACTTCTGCCCAAAGTTTGGCTGAGAGACTCAGCTTCTGCTTCAATCCCCTGCTGGGTGGAGTCTTTCAGAGGCTCTCTATGGTAGGCTCATGTTCTGTCAACTGGGGTCAGTTTATAGCAGAGAAGGGCTCCTCCTCTCTGAAAACTAGGGGAGGGGCATTGGGGGTGGGAATAAAGAAGGATGGTGGGACCAGGGAGGGGGCTACAATTCGGATGTAAAGTGAGTAAGTGTTTTAAACCCTCATGCTTATTTGAGGTGTATGTCAGAAATCCCTCAATGTTGGGCTAAGACTAGCTGTATAATTAATTGTACAAAGATGATTTAGAAGAACAAATAAACAGGATATATGAACATTATTTTAAAAGACTAACTCCAAGTTTCACAGATTGAGAAGGAAATATAAGCAATAGTTTCATCCTAGCTAAGCAGAAGATACATGACCAACAAAAGGTAAGTACTTGACTAGCACCCAATGGTGAGTATGTGGGATAAATGCGTAAGTGGAATCTGAGGCTCATGAGCATTGGCACATCCACTCTCATCATCCCAGGCAATCCACTACACAGCTGTGAGGGCAGTACAGAGACAAGGCACATGTATTTTCACCCTATTGCCTACCGAATAAATAATATCCAATGGGGATAACACAGAAAAATGTACCAAAGTGCCAAATAATATAGAATAATAAAAAGTCCCAAGTCATTTTTATCCTTTAAGGAAACTCTTGGCTAGAGTCAGGCCCAACCTTCCTGTGTGTGATCATAGCAGAATTAACATTAGCAGCTTAAATTTCCACATCAGTAATATTGGATTCATAAGCAGTAGTGGATTCATAATAGTAATAGTGATTTATAGGAAACTACTATGGGGATTTTGTGGAGCTTTAGAAATGGCTACCACATAAGTATTAAATCATGTTGGCCGAAATCAAGACACTGTCAGCTTAAGTATGACGTGTGTGATATTAGTGGCTATTCAATGCACTGAAGACTGCGTACAGTTTGTACAGCATGTGCCAGTTCATTGTCATTTCCCCCTCATCTCCTTCTTAAATGCATTCAGATATTGGATTTGGCTTGGTATTTACTCACATTTGCCAAGTGGTCTTGTGGAAATGTCTAGACACCCACCACCTCCTACACTGCTAATATTTATACCTACAGGAGTTATGGCTTCACCATCTTCAGCTCTCAGACATTTATCATCTCAGGTCTTCATTAGTTGTCTATGTCAAAGTCTCCATAACTGAAACCTCACTTCCAACATGGCCCCACAGGGGACTGGAAACCTGTGTGGTCCTAGTTCATGACCCACTGCTGCCAGGATCAGGACAAATGGAGGCAACAAATGAAGAAAATGACCCTGAGAGTTGTGCTGAGAGAAGTGAATACTTCCTGACACAATTGACCCCACGGGCCCCATTAATTTTCTTTTCCTCCACAAAGACCACTACCTGGCAATAAACTATTCATGAATCCACAGAGCAGATCATATACTTAGTGTATAAAATTAGATCTTTAAATTATAATGCTATAGATTAATTATTTTTTAAATCTCTCGAGATTTTTTCCAAGTACAAATAAAACAGCAATAAAAAGTAGACACATCATCCTTGACCTCTTGATAGCTTTAATTTTTTATTTAAAATGCTTAATCTCATCAGAATAGAACTCAATCACGATCTTAAGGTCCTGTACCAATAGAACATAAAGATATCAGAGAACTTATTTTAGTGTGAATGTCAAAGTGCAAAGTATATCATTTAAAGCATCATTTCCTGGTTCCTCCTCAATTACACTGGATAGCATTATAAAACTATGGTGAAAAAAAGTGTGTTCTTCTTTTCAGCCCCTCCTGTGCACAAGGCTGAAGGGGCATGTGATACTCTGTAAATCCATCCTGTTTCTTCTTTACACCCCAACTGACTTTCCCTTTTTAGGCCTAAGGATGCTAGAAATTATTGAATGTGTATGTGTGTTTCCATATATCCAGAAGAAAACCAATCTGAAGCCAACACTAAACAAATGAACATTTCCTAGGAGCAAACCGTTGAGAGGTAAAGCTTGGTGCATTTTGTTCATCACCATGCAGCTAAGAAAGACCCAGGTTTCTTTGCAAGCACGCATCTTTCTCACTGTGTTGTGTCTCTGCAACCCACTCACATTGATTGAATCCTATGGAGAAAACAAAACAAAACAAAGAAAAAATATATAAGGAATACCTGGCTCTTCTTTGTTATTAGGTTTTCTCTGCATTATCTAAAAATATGTTCAATCATCTTCCTGACAATGCCATCTCTTTCATTATCTTCTACACAAGGCCATGTTCTATAAATATGTTCAATCATCTTCCTGACAATGCCATCTCTTTCATCATCTTCTACACAAGGCCATGTTCCCTCCCAAACATTTGAGAGACTACAAATCATTTACATTCTACATCATTTAATTTCCTGAACAAATAATTTTTTAAAATATGAGAAGTTTGAGTAAACATATGGAGCTTATTTTAATTTCCTGTTTGGCCTTGTAATTGTGGTTCAAAAAAACCGATAAACATTTGAAATATGTATTTCTATCCATATGGTCATTCTCATCGTAAAAGAAAAGGCAACCATGCATTTTAAAAAAACTGGTACCCACATAAAATCTCTGATTAATTATGTTTTATATAGCTTAGTTGCTTACATTTGATCACAACACACTTTTACACTGGTGTGGGGGAGGAGGAACAGAATATGAAGCTAACATCACAACAGTTTCTGTATTGCCAAGACTGAGAGTTGAACTTAAGAAAAACTGAAAATACTGAAGAATGCTTCAGCTGTTCATTCTCAACTATATGGTTACTTTGAAGGTAATTTTCAAGTATAAACTAATAATAATATAACAATATAGAATTGATTTCCTTCATAATCTTTTCTGCTCCATTTTCTCCTTAAGTGTGTGTTTAAATATGTATGTGTAACTGATACACCAACCAAGGACATTTCAAGCAGAGGACCCAGACGCCGTGCTCTGTAGCCAATGGACAGCACATTCTCCACACGAGGAGGGGAGGAGCGCTGGACTGCCTCTGACGAGAACTCTGGTCCCATCAATTTCACCACTGCCCAGGGGCAGAGAGATCCTGTGGGAACACAGAGGAAGGAGGTGCATACTATCCTGATGAGACCTGATAGGCTGTGGTCAGATGATGAAGGAGGTGGACGCCCCCTTTCAGAGGTCATGGGGAGAGGAATAGAATGAAAAAGGGAAGGCAGGTGGAAACAGGAAGAAAAGAGTGAGGGGGTTATAACCGGGATGCAATGTGAATAAATAATAATAATAAGTTTTTTAAAAAGAGAGAGAGAAAAGGGGTGGGGGATAAAAGAGACTACAGGCCCCAGGAGCCATCTAAGTTGTGCAGATAAGGGAAGGAAGGAGTGAGGGCGTGGGGAGACATGAAGGATATGTGCAATGTGAGTCACAGGTTCTGGCTGCAAATGGGACCGTTACAGGGCTTAGGGGTTTCAAAGATTAGTTAAGGGAAACTGGCACAGGTGCAGATACAGGAAGTTCAGTTTCTGCAGAAGAAGGAGACCCCTCTCTGTTCTGTGAAAAGGAGAAGGGAGAATTGTCTATTTCATAGACCAGCATACCTATAAAAGGCTAGAGAATAAATATTTTAAATGTGTGGGGGGAATATGTATATGTAAGTTCCAGGAAGAGAAAGAAAATCGATAGACACAGACTATAACATGCATAAGATTTAATTTTATGCTGTTACATTATTAAATCATTTATCACTTATTGTAGATTAATCTCATGCACTTTTAAAACTTCATACTGTTTCATAGAATGCTAATGCTGTAATCTCCTTAGTCATTCCCCTTCTTAGACATTTTTTGTAAACTATATGAACAGATAGCTCCAGTGTTTACCATTATAAAGTATCCTATGGAAAATTCTCACATTATGTCTTTGTGCTACAGGGATGGAGGCTTAGGAGAGGAATTCTAGGCTCAGCTACACTCACTTACCGCCTCTTTAAGTACCATGCAAAGATCTGGGGAATTGTGCTTCACCATGCCGTGAAGCATGAGGCTGCTCATTGCCCTGAACTGTCACAAGCAAGTTCTGTGAACTGGTTTTCTTATATCTTGTTTTTGAACAGGTCCTAAAACAAAAGTGAGAGAGTGCAACAATTCATTCAGAAGATAACACTGGGACTCACTGTGCATGAGGCAGTTAAGTGATCATGGAGGGGAAAAAACAAGAGGGATCATCCTAAGTTGCCAGCTACCCCTACTTAGAGAGTGGTCACCTTACTGATTTGAGTGAAGCTGAGGGAGTTCCCAGAATACAGAACGTTAATGCCACAACTGAGATAGCTCAATATTTCTTAAGACCATCAGGGAAGCCACATACAAAACAATTTTGAATTTTCCCAATAAGAGGCAAGGAAGTAGGATAGTCACTGACTTTTTCTGAAAAGGATTACAGCACGGCATTATATTTTATTCCCTATCTTATTTTTACAAAGATAGCCTGTACTTTGGTAGCTATGTTAACACTCTAGAAGAGAGAAAAGTGAAATTGTTAGCATTAAAGAACCATCTGAAAACAGGCTCTGAAGTCACCGAAGGGAAGGAGATAGGAGATCAACCCAACCTAAAACAAAGTTGCTTTCTCCAGCCAGGTTGGCAGAGGACCCTGTGTCAGTGATGCTTTCTTTAGTGTTCCCTACTCATTAAGGAACACGACCTTGTTTCATATGTGCATCCCTTCTTGAGATCCCAATTTTTTTTAGTTTTTAATAACAGTTTTAAGCACAGTTATATTCCTGGCCTGAATAAATAACATTTACAGTAGAATTTTAAAAAGCATGCCAAATTAAGACTATGTATGCCTTAGAGTAGCTATGAGGAAAGGGGAAAAGTCTTTCACATGACCCAAAGGTGAAAATGGCATTCCCAGGGTCAGGATCCTGGTTGCACTTCCCTATAATGTGAGGACAGAACTGACAGTCTTGAGTCTACAGTTCTGAGATTCTCACCGAGTTGACTTACAGTCACAACTCATGTGTGTCTCTCTGGAAAGATTTCCTTCTAGCCACATTCCTCCAGGTGTGTTTGCTAATGGCTCCTCACTCTCTACAAAATTGTCAACTGCCACGAATGTTTCCTATATCCTGTTCTGCAGCAGTAACCACTTCTTCATGATTCTTCGAGATTTTCTTCAAGATTCCAGCATTGGATTCTAATTGACCAATGACGAAATTGAGGATAATTAACAGAGCTTTCAAGGACCATTACACTGATACATAGCACATCCAAATTCTTCTAACTTCAAATGCATATGATATAGCTCATAAGCTGTAGCCTGTGGTGCTCACTAGACCATAAGAACAATCAGAAGTTATCCAAACATAAATTTAAACTCCAGATTCTCTTTCTTCACTGATAAAGCCTTCATATATTTCCCCAGCCCCCTGAGACCTGCCGCCATTCATCTTTCCTAGTCCTCTGCGTTCCACTTCACTGTTTTTCTCATCACATCACAGCTTTTCACTAAGTCTCTCTTCTACTCATGGTTCAAACTGACAGCATCAGAAGATAATGCCACTTTGATAGTTTTATTTCAGAGTAAGAAGCACCCCTTAAGCTTTCTGCCTCATAAACTGATTCATCTTTTCCTGCAAAACTTTCATCTTAGCTGTCTCTGTTTTAAAGAGTAAAATAACCCATGCCTTAAGAATGTAAAAACCTAATATTCAAAGCATCAAATGAATTGCCTGGGTTACAAAGTCATGACTAAGGGCAGTGCATCCATGGAACTTCTTCAGTACTTTTCTTCCATTTACATTGCCCATCTGCCCCTCCCCCTTCCTCTTGAAAGAATAGGGCATCTCAGGCCTTCATCTCCCATCCATTGCTGTACCCTTAAATTACTTTATGGCAGAGAAGCTCTGATTAGCTTTTTCCTAAGATGCCTTCACAGCATCCACCTCCACAGGTATGCTGTGAGTGCCAGAGCAGAAGTCTCTTCCTCATATTTGGTGTTCTCAAAGCCTTATCTGAATAGCTATTTACCTGTCATGCAGGAGGTGCCTATCTACAAAACCGAAGACCATTTTTTAAAATTTATATAATTCTTTGTATTCCCCACAATATCTGACTTCTTATCATTGTATGCACAGTAGACATTTCACAGTCTTTAGTGAAAATGATGAAGTCATGTGCCTTTTCAGCTTATGTTATTGGAAATATAGGCATGTGCTGTGCAGTTATAATGTGCATGGTTACACATTTATAGCCTCAGGTCCTAATTCCTGAGAGTGAAATCATTATACTTATGAAAATGGTAAAGATAATTGCTCAAAAAAGAGCAGACCAGATCCCACAGCTGTGACTTTCTTTAATGGGGCAGGATTGTTTCTTAGGTTTTGTTTTGTTTTGTTTTTATCAGAGCAATTTAAAGATCTGATTAGAAGAACTTACGTTTAAAAAACTGACAATGGTGTGGTCTTCCTGACATAAGATTCTTTAATGTCTTTCCTTAGAGATGCCTGAGGACTGGAACTGAAAAGTCAAATTCTACAGCATTTCAGCAGCTGATAAAGCCTGAAGGCAACTTCTGTTGCAAATTTGAGGCCAAGGAAGGGCTACACACAGGAAGACACTTCCTTAGGTCAGTAAGCAATGGAGGCCAAGGAAGCCGCTCATATTTGCACCTTGCTCCTGTTTTGTCATGACTTTGGAGGCTTCACTTTCACCTTCCATCTCTTCCTAAGGAATATGCAGAAGTCTTTATGGTGTCCAGTGTAGAAAAGGCTAATAAATGCGAAAGAAGATTTTCAGTGGAAGGAAATTCTAGCTAAAAAAATCTTTAATGGAAAAAAAACCTTCAAGATATTTGAAGATTAGTGATGATTTTCTTCTCTTTCTACCTGACTGAAGCAGGTATGGACTCCATACAATTGTCAGAATCACATGTGCAGAGAAGAATCCATTTGAAGAGAAGACAGTATATATCTAATTTGACAAAAAAAAAAAAAAAAACACAAAACAAACAAAACCTAACGTCCAATTCTAGAACTTAGACAAAGAAGGGGGCTTAGGCTTTCTTTCAGTATACTAGTACAGACAGAAATTTACATTCTTCACTGTGCACAAAAATCTCTGAAAGGAAATTTTTAACTTGGATTTATAATCCTAGTGCTCTAGTGGCCCCAAGAGAAGGTTTGTATCAAAGACAGTGTTTCTGAAGCTCAGGGATGGGGGGAGGGGCACCTGGGAAAAACTGCCTCTAAGAAGGCATTTGAGGCAGCTTACTCAGAGTGCCTAAAGCCTTTATGATTATTTTTTCTGATTAATCAGAGGCAATAAGTTTCAGACCTTACCATTTAGAGCAACCAACAAAGATGTAACTTAATGAATTACACAAGACTATGCAATCTATGATACTACAGGACGAAGATATTGATACAAAAAATTAACATTGATGCTAATTGTATCTGGTCAGAAGCCACCAACTAAATGTGGGAAGTCTAAGAAGTACCACAGAGGCCACTGATCTGTACCACTCTCTGTCTTAGAGAGCAAGCAAACACAGAGGTCCACTGCTGAAGACTGAAAAGCATATGCATGCATGAAGACTGTTCCCAAGACACTATAAACAAGAAAAAGTTGTTTTCCTACTTGGATGGAATTGGGAGGGTTCAGCACAGTTCCTTCTGAGATTAAAGTATTCACTGTTCTTTATGGAATACACAACAAAATGAGTGATTTACCACAGGAGATGTACCCAGATCTGCTTTTACTTTTTAAATTTTGACACAGGATCTACTAAATTCCTCCCACCTCACCATCTTAAATGAGGTTGTCAATCTGTGTCACCAGGACTAGTTTCAACATCAGGTTTCTAAGGCCAAAATGTTCTGATTTATCTTAAGGCCATAGAAAAAAATGCAGGATGTTAAACATATAAAGGTTGGAATAGACCCAAGCACCAGTCCACCCACAACCCTCCCCTGGGCCAAACAGTAGAGCTGACACGAAGGGTGTGAGCACAAGAGAGTTGTCCCTACCCCAGGTCATGAAAGTAGTAAAGCAGGCCCTGAACATCACTGGAGCAGCACAGTAGAGCTGGCCCTAGTGTTGAAGACACCAGTGAGCCAGCCCTGAGGACATGAGAACAGAAGAGTTGACCCTGCTCCTTGTTGGAGCTCTTTGCAGCATTGGGTGAGCTAGCCAAGACAGTGCTGGAGAGCTCACCCTGGTGGTGTGGGCATAGGAAGCTAGTAGACTGACCAACACAGTTACCTCCCAGGCCCAGATCCAGAGCTTTGAGTTGGCCCACCACCACATCTACGCCATCTATGATCTACTGAAGTACATGATAGGGTCAGTCCTGCAGATCCAGAGCTACAGGATCTCCATGACATAGGGCAACAATAGGGTATCCGAGAGGGGTTCCCATGAGGATCCAGTACAGATAATGTAGTCTAAGCCAGAGATCGTGAAAGTGACCAATAACTAAATGCAATGAGCATTTGCAAGTAACGAAATGTGGACAAAAGAATATACTGTGTGGCAAAAGGATGACACACTACAGCCTCCATGGCAATATTTTTTATTCCATCTTATTTTATTTTATTTTGAGAGAAGGTTGCAAGGGCAGAGGGCAGATGAGTAGGGATGAGGAGATGAGTAGGATTGGAGCACATGATGTGAAATTCACAAAGAATCAATAATAAGGTTTTTTTATGTTGGAATGTGTCTATGTTTTTAGTTCATATTTATCATGAACTGTTGTATGTGGCTACTTATCCGTTTAGGGTAAAGCATTTGAGGCAGAAAAAAAAAGAAGGGGCATAATGACTGCAAGGAGGGAGGAAGAAGGAAAGTATTTTGTCATCATCCTGGAGAACTCCAATTAAGGCCTAGACAAGGTTAGCTTACCTAAAATAGAATTAGAAGATGTAGTATATGCTTAGGACAGGTAAGCACACTGGGAGAAATCAACCTTTAACCCTTATGCTTTCACTTTCAGAATGCAAGCTAGACTATCAACGTCCTGGACAGTATATGTGTGGGCTTTATCAGGATTTCTTAGTCACGAACAGACTTCATGTTCTCCTGAAGGATGGGGCCCACCTTTAGTACCCAAGTAGCAGAAAATAGACATCGCAGGAAGGAGGATCCGGAGGCGGTGAAGAACAGTGTGATCTCTTTATTCAGCACTTCAAAGAATTTCAAAGCAATATGTGCCTCTTTAAGGGGCCTGACATCTCAACATCATCCTGTTAATGGCCCTGGAAGAACCGGAAAGAATGTTAGCTAGAAGTCCCTGGTAAGGCTAGCACACTTCTGATTCATCCCCGCCCCACCCACATGCCGGAGAAGGGCTTGTAGCTCTCCACAGCCTTCCTCCCATAGTAAAAGAACGTTAAGCAACCTGTGGCCACTGTCCCACTCAGAGCTTTTTTATGAATTCTGGACTGTGCTAGTGGATCAAACTGTGAACTTCAGTGTGTGCTGCAGTCAGAAGGAGCCAGCCAGCTCGTAGGATACAATTTTGTAACCCCACAACTAGAGACATATTTGATAAAAAGACAAGAAGGATGTCGGGGGCCCGGAGGGGGAGCGGATTTCCAAAATCTCCTAACTGAAGGACAACAGAAACAATGTGTTAGGGAGAGAATCTACCAATCACGGGAGCTCTGTTTTGTTTTTTTAAGGAAAAGGAAATGTGGCTACCAGGAAATCAAGTGACAAGAAGGGACCCAACAATGTTCTGTCCTGTTGTGAGGGGAAATGCTTCATAGAAAACAATTTCACAGCAAACACCAAAGTGGCCTCTATCCAGGTCTTTCTGGTCATGTTTTTCAGACCTCCAAGGACGTTAGTAGTGGTTTTGCTATCCACTATACTATAAAGCATGTTCAAAGGCTTGCGTTATCTCCATTTGTAGTATCTGATAATGACGGAACAGAGTCCATTTTTAGCCAATAAAATAACTCTTCACGAGGTCATGAATTTGAGCCCAGACAAACCACAAAAAGTACAGACTCAACTAGATGTTCAAAGTTCCCAAAACACACACATACATCACCACCAACAGCAAGAAGACAAAACCACAGACCATTCTCCAGCACCGGTCTCAGTTTTGAGTAACTATTTTGCCGTGAAGAATCTTCTCTGGGATTCTTTGCAATAGAAAGAAAAGGACAAAAATATCCAGCCCTGGTTTTCTCACATGGGGGCAAACTCTTTCCTTTCTCTGTGAGAAAACTTCAAGGGTTTCAGATTGCCCACAAAAAAAACTTACAAGCTAGTCCCACAACCTAATGTGACTTTTTAAAGAACAAGGAAGTGCAAGGGCCTCTCAGGCAGTGACTGTGTTTAAGGGCTGGTGTTAGCCACAGCAACCTCACGTCTGCTGCTAACAGCTTTGACCGCCAGAGGAAATGTGCACAGACCATCAGCCATCAGTCATGGGAAGAGAAACATACTCAATGTGACACAGGGAGGATACAACCAACGGCTCTGACAAATCATGCCTGAGATCTAAAGAGAATGAAAACAGTCACCAAAGCAAACCCAAGGGTCCATAAGTCTTCATTTGGAAAAGCCAAACACAAGCATAACCTTTCAAACCTCCCTGGCTCTGAGAACACAACAGGATGGCCAAGGTGAGGAAGAAACCCCAAAACAGTGTTGAGTTTTGTTCTCTGGGGTTCGAGGCCTCACACCAACTTGACATCTACCATTTGGCTGCATCCGCAGTGCTAGTAGCAATGTTTGAAGTGCCTCTCATTGCTCTTCAGCTTTGATATATTGAAATATTACAGCATGGATTTGTAAAATACATTTTCTCGTTATATATCTTAAAAATTATGTGATACTAACCCAGATTATTTTTTTATTTCATGTGTCTATACACTGAACATGAAGCACTTTTTACCCCCTCTTATCTCTGGCTTTGTCCTACCGAAATAGTTTTTCTTCCCAACAAGGCCCCGCTTACTTTGATGACTTTTCTTTTTTACCCACTGTGTTTAATTATAATTGCTTGAACAGGTACAAGTGGCAGGTCATTAACTGGAATATAGGCAACTTATCAGTGACTTCACCACTAAGGAAATTGAGCTCTCTCCCCAGAACTTTTAACTGTTGTTGAGTTTTTGCTGTTGTTATTCACCAAATTTGGGAGATAATTTACATTCATTAAAGACTAACACATAATCTCTGAAAATTGTATATAATTTAAAACACCAAAAATCCCCGACCATGAATAACTTGAAACTCTCCAAATTTAAGCAGATTCCTTAGTTATGCATGTTCCATGATATGCACACCAGTAAAGAAAAACTGAGGGAAGAAGACACAGCGCTTGTCTGTCAGAGAGACTTTCTGGCACAGGTTTTGTAATGTCTAAAAAGCTGCATATGGGGCTGGAGAGATGGCTCAATAAATAAGAAGCTTGCTACTTTTCCAGAGGGCTAGAGTTCTGTTTTCATGTCAGATGACCATCGATGTCAGATGACTCACAATCAACTGAAATTCCAGCTCCAAGGAATCCAGTGCCAGCTTTTGGTCTCTGCAGGTACATGCATGCATAATGCACACACACACACACACACACACACACACAAATACAATAAAAGATAAGATAAATCTTTAAAAACCAAGTGAAAATAAGATGTGCAAACTGCTCATTGTTTGTCTTTGCAACAAGTACTTTCATGTAAGTGTTATGCATGTTCTTTTGTCTGTTAACCACTAAGGCAACAAAAATTCTATTTATCTAAAGTTTTTACCCAGGAAAATCCAGCTTACTAGTAGAATATCGGTTCGTCAATATTCAATTTTAAAATAGTTTAAATAAAGGATTGGGACATCTTCTACAAAGAGCCAATAGTAAATATTGTACCCATTGTATATTCAATGAAATATCTAAAATATGTGGGGAAATGAACACAGATAAGTCCCAAGAAAACCTTACATATGAACACCAAAGTTTTAAAATCGTATAATTTCCATGTGCTTTGGCATACTAGCTCTTACTGTTTTCAACTATCTTAAAATATAACCAGTTCTCGGCTTTCAAGCTACACAAAAATAAATGGACTAAGTCTTTTTCCAGTTCATTCAGATGGGCCTAAAGCAAGTAAAATTCAATAAATCAATAAATAAAATACTTGTGTAGATGATGCTTTTGCATTGGCTTTCCATGGGTGCAAATAATAGTCTGCTTTCTGGTCTGATCCCTTCCATCTGGGAGAGCAGGGGTGGCAGCCCTGGGAAGCTTGAAGACTCCAGATAGAGTTGGCATGGGGCCAGTTGTTGAGCCTGTCGGAGATAAGGAAAAACCACGGAGAGTGAGAGGTGGCACACTCGTAAGAAGACTGGCACGTGAGCAGCAACCAACAAGCACTGGAATAGTGACAACAACTCTTAAAGGAGGAAGAACAAAGTAGCATTATTTTCTGTTTCTAACATTTGTGAACATCCAAATTCTTGTGGAAGCAAGACCCTTAAGACCCATGGAAATGCATAGATCAGTACGTCAGAAATGAAAAAGTTAAGATGTTCTTCTTAAAAAAAAAAAAAAAAGATGTTCTTCTTATTGAAATGTGATTTCTAATCTTCCTGTTCCCCCCTCCCTTCCTCTTCCACTCTTTTCCCCTGCCCTAGACCTCTGACAGAAGGGGACCTCCTCCCCTGCCATCTGACCACAGCCTATCAGGTCTCCTCTGGATAGCCTGTTTCCCCTTCCCCTGTGTGGGAGGGGATAACAGTTGGGATGTAGGCTAACTTGTTAGCCTGTGACCATAAACTGGCAGAGGAGATCCCCCTTGGACATGGACCTAAGAGAGAGTAATAGGGTGGGGGTGGGAGGGTAGGAAGAACGGGAGGATATGAGTGGTGGGAGAACAACTGAGTTGTAATCTGAATAAATAAATATAAATAAATAAATAAATAAAACAATTGTGATATAATGAGAATAAAGTATAATAAATAAATATTTAAAGAATATATATAGTATAAAACTATCAAAAGAGAAATGTGACTTCTTATTTCTTTCTTTCTGGCAGCCTCCCACCCTTCTTTTAACTTTTGTCATTCCACTCTGTACTGTAACAATCTCCTTCTGGCAAATAGATTGCTAAAGATTTAGCAGTTTTTCATACCTATTCGTTGTGACTGCTTTGTTCTTGTATAAAGACCTTCCAAAACTATTTTTAAATTGCAAGTCTATGCGATAGATCTTCACAGGAAGCCACTTTGCACCCACAAGGGTCCCACAGGTGTGATTAAATGAAGGAGCCATCCCTACTGAGAGAAAGACACACACATTTTCTGCTTTGTATTCAGAGGTGGTTTGTTTCCTTTGTGCATGCTTCTCCTGCTTTCAGTGGCATAGAAATATGCTCTAGGTCACCAGGGTAGCCACTGTGACCTACATCATCACGTTCTCATGCACTTTATGGCTTCCTCTTCACTTCAGGGAGGCAGTGATGCATGAGTCCAAACCAGCTTCCCCTAGGTGATGACGTCATGCATCATCGGTCCACACAGGCACTCAAACAAGAGGAAGGACCTAATCATATAAATGAATCCAAGAAAGGTCTAGTTCTGCTCTGGGGGTGGAAAATAGAAAGCCACTCATTATTCTGATTTTTATAGCTGACGACTAACGAGTGGTGGAATTTTTGTTGTTGTTGTTAATTTGGAAGCTCACATGATTTGTTTCTTGGTTTTCAACCAGATTTTTCCACTTTGGTTAATTTAATAAACTAAAGCTTCCAACCTATGACGGTTTTTGAAAGATGTGATGTCACATGTTGCTCAGTCTGACCATGATTCCTGAGCCCACAGGACGCTCCTGCCTCAGTTTCCCTGCTAACAGCATTTTTTTCTTAAAGTGGATGTCTTCTGTAGCACATTTTCCACCTCCCAATCTCACTCCTTACTACTTTGGCTCTTTTGTAAAGAACCTAATGAAAGTTTTAAACTGTGGCAGTGGGTGGAGTGTTTGCTTGTACTTTTAGCACTGTTTTCAGTTATAATGAGGCCAAGTTCAACATGATAGACACACAGCCTGTCTAGATGCAAACAGTGTTTACTTAATCATAACTTCCCAACACATATTGAGAGCACAAATCTGAAGGCAGAGAGGAAAAGAAAAGGGGAGCAAAAGAATGAGGGGGAAATTTAAGGAAGGGAGGACTACGACCTATTTGGTTCATATTTCTACCCCTTTTACCTGGGATTCCAGCTTCACAAAGGTTCCTCCCCACTCTTCCTTCCTTCTGTGCTTTACCCAATCAGCAGCTCACCCTTTCCCCTCCTGAGGAGAAGCTCTTAGTAGCTTCCTTCTCCGCAAACATTAGCAACGACTCCACTAAGTCATTGCATGGAGAGTGAGGCAATGAGCATCTCTCAAACTTTCCAGTTGTGCCACAGTTTCTCTTTCCACCTGGCAGACTGCTAACAGATCTGCCAAGAGCAGTGTGGTGCCAGCAGCCAAGAGCCCAGACCACCTAGCCCAGTGGAAGGAAGCTTTCCTAATGTGTCAACACCCAGTCTTGGATGACTCAGTCCTATATCCTGAACCATGCCCCTTCTTTCCAGTCCATATGTTCTCTAGGAAGCTACAGTGTGTGTGCGTGCGTGCGTGCGTGCATGCGCGTGTGCGTGTGTGTGTGTGTGTGTGTGTGTAAATTTAACTCTGTGATAAAGTGATTACTTAACTTATAAAAGGCTTTAGCACTGAAACATAGGGAGATGGCTTGCTTGGTAAAGTACCTACCAAAAGCATGAAGACATGAGAAGACATGTTTAAAAGAAAAATAGTTTCCTGCTTCGGTAACCTGCTTCTGTACTGAAATACAGGGAAGGAAAAAGGTGGAAACATAAATCTCCAAGTTCTTGGTGTTTTACAGTAGATATTATTATCAGAATCTAGATTCTAACATTGAAGTGTTTTAAAAGACGCTATATGTAAAGATTAAAGTCCTCCGGTTAAAGTTGACTACTTTCATTTTTACTGTTCCTGTAAAGTATGATATAAGTAACTGACAGTATCAGTTCATGACAAAAACATGGCCTCTGTATGTGTGTTGTGAAATAAGTGGATTATGTGTCAAATACAGTAAGAGAAGGGATGATATCACCTACTTATCCTGATCATCAAAAGGAAAAGTAGAGCCATATTTGGAGAAGAAATAGCAAACATTTAACATTTGCTCATACTTGTTTTCTTCTCTTTATGGGGGTACTTGTTTTACTGTTATTGTTTTAATATGACAAGTTAATATTGAAACCCTCCCCCAAATTAAAAAAAAATTCTTTGTGCACATTTCTCCATGTGGCTATCTGCAGGCAAACTTTTTGTCAACGTTATTGGGTTCTTATATCTACCGCCTTTCCAACCCTTATTCTGCCCTAATCCCTTCCAACCCCCAACACTAGATAGGAGAGGAAGGTTAGAGGAAAAGGGGGGACATGGATTTCTTTAGACTACTTCATGCTGATTATGGGCCATGGGTTTCTAGGAGAACATCTAATCTTCATCGTCAGAATACCCAGCAACCCACAAGCCAGCAGCAGCAGCAGCAGCAGGGGGAGCAGCAGCAGCAGGGGGAGCAGCAGCAGTAGCAGCAACAGCACAGGCGGCAGCAGCCACCACAGGCCCACTCAGGCCTTTCACATTTATACCCTTTCCAGAGTCCCCAGAATTAAACTCTTAGCAGCTGTGAAAAAGAACACCCCATAAGCACAAGACAATCATAGTTAACAGCTCTGGACAAAATGAAGCAGCCCCATATCCCACACCTAGAATTAAAACAAAAATATATTCACATAAAATAACTGGATTTTTAAAGAAACCAAAATTCTGACTATAGATATCCTTTTCCCAAAGTATGGACAACAGCTCATTTGTATCATAATTTCTGTTTCCTTCTCTAATAAAGAGCTACAGACCACACCCAAGGCCTGAAAGGCTAGGGCCACCCATCGATTCTCAGCAGTCTTCCCAAATGATTCTCACAAAGAGAGCCACCACTTTTGTGTTAACTTGTTACTGCAGCCCTATGAAATCAGTGCAACACGGTATCTTATTCTCCTTATACAGGTGGAATTGGGGTGGACCTATCCCATGTGTTCACACTAAAGCCGTCTCATTCCAGCTCCTTGCTGTGCAACATTTTGCCACTTCATGGGACCTCTGTAAGTGTGAGTTTGCTACCTACTGGGTGTGTGGCCTGACAATACCTTTTGTCTCGATTCCTGCCTTGAGAACTAACTAGATGGTATCTTTGTTCCATTGCAAGTCAGGTGACCAGTCCTGGGAGCACTACCTGGTGAAGTCCTTGTCACTGCTAAAGGTATTGCCCAATGTCTATCTCTACCCACATAGTCAAAGGATAGAGCAGTTCTCTAGAAAGACACACACACACACACACACACACACACACACACACACACACACAGAAGAAAGAAAGCTTAAAATCCTATACATCAATGGGCAGTGGTGGCTCATGCCTTTAATCCCAGCCCTAGGGAGGTAGATTTCTGAGTTCAAGGCCAACCTGGTCTACGGAGCTAGTTCCAAGACAACCAGGGCTACAGGAAAAAAAAAACCTGTCTTGAAAAACAAACAAACCCTAAAATCATGGAGTCTAACATTGAATATTGGAACACAAGACCTCTTATTAAAGAAATGAGATAAAAAAAATCCATCAGTTTAACAACTTAAAACACATTTCTTCCTATATTTCACCTCACTGACTCTTCTATATAGTGTCAGTGCTACAGAAGGGCACACAGGACATCCCCATGCACTGACATTACAAACAACTTTATTTTATTTACAACCACTCTAGATTTTTAGTAAATAGCATCACTATTAATTTCAAATACATTGACCTCACCATCAGCACATTTGTTTGTTCAGTAAGAAATAAATAGCTTCCAATTAGAGGGAAACTGAAAATGAATGAGCATTCCCTCCAAGTGTCTCACTCAACACTCAGAACTGATCAGTGTGTTGTGACTGTCATTCTTTCTTTTTTTTTCTAGGTAAGGTTCATCTATTAATTTCACATGTGCTTGTTATGTAGTTATATGGACAGACCAAGTGCTGGATATAAGAGAAGGCAGTAAGACATTTGTCTTAAATGAAATACACTTTAATTAAATATACTCCAAGAAGCAGAAAGAAGTAAAAATATGTGTCACAAAATGCTAGGAGGCTACATTTTGTAAAGGATGATTTGGTTTTTGTCTTTTTTCTGTTTCATTTTTCTATGGTGAATATTTTCACTACAATCATGAAAAGAAGTCCCTGTAAGGCTAATGCCTTCACCCTTGACTTCTAAATTAGTAAGGCAGACAACTCACCTACACTGAGGATGAGTGAGCTAGAGCTCATCTACTTTATTAGTGATAAGGACAGATTCAGATCCTGGGCTGTCAGAACTGAAAATTCTCATTTTAACACCGCTACCCCAAAAAACCTCTGCTGATATTTTGGTTCACATGGTGATTTGGTTTGTTTGTTTGTAAACAAGTTGTTTACAAAATGTAGGCTCCTAGCATTTTGTGACACATATTTTTATTTCTTTCTGCTTTGTTTGTTTAATCCTGTTAAATTTTAGTTACAGACTTCAGATGGAAATGCCAACCATGTGAACCTAGACATTTGCCATCTGTGGCGTCGACCACGGTTGCTGGTGCTTCTCCTTCCTGCTCTTCTCCACCCACAGTTCTCTGTAGCAAAGGAAATGTGGAGGTGCTATCTATGCACATCTGATCAGATATCCCCTGAAAAGGTGCTTCAGAAGCAATTTCTCTCTTCTCCAAGTACTCATCACACTGTTACATCTGCCCCAATACTTAATTCTGAAACATACCTACTGCATGGTGAAAACGATACCATCCAAGGCCAAAACCAAGTTACTCATTTGCAAAAGAAATCATGACAGAGCCCAAGATTTCAAAATATCCTTCCAATACCCTCCAAGTCAAAATATTGCTGGGTTAATATGTCTAGGTATACGAATGATCTTTTCAGCTTTATAGAAAAAAAAAAAACCTCTACAGGGGGAGGTGGTCCCCCTCAGTCACAGTCATAGAAGAGGGGGAACTGGGAGGGAGGGAGGAATGAGAGGATACAAGGGATGGGATAACAATTTAGATGTAATATGAATAAATTAATAAAATATATTACAAAAATAAAAGTAAAAAGAAAAAAACCCCGTGAAGCCTATTAGAGTTATTCCATTTTTACTAACTTTATAAACGTGTTCGAGCTCCTATGTTCATATCTGGACAGAGATCATCAGCAACACAGCAATGTTTCTACCAACCTGGGTGACTTACTGAGCACAGAGCAAAGAATTAACACTGGCCAACATGTTCATTTACTGTTATTATTAGGCTTGGGGGATATTTCTCTAAATATCAAAGATAGTATAGAATTGTTAACCTCTACTATAAAACTTACAATTGTTGACTTCAAGTTTAATAACTACTCAGGAGCAAATTTTCTGACATTACTTTTCTGATATCTTTCTTTCTGGCTTACCTACAGTTTATCAACAATGGAATTCTTAGTGCCTTGGTTTTAAAGAAAGAAGGCAACAAAGGCAGGGTACCAAACCCTTTTGGGTTTTCCAATTTCCTGTAATCCCAACCTTTTCTTATTCAATTTAGTTTCTGCTGTCAAAAGTTAAAATTAGGTGTTTTCCCCTCCCTGCAAGTACCTATCTCAGACAGGTAACAAGACCCAGGACCCTTGGCCTCTACTGCACATTCTGCCAGCAGCCACCACCTGCCAACACAGTGAACGGTGGTGAACACAGAGACTCGTGGCTGCTAAATGATGGTTGAGAGATCAGCACCGAACAAAGCATTTATGCCACCACTTCTAAGACACAGGAAACACTGCAAAAGGGTGGAAAGAGTGTAAGAGCTGTAAAATTAAAAAGGGCTGCAAAATGCTGTTTGCCTTCAAGGCAGGACACAGCCATTGCAAACAGGGTCTCAAAGTAGCCAAGGTTGCCCGCACAAGGCTGGACCTGTAAATGGCCGATCGTGCATAGCGATGGGCTCATAGCACCCTGCTCCTCCCTCCTACCAGCTACTGATGGATTCTGGGGAAGGGACCTCTTCACTTGTGTACTCACTGGTGAGCCCAGAAGGCTCCAGTGGAAAGTTACAAACCTGTATCCACATGAACAGATTAGAATCCATGGGTAGTGAAACAAAAGCCATAACTGTGGGAAGGGGACCAGTAGGGAAGGGAATGGAAGCAAGGGTGGGAGGAACATAAGAAAAGAGGAGTTAAACAGTCAATGGTATGTGCATGTATAAAACTGTCAAAGAACAAATTTAATCAATAGAAAAATTATTCAAATGTTCAGCTTTAAGATCTTAGTTGGCTCTATTTGTGATTCTAGAATCAGGCAAAGCTTGGGTCTACAAAATACAATGGTTGTTCCAATGAGTTGAACATACACAAAACAACTGAAAAACAGAAACAAATCACAAGAAGACAGCACATGCAAGGTCACCTTCCTTGTAAAGTGGAAGCAGGAAAATAGAGAAATAGAAATACCAAAGAATCTCCTTATGGAGATGGCTTCAAATGTGGCAAACAAGCCACTGGGCATAATATCCTCATTTCTATCACAGACAGAATTCTGCCTTAAAAAAGGGCAAGCTTGGATGCAGGTAGAGTTGACAGCCAAACTCTGCCATGACAGGGTAAGATAGTCCTCAATAGTTTCTGTCTCACAAATACACCTGTCAGATATATTGGGCCAGAAGGCTGAAGAAGATGCTCCAATGTTATAGAGAGGTTTGAGTGACTATTCAGGTAGCAAACTGTCTCTGTCATATTCTCCTTTGGAAAGCTACTAACCTGCACTCCTGCAATACTCAGGCAATCAAGTTTATTCCTTCTCAAGTCTCTGATGAAGATGAAGACCAGGTAGCTTAGTTTTACAATAAAGCTTAGTTGTTTATAGGTCTAGATAGATGTTTTAAGTTGATAATGACAAGTTGTGATGAAGATTGATTTACACTCAGAATTTTAGACACACAAAGATAGGAAAGATGTTTTCTTCAAGGCTGTCTAGTACAAATAGCCAAAACACTAAGAATGTCACATTTATATAATTCCTGATTGTGCCATGGTTCTTCTTGCTATAGGTAGTTTATTGTATATATGTGTAATAATATAAATGTATATGTAAAAAATACAAAAATGTTTAATTAATTAAAAAAAGAAAAGAAAGTTAAAAAGAAAGCTAACCAACTGGTTGAAATCATGCTTACTTCCCTATAACAATTAAAACAGGAGATTTCAGTCAGCCCAACTGAAATTCCCTGTCTGGAAACTCAGTGTTTATCTCTCTTCTCCGAGTTTATCAAGGTAGAATATAGATCAGTGTCTCAGTTATCTTTGGGTGCTGGAGAAATTTGGTGAATGACTCCACTTTCATTGTTTTTGTATGTCAGAAAACAATCACCTTTTATAATTTATATCACTGTATGAAATATTACTTTGCAATGAAAATCTATATCAGCTGAGGTAATCATTCTGAGTGAAAGGCAATGTAATAGTCTGATAAGAGCATGTGACTTAGAGCAAGTGCAACAGTGTGACTTCAGCCTGTACCATCACACCACCCATGGCTGCCTGTGTGCAGCCTACAGCTATCACCAGCAAAAGGGCCGAGTTGGAGGACGAAGGGGGAGTGGGAAAATATGAGAGGAAGAGGAAATGAAAGGAGGGAATTTTTAACTCATTGCCAAAACAAAGTCTTCACTTAACACGCACTAAAAGGATTAAGGGATTTATAAGTGGCAAAGAGAGGTGATGTTTTTCTCTAAACATGACTTCAAAGGCTCAGAGAAGAGATGAAAAAATATACCAAGAGCTGGTTAAAATTTTTTTCATTCTTTCCGTGAGCGATGTGTTCAGGGTTATTGTTTGTCTTCATACACTGCATTGTTTGAAATGTAGTACATAGCATCAATGAAGAAAAGAAATGGTGAATTCTAAAAAAAAAAAAAAAAGACAGTGTGATGCTGTTGTCCAAGGCTAATAGTAAATTCAATATATAAACTTTATTTTAAAACAGTTATTTACATCATAGGCATTACTGAAGGCAAACAAATATATTACTAAAATACATATATATGGTTGTAGAACAACTTTGGCAAATTAGATTTTAAAAAAATGTCGTAAGCGAATTTTTTCCCAGAAGGGTGTGTGTGTGTGTGTATGTGTGATTTGCATACATGTGTATGTTTTATTCTCACATGTTAAACATTATGTTTTAAAATAAGTCTTTTTATCCAACAAAAGTCCAAAGACTATTCCCAAAACTTCGGAACTCTTCTTCAATGCCAGGCCCCTAAACTAACTAGACTGTTACCTAGGAGTAATCTAATACTGTCACTTCCATATTGCGTGCCACATCCCAAAATACTGTCCTCCGCATGTGTTGCATAGCAAGGCAGCTCACACTGAGCACTTAGCTGTAAGGTGAGACTCAAGCTATGCCCAGTTCGCCCTTACCCAGCAGCATAGTTCACTAGAGATGAGTTTCAAGTGGTTTCAGCCATCCTCTGGGGCCCTTTGTCTGACTCACTGCACCTGGGAAAACTCATAAGCAGCTGCAAAACCGGATTCCTTACACTTCTGTGGAAGCCCTTACATGACAAGCAGATTAGCTAAGGACAGGTATTCTCTTGGCATTCTGGTTTAAAGATACAATCTCTTTCCCCCATCAGTTAGAAACTATTAGCTAATAGTGTTCTATTTCATGATGGTCGCAACTGTTGCATTTCTAGGCAGTTCTGGAGTCTTTAACTATTAGATTTTTTTTTTTTGATGTAATTTTTTTTCTTGTCACATCTCAATGGTTATCCCATTTCTTGTATCCTCCCATTCTTTCCTCCCTCCCATTTTCCCCTTACTCCCCTCCCCTATGACTGTTCCTGAGGGGGATTACCTCCCCCTGTATATGCTCAAGTCTCTTCTTGATAATCTGCTGTCCTTCCTCTGAGTGTCACAAGGTCTCCCCCTCCAGGGGACATGGTCAAATGTGAGGCACCAGAGTACGTGTGAAAGTCATATCCCACTCTCCACTCAACTGTGGAGATTGTTCTGACCATTGGCTAGATCTGGGTAGGGGTTTAAAGTTTACCTCCTGTATTGTCCTTGGCTGGTGCCTTAGTTTGAGCAGGACCCCTGGGCCCAAATCTGCCTATCATAATGTTCTACTTGTAGGTTTCTAGCTTCAGCACACAAGAAAATTTGCTCAACCATGTTCATAGCAGCCCTATTCATAATAGCCAGAACATGGAAACAGCCTAAGTGTCCATCAGTAGAAGAATAGATAAAGAAACTGTGGTACATATACACTATGGAATACTACTCAGCTATTAAAATAAGGAATTCCCGAAATTTGTGGATAAATGGATTGAGCTAGAAATGATCATAATGAGTGAGTTAACCCAGAAGCAGAAAGAATCAAATGGTATATACTCACTTATATCTGCATATTAGCCCAAGGGGCATGTCCCACGAAAGCCTTCACTTACCGGGAAACTGGACAGAGGAGAGGACATCCTATTGGGACTCTAAATGAGAGAAGCATGGGAGAATAGCTATTAGATTTTTATACAGAGTATCATGAGATTTCTTCTCTCTCTCTCTCTCTCTCTCTCTCTCTCTCTCTCTCTCTCTCTCGTATCATTTTTATTATAATTTATTCAGATTACATCCTAATTGTTATCCCCTCACTTGTATCTTCTCATTACCCCAATTCCCCTCCCCTAGACTTCTGACAGAAGGGGACCTCCTCCTCCACCATATGACCACACCAGATGAGGTCTCATCTGGATATCCTGATTCCCCTTCCTCTGTTTGCCGAGGGGCCTTCCTACCAAGGGGAACTGATCAAACTGAGGGTGCCAGAGTTCATGTTAGAGGCAGTCCCCACTCTCCCTTCAACCATGAAGAATGAGCTGTCCATTGGCTAGATCTGAACATACAGAGTTTTACGCTGCCAGTGATACATGACCAGGAAAATGCAAAGGAAATGTTGCCCTAGAGTGATCTTTGACCCCCAGACATCAGATGAGGCCTCTCCCACATTACAATCTTTCCTTGGCTTCCCAGTTAGCAGAGGTCAAAGTCTCCACGGTGTGTCCCAGCTGTCGTCTCCTCCTCCTCCTTCCCCCTCCCTCCTCCTTTTTCCTCCTCCTACTTATCTCTCCCTCTCCTGTTTTCTCCTCCTTTCTCTCTTTCAACTTTCATGTCACATCCAGGATGCATTTTGAGCCTCTTTCAAATCTGTATTTTATCATTCCTCATCTCCGTTGTCCTACCTGAACCTGTATTTGATGCTCATTTATCTCCTTGCTTTCCTCTCCCTATGGTCCTCAAGGTCCAGCCTTAGATCTAGTTTACTACAGTAGCTGCCACACTTGACACAAAACAACTATCTGTTGAGTTAAAACATTGGAATTAATTATTCAAGATGTATAGAATACTCCCCCAGATGATCATGAAGAAGCAAAACTCAGTTGGCCTTCTTACCATCCTCATCGTAAGTTAGGGGTGGGTTACATGTTCAGTCAGTGCCTCGGGGCTAGAAGGTTGAAAGTCAAACTCTTCCTCTCTCACTCACTATTTTAGCTCTATTCCTTTTCTGATGGTGTCAGCATTTACAAGGAAATAGTTTTCTCCTACAAAGCAGCTAGAAGTTGATAATTTCAAATCACTCTTGTTTCTTTTGCAACCAACGCACTACTGAACTGAAAGACTGTATTGCAATTGCTGTGCTTACCAAAATACATATGCACATGTGTGCGTGTGCACACACATACACATATTGAAAACCTCCTAAAAAAATACCTATCCATGGCACCAAGATGAGTCAGAATAGAATGCATCAGAGTCTCAAGCATTATTTTACAACCAATAAAAGAGTGCCTGGGATTGTCCAACAGATAAGTGAAAATGTTGGTGCCATGAAGAAAACGATATTAGCAAGCCACCCACCTCTTTTCAAATCTAGTATAGCTTTAGAATGAGCCACAGATGCAATCAATAGAGGCACTCATGACTTGCTGGGCAGGCAAAGGAAGTGTGGCTGGTTCAAGGAACTACACACTCCACCCCTACACAAGCCCTAACAGTCACTGATAACTGCAAGGAGCAAACCCTGGTTCATCTTCAGGGAAACTGGGATGTGGCACAAAAGTCACCTGAGTTGCTAATTGTGGGGGATGGTAAAAAAGGAAATTTATGTTGTCCTAGTTTCTAGTTTCCCAAACATCACAGATTTATTTATTTATTTTTAATTAATTCATGCAGTCAACCACAGGATTCTCTTAAAAACAAGTTCTGGCTCCTGTCACCCTTGAGCTATTATTCTTCCTTTTACAGACAAAAGCCCAAAGGCAAGTAGGAAGTGACTTGTCAGAAGCCATGATCAGTTCCTGAAAGTAGGCAGGACTCAACAGGAAAAAAATCGCCATGCTCAGTAATATGTTGAAGTTCTAAGAGGCTAATAATGCAAACTTCGATCTTGTTCTTGACCCATTTGTTACAGCATTTTGTATCTGTTCAGCCTACAAAGCAAATAACTGACACCGGGAGACTGAAACATACTTTGAAGCTGCCAGTACTTCGCCAGGCAGAGTCTGAACTGATTCTAATCTACTCATAAACTAAACAAACTACTCTAAACCTTATAACATACATATATTCCAAGTACTGTTGGGGACAGTAGGCCATATGGCCAATGTTTAGCCATCTTCTCCAAGTCTGTACCTTTAAGTTTCTGTTTCTCCCAGAAACTAGCTGACCCTGCTATGGTTTAGCAGTCAGACTAGACAAAGATAGAGCAAGATATTCTGTGTGGCAGGATGATATGACCCTGAAATTCCCCATGTCTTGAGATAGTCTGCGGCTGGGTTGCCATAGCAATATGCTTTCCTGTCTTCTTCCATTTTAAAAACTGCTGCCTGAAAAATAAAAGTTTGAGAGCTTGATCAACATTCAGACTTGCTTTCCTTCTTTGTGTCTTGTGTTCTGTCCCTCATTCAGATGATTCTCCTCCCAAGCTTTAGTCAAACCCCCTCTGGTCGGGAGAAAGCACTTGCCACTATGACCCCTGGGCCCATCCTCATCAAGTCTCCACCATCCTCCTCCAACCATCAAAAACCTTCCCCTTCCTCAACTGTCAAACTTTCTCCTCCCCTCCAGGAAGTCCCGCCTTCTACTTCCTGTCCTTCTGCCCAGCTGATTGGCTAAACAGCTCTTTATTGACGGTTGAAACATTCATTCAGCATTCCTCCACACCCATTGGGCTAATTCTAAGAAATGTAAAATGTTTCATTTATTTATTTATTTATTTATTTATTTATTTATTCACTTTACATACTGATCATAGCCCCCTTCCTCCTTTCTTCCTGATCCCACCCTTCCTCTTTCCCCATACTCCCTCCCCTATTCCTCAGAAAAGGGGAACCCCTACCCAGCCACCCACCATCCACAGCTCACCAAGTTGCATCAGGACTAAGCACATCCTCTTCCCTTGTGACCTGATGAGGAGTGATTGAAAAGTAGCCAACAGAGTCCATGTCAGAGACAAGCCCTGCTACTCATACTAGGGGACTCACAAGAAGCTGGCCATTGGCTACATCTGTGTAGGGGGCCTAGGTCCAATCCATGCGTGGTCCTTGTTTGGTGCTTCTGTCTCCACAAGCCCCACCCCCACCCCTGGTTAGTTGGCTCTGTTGGTCTTCTTGTGGAGGTCTTGTCACCTCCAGGTTCTTCTATCCATCCTCCCACTTTTCCACAATACTCCCTACACTTCGCCCAATGTTTGGCTATGACTCTCAGCATCTTATTGGATCCAATGCTAGCTCCCAGACAAGAAAGTTATTCTAGGCTCCTGTCTGAGAGCATAGAGTATCTTTAATAGTGTTAGGTATTATCTGTCTCCAAGGGGGTGGGTCTCAGGTTGGGCCAGGCATTGCTTAGACATTTGTTCAACCTCTGCTCTATCTTTATCCCTGCACATCTTATAGGCAGGGCAAATTTTGGGTCAAATTTTTTGTGGGTGGGTTGGTGTTCTCCTCCTTCCACTAGGAGTCCTCTCTTCAGTCTGCATGACCCCTGCTACTAGGAGTCTCAGCTAGAGTCACAGAACTCCTGCCCATAACCTCTCAGTAGTCTACCCTGTCCTATCTTTCTAGCTTGTCATAAATATACCTCCGCCCATGGTTTCTATTCTGTCTGCAGGCCTTCTGTCCTCCACGCCTGCTCTTCCCAGGTCTGATCTTCACCCTCATTTCTCTCGGCATTCCCTCTCCTACCTTGTTCCCTCTCTGTTCCCTATATCTGTCTGTTCTGTTTCCCCTTCTGGGTAAGATTTAATTATCTTCCCTTGGGTCCTCCTTGTTATCTTCTTTGGGTCTGTTAACTGTAGTATGTTTATCTTGTACTATATGGCTAAAATCTGCTTATAAGTGAGTACACACCATGTGTGTCCTTCTAGGTCTGAGTTACCACACTCAGGATGATCTCTTCTAGTTCTATCTACTTGCCTTCAAATTTCATGATTTCCTTGTCTTTAACAGCTGAGTAATATTTCATTGTGTAAATGTACCAAAATCTCAAAAAATTGGGAATAACTCTATCTCAAGACCCAGCTAACCCCAAAAGATGCTCCACCATACAACAAGGACACTTGCTCAACTATCTCATAGCAGCTTTATTCAAAATAGCCAGAATCTGGAAAAAACCCAGATGCTCCTTAGCCAAAGAATGGATAAAGAAGTTGTGGTAAAAGACGTCTTAATTGAGACTTTCATGGTGCAGAGCACCTGCTATGATGAGAACAGCATTCTCCAGTTCCCCGTTGCCAGCTAGAAAGTTCATCACAGCAGACAGCCTGAGCCTGCTGGCCATGATTCCCCTACATTTCTCCTCTCTTCCTTTGGTGTTCCATGGCAATCTGAGTTTTCAGGGACTTCCAAAATGACTCCCACAAGATGTTCCTATTACCTTGACCTGCTCAAGGTGTTCAGATTCAATGGTGTTGGGAATACGGAGTTAAAAACAAGATTTGTTGGGGTGTAGGAAATCAAGCGAGCAAATATAAAGCATCTGAACCATACACTACTTGGGTTCTTTCTAGTGGATAATGTGGAATGAGTTGAAGGTTTGAGGACGCATTTACTAGTTACTTTTCCATAGCCTGTCACCAAGTTATAATGAAGACATTATATATAATGAAGGCCATGTCCAGCTCGGTCACACATATATGCTTTCTGACTAGGCATGCTGACAAAAAGAACAAGTCAGGGAAAGCATTGACGTGAATGCATAGCTGGCCTGCTGAAACCCTCTCTCTACACTATCACTCTCTCCCATGGCAGACTCTTGTGAGGCAGACACAGAATCAGCAAGACAGAAATCTGGTACCCTTCCCTCAGTGTCAACTACCAGAAATCCTCCTGAATTTTGGACAATACAAGATGATTTAGGTATAGAGCACTGAGTACCATGTTGGAGGACAGATTTCCAATGAAGGAGAGAGAAACTCAGCAGAGCTGCTTGTGAACGTCCCAGTACATTAACTACATGCCGCCAAAACCACTTGCATGTGTGAGGAATGTCCACAGTTTGTGACTACCCCATGACCGCTTATGACTAACAGCAGTAACTTTTACTACACATCTTCTGGATTTCCGAGGCATTTTTCACTCCTTCCAAATTTTTGCCAGTATGACTTCAGCTTTGAGACTGAGGGCCTTACTGAGTTTTATCAATCCCGGAGGCAAACAGCTCAATGCACAGGAAAAGTCTGGAGGAATCTTCCTGGCCGTCAAAGCTGTCTAAAAGTGAAACATTATTTTGAGAAGCCATGTGTTTTCCTGGTCACTAGAGGTCAGCTGGCTTTCTGTGTCTTTTCCTTGTTTCTAGTTACATTCTCCTACATCTTTCTTCCCAGTCTGTTGTTATTCTTCCCCTCTCTTTCCAAAATGTATTTTGATTTCTTCTATGACGAGGCTCAAAGGGAGCTTTTGCTAGTATGTTATGTAGCCAAAAATGAAAGAAAAAGCCCCTGATATAGATTTATTTGTTATCTGTAGTTGCCCAAAGCTAAAAAGATGATGTATTTCAGATCCAACTGAGTCTGTGCTTCTAAAATTCTTAGTAACAGTCTCAAGTACTCATTTATGACACAGTTATTTTTCCCTGTAAAATAAACCTGTTTTTACTTCTACCTGAAAAGTAAGCCAGTTAAATAGAATGACTGCATGTCTTCTGTTTGTCTCTTTCCTTCTTCAGCAATCCCCCCATAAACATCTTATATCTTATAATTACCACTTTCATCAACCTTCAGGAGTGCTCTTTCTTCCTAGACAAGCCACTGGGACCTCCTAATGCTGACTTTTAGAAAGTGAGTCTTTTCATTTTATTCTCCCAAAGAGTATTTTCCTTTTTGTTCATTTGTTTGTTTGTTATAAGAATTTTCACTCTTGGTGGAGTTGAAAATTCTATCTTCATAAAATATATTTTTATTTTTTACATATATATTTATATTACTACACATATAAAAAAATAAACTGCATACAGCAAGAAGAACCATGAAATAATCAGGAATTATATTAATGTTATATTGAAAATATTTTGGCCTTTTGATTTTTTAGCATTTTCTTTTTACTTTTTAAATAAATTTTATTAAGTATATTTAACATGTGCATTTATATTATTACACTTACATACAATACTATCTTTATGATCGCCATGGACAATGCTATCCTGCCCAATGCACCACCAACCCTAAACCTGACTTAAAAGTTGGAAGCAACTATTAGAGCTTGAATTCCAATCATTACACCTTGCAGATCCCAGAGTAGGGTCTCAGCTTTGGCTGACTTCCTTGACTGATCTGACTTTTGGCATTTGTCAAGCAAATAATTTGTTAAACTCTCATATGTAATAATACATTTTAGAGTAAATCCAAGAAAAAAATTAATATGCAATAAAACAAAACTTCAGACACTTGGTATAAAACCCAACTGATTCAAGCAATAACTTTAATATATAATAAATAAAACAATACACTGCTTTCTGCACAAGGAATATATCCCAAGACTCTTAGTAGATTCTGGAAACCATGGACATTACCAAACTCCAAACATGCTAGCTTTTTTACTGCATGAATACCATATTTGAGAAATGTTAATATAAGAGGTTACATGTGATATTAAGAAATTAACAATGATTTCTAATAAAATAGAAGCTCTTATTTCTATGTGTTCAACAATAAAATGCATAACTATATGCAAATAAAGACATATTTTTTTTCCAAAATGAGATATCATACTATCTGAAAGATTGCCTTCACAAGGACATAAGACATTGTTTGTTTGTCTGTTTTGTTGGGATTTTATTTTGGCAGATTCTCATGTAGACCGTGTAGCCATATTTGAGAACTCTGCCTCCTATTACAAAGCAAGAGGCCCCTTGGGCTTACACGTAACTGTCTGCTCTGTCTACAGGCTGAGTGAGGATGGATTTTACCTTCATCCTCAACCTCTGAGCCTCTTGCCTCCACCTCCCTAAGTCTGGGATCACAGGCACACTCCACCATTCATGGCTCACATAAAAAATATGAAAATACAAAGCATAGCTTTCACCTAGCTAAGAAACTTTACACTCAGCCAGTATAAAACCAGTACTAAAAAGCCAATAAAACTTCAAGGGAAGTGACATTCTGAGGGTCTTTTAGACTGCTGGGAGTATCAAAATGGTCACAAGACGACTGAGGAATCAAACAGGCCCCCTGCAAGGTTTTGATCTATGAATCTGAAACTCCATGAGGCCCATCAGAAAGTGGCGCTAGGAAAGGAGACAGTGGAAGTGAAGATAAGAAGCTAAATCAGCCTGGTGGGACCTGTGTATACTAACTTCACTTTGGGAAGAAGCAACAGTTACTGCTCATGGGAGTTCCTAGTCCTGTTTGATGCTGTAAGTGACCAAAGAGAGAAAGGGGACTCTGTGACTCCCTAGAGCAGTATTTTGCTAATAGGACTAAGTGATTTGGATAACGAACAAAATATAAGGCCTGGAAGGAGCTAGCCAGCCAGCAAAGTCTCCTCAAGAAGCTACATGACAGAAGAATTGCTTCTCCTTGTCTCCTAGTCATTCCTCAGTGTTTTCCTGAAGGCACTTTTACAAGCTGAACTTGGGCCTATCTATCATCAATATACTCCTGCACATCGAAGGGGTCTTCTGAAATATTCTGGGCATTACAATATTTTCCATCTTTCAACCAGATTTGTCTTAGCTCTAAGTTCTCTGACATGGTCCTTTTGTTGGTGATATTCACATGAGCGGTTCTACCAGCCTGAAGAAAATCATCCATGACTTGAATATTTCAGCCAGGATAGAGTGGTCATCCAAACAGGAATATTTCTTTGTCTTTTTTTTTTTTTTTTTTTTGGTTTTTCGAGACAGAGTTTCTCTGTGTAGCCCTGGCTGTCCTGGAACTCTCTCTGTAGACTAGGCTGGCCTCGAACTCACAGAGATCCACCTGCCTCTGCCTCCTGAGTGCTGGGATTAAAGGTGTGTGCCACCGCCACCACCCGGCCCAAACAGGAATATTTCAGCCAGACTGAAGGAGGTCATCTATAACAGGAGCAATTCAACTATATTAAAGGAAGTTTTTTGGTATTATTTGGTATTTCACTGAAGGCAATATAAGATAAACTTAACAATTCTTCAAGTTATTTATAGTCACCTATACAATAAAACATTTTACAGTAAATTCAAGAAAAACTATAATGCATAACAAATCTTAAAACTAAAAGCGTTTTGTATAGAATACAACTTACTTAAGTAATGAATTCAATATATAATGACTAGCACAGTACACAATAGTCCACTTTCTTCACAACGAATACATCCCAAGACCCTTAGTGCAGGCTATAAACAATGGGGAATGCCAAACTCCACACACACTGGGTTTCCTTATGTACACACATACATCAATGCTTCTCTATGATAAAGCTTAACTTATAAATTAGTAACATTTCAATAATGTTAGTATAAGTTAAGAGGTTTAATATAATATAAAAGATTAATAACCATAATTTCTAACTAAATAGAACAAATATGACACTGTACAGTAATTTAATTTCCAGCATCATTAATCATAGTCTTTGGACCACTGTTAAGAAGAATAAAAGTAACCTGAACACAAGCACTAACATTCCCCACAGTGACTGCAGTCACTCCCAGGCATGGTGTGGATGCAGTGGAAAAGGTGATGGTACCCTGGGCAGAATCTGACACTTTATTATGACCAGCATGAGAATTAAGCTTTCTTTTTCTTTCTTGCTCGGTTCTGAGTCTAAAAGGCAAGAAATTCTTCAAGTTGTCCATTTTCGTACATATCAAATAAGAGAACAATGTTAGCTTGGGTCAGTTGTAGGGTTTTGTGCCTATATTCCACAGCTCTGTAAGAATTTTCTGTTAGAGAAGGTAGTAGGAAGAGGAAAGAAAAGATGGCTGACTGACAGGTCGGGACACAGTGAGTGACTCTCCTTCCTCAGAAAAGCCCAGTTTTATTGAGAAAAGCAACACGTATGTGTTTAATAGGTCCTCGTGTACAATGGAGAAATGTAGCATAAGCTTAATTCTGAGGGGAGTTTTGGGAAAAGTCTCTGAAGATAGAGATGCCGCCATTTTGTTTTGTTTTACTCATTATCCATTCCATATGTCTGGAGCAAGTATGTAAATCTAAAGATGCAGCAGCCAGCTGTGACCATGGGGTGACAATCAGGAAATCAAAATCTCACATTTGGGGATGATGAACTGTAAAAAAATCACACAGGACCATAACATCATTCCTGGAACACCCTCGTGTGTGTGTGTGTGTGTGTGTGTGTGTGTGTGTGTGTGTGTGTGTGTGTTAACACAAATTCTGACATAGCTCCTAATATAAAACCCAATTCTAATTTATTTGGAAACCTCCCAAAGTAAGATTAAATCATACATAATTATTATCCTTATACAGCATGTAAAATGAAACATAGTTGTTCTTGTCCAAAGTGATTTTGTTGTAGTCAGGCATTAGATAAGGGAACCCTGTATGAGGGTTTCACACTTTAATCCATGAACAGATATCACCGCCAAGCAGAGCATTTCATGCCTTTTGACACATAGCAAATGATTGCGTCATTTAACACCACCCTCACCCTTTTGCTGACAGTTTATGGGTTTGGTTTTTTAACTTGGATTATTCTAACAGCCGCAATCTCTAGATCATTCTCTGGAAATAAGAGCAGAACCCAATGAGACCAGTCATCAGGGTTGCAGTCCAGCATCATGACCAAGCTTAAAGTGACTGTATAGCAATGAGTTTAACCTTGTCCCAGACAGGACCTCCCTGCAGATGCCTAGGCATCCAACTGTGAATTGTACCACTATTCAAAAATGTAAGGAAATTGATTAAAGTTGCGTTCTTTTTCTAAAGTGAATAATGAGAAGGCAGAGTAATGGAAGACATGTTACATAAAAGTGAGAAAGAGCCTAATATGTGAGAAAGGGGGCAGCAAGAGGGGGCTGGGGACATGTGACAGTGAGGCGGGGCGATGAACTAGACCAAAGCTGATGACAGGGTATGGAAATGCCACAATGACACTTGCTAGTTTGTACTCAAATTTTTAAAACTAACTTTAAAGGCGTAAAAATAATGCATGATCTCTTAGGAAATCCCCCAAACTTTTCTCAGTTGCTGATCGTAACCCACAAAGGCTTTTATCCTTATTTCCTCCCAACCCCCAGATTCAAATAGTAGCAATCTGGGAAAACAAAGTTTATTTATGCTTACACTTCCTCCTACTCTCACCCACTGCTCCCACAATGCACATATAGAATACACACACACACACACACACACACACACACACAGACATGAGAGAGACAGACAGACACACACACATACACACAGAAACACACAGACACACACACATACACAGACATGAGAGAGACAGACAGACACATACACACACATACACACAGATACACAGACATGAGAGAGACAGACACACACATACACACACACAGATACACAGACATGAGAGAGACAGACACACATACACACAGACACACACATACATACACAGACATGAGAAAGACAGACAGACACACACATACACACACACACAGGCAGACAGACAGAGACAGAGACACACATATATCCATACATAAACAGAAACACATTTTTTTTCAGTTGAGGATTTAATCATTTTGAAGACTATGACTCCTTTTCATTCTCTTTGTATCTCAATTTCCTTCAGTTTTTATCTCTTTTTTTTTTTCTGAAACTTGTGAAGCTATTTATGAAAACTCTCCAACCCACCTTTATCTAAATTCCAGATCTACCACTTATTGGCTGTGTGTCACAGGCAAGCTCTGGAAGTCTGTCTGTCTGGTACCTGATGTGTGAAGTTGAGATACAGTGAGTTTACTTCAGTGTCGCTGTGAGGGTGGCATCCGTTGGGCAGGTCTTGAGTGTCTATGCTTCAGAGCCTCAGTTTGCAGGTGAAATAAGTGAACTGTGTCGAATGCTTAGAAAGATCTTATAGCCAGTGATCATTAGATGCTAACCTAAATTGCCAAGACATGATTCTAAAACTTGTTGAGCTTGATGCAATATTCCTTTTCCAGAACTACAAGGATTTATCCTTTTGTTAAACAGTAGATTGTGGCCAGCATGCATTGTATGTTACAAAATATCCTGCTTCGCCATTCCGTGTTGACTCTCTTCTTCCAATGGTTGCCTTTGAGGGATTGTCATGGGTCCACTCCAGGTGCACAGGTTTCTGGAGCAGCACTGCTCAGGTTCTGTAGTGAATTTTTTCTCCTCTAAATTTAGGATTAATTTACAGCGATTGCACCAAAAGGAGAAGAAAATCTTCAAACTAAATACTGGGCTCCCTGTTGGATACCCTCACACCCTGCTCCTGCATGCGTCACCACCCTGGGCTGATCCTGCCCCGTGTCCCCCAGAGTAGTATCCCCAGCTCTTATTCCTCTTACAGATTATCTCCCCTAATCATAGCTGCCAGACTCTGACACCGCCATCCAAGTGACATCAAGGCCATCTTCATCTCACCCTTTTCTACTTAAGCAGGCAGGTGCTGTGGAGTGACAGACCATGAGCTTGGATCCTTACCTGATAGTCTTTTTATGGGAGACATTTACATCCCGCTTTCTCTTTTCCTTTTTGTTTTCTTTGTTTGTTTGGTTGGTTGGGTTTTTTGTTTTTGTTTTTTTGTTTTTTGTTTTTTGTTTTTTGTTTTGTTTTTTTTTTTGGTCACATAGCTGGGCTCAATTTCTGAAGCTTCACAAACTGCTACCTGCATGGCAACAATTACTCAGTATTAGAAAAGGAAATACTAAAGAAATGCTGAATTTCTTCATCTGCAGAACACAAAAGGCAGCTGTGAGCATAGATGTCAGTACTCACCCCACTGGAAGACATTGCACTCACTGCCACAGGAAAGTTGTGCATGAAATGTCGTGGGACCAAAGCTCGACGCCATTAACTACAGCACCCCAAAGCTTAAACATACCTACTCCACAGGTGCAACGTCTTCACTGTCTCCAATACGGAGAATTTATGCAAATTCTCACTTCCACCAAACTGGGTGTCATCCCAAGTACAATGAACCCGATCTTACTGTTTCTCTAAATGTGTGTTTCCATTTTGAAGCAATTTTTAAAATCAGGAAGTAGTATTTTCACTTCTGCAGTGGGATTCCCTCCACGTCTCCCTAAAGTTATAACATCACTGTGTTCCCTTTAAACTTCTCAGACTGAGCCAGTTTCTTACACAGATAGCACAATACTGCTGGCTAAGATCCACTAACTTCCTGGCCCCCACCTCACTTTTATTATTTAATAATCAGCTTGGCAGACACTGATTCAGCGGTCCTTAGGCTGCTGGTGGGAAAAGTCCATCGCACTTAGTGATTTCTCAAGAGGAAAATTATCTAGTGGTTAGAACCAAGAGTGAGTCACAGAGATGCCCATCCTAACCCAGGCTATGGCTCATTCTGTGACCCTTGTCCTACACTCTCCACCCTGGGTTTCTCAATATATTGGGGTGCACGCCTCCATTTGTACCCACAAATAATGAGCTATACTTAGGGATTATTTGCAAACTGGCTAACACTGTGAGGCCTAATATGTTTGAGGTTATGTGTCACAAACTTGAAAGCACAAATACGTGTTCGTAACAAATAGTTTTCTAAATATTAAATATAGATTGAAGAAAGAATGTAATCAGAGTCTTCAAGGACAAGGTCCCTCTAGCCATGTCGTGACTTTCATAGATATGCTCGCATAGATATCCAGCCAGCCAGACCACCTAGACCAAGCTTTGTTATGCCCAAGTCTACACTACATGGTAGAAATGAAATGCAGGCAACCCACAGATATCACATATATAATTTTCAGTTTTCTAGTAAGGACAGGGTTTTTTTAAGTTAAGATTAATTTCAGTAATCCATTTTATTTTATTTTATTTTGGTTTGGTTTTGGTTTTGGTTTTTAGTTTTTTGTTTTTTGAGACAGGGTTTCTTTGTGTAGCCTTGGCTGTCATTGACTCGCTTTGTAGACCAGGCTGGCCTCAAACTCACAACGATCCTCCTGCCTCTGCCTCCTGACTGCTGCATGTGCCACCATCGCCTGGCCTCAGTAATCCATTTTAACTTAACGTGTTCAAAATACTCATCATTTCCATGTATAATCAACTTTACATGTACTGAGGAGCTCTTTTTCTGCTGTTTTTCCTCATACTCAGTCTTCAAAACATGGTGAGCATCTTATGCTTAGTATATGTCTCAGGTCATAATAGTCACAAAACAAGTGCTCTCATAGCCCTGTGTGACTGTCAGCTACCTTACTGGACAGCATAGGTCTGTACTATTGCTATTGTTCTAGTCTCCTGGAACAGGCCAGCGTAAACTAATGTGAAAGTCTGAAGACCACAGAACTTTTTGAGCATAATAAAGCCCTGTCCCCATTCTTAAACACACTATGACCTCCTCCTGAGGACTGTGTTCTTCCATAGAGTGTCCTCGACCTTTCTATTCTATTCTGTGACTTCACTCTGAATACATCTTTGATATTTTCTTTTTGTGTTTACATGGGCTCTTTAAGTATGTCTGGGGAAATTATCAGTAGGGATTTTCTTGTTACTTAGAAATTATCTTTAATTCCTAAAATGTCCTCTTTTTTTTTTCCTGCTTTGTCTGAAAGCATTCTAACAGATACTAGCTTCAAAACAAGAGCCAGCTCACTCGATCATCAGCTGGTGACCTCATGGGAAGAACAGAAAGTTGTCATTATTTTCACTCCCACCCAACCCCAGAAGCTATTGTAATTTTGCCAACATTAGTCCCACTCTCAATAATGTTCCGCCTTAGCACAGTGTCTCCTTGAGTCCTCAAACACAGTGTCTCCTTGAGTCCTCAAGCATGGCAAAGCTGATAATCCCCAAAGGTGAATGCTTGATTTGATTGCTATACATTTTATACATGTATTGAATTACCATAATGTACCCCTTAAATATATACAAATACTATTTTTTAGCTTGCAAAATTGGTACACATCCCGAAAATTCTGTGGCTCTCTAAGAGAAACTGTATTTCTAGGACTGTAGATTCACTGAAAAAAAAAAAGCTAGAACTACAATGGACACAGCAAACTCTAATATATAACATAAATATACTTCAAATTTCTCCTGTCACTGATTTTTCCTGACAATAAGCAAAATAATTTAATTACAATAACTCATAAGTAAAACTGGAGGTTGATGACAAAAGCAAAGCCACACGGCGAGAACTGCTGGTCCCATTTACAGACTACTGTTTAGTGTTTCTTACAGGTAAGCAATGGTACTGTAACTCAGCTGAAAATAATTGGACATGACAGCAAGGGGGGAAATAAAAGAAAGACTCAAAAAGTTAAGAAAAAAGCAAAACAATGAGTCACAGACAAGAAACCATCTCAGTAGATAACTCTTCTCTCTCTCTCTCTCTCTCTCTCTCTCTCTCTCTCTCTCTCTCTCTCTCTCTCTCTCTCTCTTACTGTGTGTGTGTGTCTTTCTCTCTGTCTCTCTCTGTCTCTGTCTCTGTGTCTCTGTCTCTCTCTGTCTCTCTCTGTCTCTGTCTCTCCCTGTCTCTGTCTTTCTCTCTGTCTCACTCTGTCTCTGTCTCTGTCTTTCTGTCTCTCTGTCTTTCTCTCTGTCTCTCTGTCTCTCTCTGTGTTTATGTCTCTGTCTTTCTGTCTCTCTCTGTCTCTGTCTGTGACTCTGTCTTTCTCTCTGTCTCTCTCTGTCTCTGTCTCTCTGTCTCTCTCTCTCTCTCTCTCTCTCTCTCTCTCTCTCTCTCTCTCTCTCTCTCTCTCTCTCTCTCTCTCTCTCTCTCTCTCATGTGTACAATGCCTTAGGACACTTTGTCCTCTTGAGATCCTGTAGCTTTACAAAACAGGATGTAGATGGCAGAAAAGGGGCATGAAATCAGCTACCTTGTGCTCCTACAACCATGTGTTGGAAGAAGAATGCCTAGGGGCAGTGTGGTTTAGATCTTATAGCTGATCTTCATGTGCAAACTTTACCCAGTTCTTAGATTCCTTGGTTGCTCAGCAAAGGGGAAAAAAAACGTGGCCAGGTGCACAGAGATGTCTTAGAAGAGAGAAGCTGGTGAGAAAGAGGTGGAACAATTAACAAGAAAGAAACTAGATATTAACAGCCCTCCCACGCATTCCTAACTACACCCCCTCATCTGAGAGTGAGTTCTCTCTGCCTCCAGCACTCAGATCTTGACAAAGTTTAGAGCAAATCTTCCTGCTGCCCCCTCAATTCACATCCAGCCACACATAATATCACCAAGGAGATCCTGAGAATATACAGGTAACATAACACAACCAAACAGATCAGCGCTAGATCGACAGTAGAGTGTATGCAAACCACAGCCTCCTCCCACCACACCCATCCTGGTCTACAAGGAGAGCTGTTATGAGTATGCATGCCCCATGAACTGGCTCTGCAGGCATGCTTCTTGGTTTACCATGCACCCAGGAGTACCTCAGTCTGAGCCACAGAACCCACTTAAAAATCTGGGCCCAGTGGTGTGCACTTGTGAGTGCAGTGCTGGGAAAGCGGAGACAGGAAAGTTGCTATACTTTCTTGCCAGTTAGTACAGACTAATTAGTGAGTCCCAGGTTCCAAAGAAAGATCTTGCGGTAATAAGATGAGGTGCACATCTCCTGAATGCTGATAGCCAAGGCTGGCTTCTGCCTTCTACTTACACATGTGTACATTCATCCATATAAATATCTGAACTGCATGCAAATGGACGCACACTAGGAGAAAGAATCGTAAGTTGGACATGCAATATAAAATATGAGTTTTATTACTGTATAATTTAAGTTTTTATTACTTTGATAATTTCATACATGAGTATCATTTATATCGCCTCTACCCCTTCCACTCCTTCCCCATCCCTTCAACTCCCTCTCAAGTTCAAGGCCTCTTTTTCTATAGTAGTTGTTTCAGACACACACATACACACATGTGTATATATACAAACACATACTGAGTTGCTCTTATACACATGTATTCATGGCTGAGTACTTGGAACTGGGTAACCTATCAGGGGTTCATCCCTTTAGAAAACCTATTCGCTTATTATTGATAGAAGTTCATCATTACGCCTATATTTTATAACAAATATAATATGCACTAACCAATCAGGAAGCTGTCTAAATCTTTGTCATGGGTATTAGTTACCTGATGACTTAAATCAGCTTTGGTTCTGGCAGAGAAACTCTTCCTTAATCTTTGATGTCCCAAAGAAATGCCACAATGTGATAGAACATCAAACAGTGTCTATAGTCTGAAAAGCCTGAACAGTTCAACTCTGCTGTTCTCTTTGCTAAAGTGACATAATTCCCTTCCCCGTGTTGCTGCTGGCTTCATCTCTAGCATCTGAACTGCTCTGAAATGCATTGTCTATGCATGTCTATGCAGAAGAAAAGACTGTGAGAAAGACTTCAAGGAAGTATTGCTGTTTCGTGAGATTTGTGGCCACAAAAGCTAAATATTTAATCTGGCAGGAACTCAGAGTCCAGACAGCCTCAGGGTTTTCAATTATGTTCTGAAAGTATGCAGATTAGCATTCAGATTTCAACTCATTTCAATGGGACTAATGCTGTGAACAGTGAGTAGGTCCCTTGCCAGCTAAATGCGCCTAGTGTCATTGGCATACTGTATGTTTATCATGGATGCAGTTGACATGATCATTGTTTAAAAAGTTTAGTTATACAATTGTTTTAAAAGTTCAGTTAGACAATCAATCTCTGTATATTCCCCTGATTGCAGTCTCTCTATAGAAGACTGAAAACAAAACCTATTCATTCATGGTCAGAATGTTATTCAACATAAGCCATGGTACCTTCACTCCAATGTGAGAGTGAGACATAAGTTTTATTTTGGAAATACCCCAAAATCATCAGACTCATGCCTACTGAGTGCATTAACATGGATGATTAGTTTTATGTTCAAGAGCATATTGCCAGAAATTTACTTCAGACTAGAGTAAGAATTCCAGAAGCAAATATTTATAACATCATGACATGTGTTATTATATGTGTTTGGGAAATAGAACATGCATTTGAATCTAAAAGTCTGCCTCTTCTATTTTTGTTTATGTGTGTATATGTGTTTATATGGTATATGTGTGTGCACATCTTCATGGGGGTGCATTTGCACATGTGGAGCCCAGATGTCAACTCTGGGTATACTCCAGTATACTCCTCTATTGCTCTCCACATCATACACACATACACACACACACACACACACACACACACACACACACACACACACACACACACACAGTGTACTTTATTGAACTTGGAGCTTGCCACTTAGCTAGGATTCCTGATCAATGAACTCCTGGGATACACCTGTTTCCCCTCCCAATTGCCAACACTAGGGTTACAGGCATGTAACAACATACCCAGCTTTTTATGTGAGTGTCAGGGTACGAACTCGGACCCTCATACTTGCATAGCAAACACCTCAGCCAGTGGATCATCCCCCAGCATTACATGTTTAAGTATTTATATTTGCTTGTCATGGATGGAAGGAAAGAACCAACTCTGACTTACACACATGTACTAGAGCATGCACACACCAAGCATCAATCCACACACACACAAAGAAAACATAAAAGAAATAAACATAATTTTAAAACTTTAAAAAATAAAAACCAACTTTACAAATTTGCCATAAATTGGAGTAAGTAAAATACTCCACCTTGTCCTGAAAATAACACACCAAGAATCATTATTTCTGGGAATCTATTAATAATTACAGAAATATAAAAAATTATTCTCAAAATAATAACTACAGACATTATGTGTTTGTGACTGTTAGTAAAATGTAGAATATTAAATGACCATTATTTTCAAATCTTAAAGATATTATTTCCTGAAACTCTCTCTTAGTGTGATCAGTATTTTAGTGCCAAAAACAGAAGCCATTTTTATTTTCATCCTGTCTTTCTGGATACGGACCACTCTACCACCAACTTAACATTTCATGAGATAAGGGGCTTCTTCTTATGTTTGTGGCCAACCCTGATCCTTCTGTGAGAAGACACTTTCCAAGAATATGAAAGTGTTCCAAATGCATCTTGAAAGTAAAAATGAGAGCAGCTAAAATGCAATAAGAAAATATTATTTCACTTATAATGTCTCCCAGAGTCATCACATTCTTACAAATAATATAATTTCCTTCTTTTGTGAGAATCGATTGTATTTCAGTGTGCGTACCCTTATCTGTGGTTTTCACGGCTTCAATTACCCATAGTCAACCATTCCTCAAAACTGGAAAAGGATGAAATGTTCAACAATAAATAAAAATTACTATGTCAAAATAAAAGATTAAAAAGTCAAAAAATAATCCATGAATTTTAAATACGTGTCATTCTGAGTAGCATCACAGTGAAATCTTTCACCACCCCGTTGAGACTTAAATCATTTTTAGTGTATCCACAACATGTACACCACTCATACATTAGTCACTTAACAGCCAACTTGTTTATCAGTTCAGCTTGAGTCATTGTGTCTAAGTTCATGTATCTATTATATTACTTCACAACTGGTCCCACATCACCAGTATAATAAAGCATAAATGACATCATAAAGCCTACAAAGTCAGATGAACCATCTAACAACACTGTAGGACACATAGGAAATAAAATGTGTATGGGGGGTCCAGTATTACCTGCAGTTTCTATCATTCTAAGGCATCCTGGAACAAGCCTTCATGACAAAGGGCTATTATGTAAGTCACGGGCTCAAGTTTTCTTCTGTTGCTGTGACAAAGCATTTGCACCAAAAGCAACTTTGGAACTAAAGGGTTTATTTGGCTTATACTTTCAAGTCACAATTCATCATTGATCAAAGTTATGGCAGGAACTCAGGGAAGAAACCGTGGAGGGATACTCCTTGCTGGCATGCTCTCCAGCTCACTTGATCTCATGTTCCCTTACCTTCTTTATTCAGCCCACGGAATTGTACCACCCAGAGTGGGCTGGGCCCTCGTACATGATTATCAATCAAAACAATCCCTTACAAATATGCTCACAGGCCAACCTGATAAAGCTAATTATTCAATTGTTTTTCCAAGTGATTTGAGACTGTCAGGTTGACAATCAATGCTAAGACACCATATGTGTTTTATGAATGCATACACTGAAAAATACTTAGGTTAATTATTTTGTTTATTTGTTTATTTTTTTATATACTGCATTTTTAAAATTTCAACATTTCTCCCTTCCTTTTCCTCCCTTCAAATCCTCCCATATACCCCTTCCCACTCTCTTTCAAATTCATGACCTCTTTTACAATTGTTACTTCATGCACATATGTATTTGTAAAAGTATACATATATACTCCTAGATATCACCTGTTGAGTCCATGTACTGTAACTTGTATGTATGCTTTCAGGGCTGACCACTGAGCACTAGACAACCAGTTAGTGTACTCTTGCCTGAGAAAAGCCACCTTGCCAGCCCCAAGCTTCATTCAGTTGCCTGTGGTTCTTTGTGTACCCTTGAGGCCTCTGGGGCTCTTCTCTGTTCAGTTTAGTGTGTTCATTGGTGTCTTCTCTTGTTTATCTCACGTTTGGAAAGGCATGTTGGTAAATTTTTATAGATGTAGCTTCTGATGTCCCTAGAAAATACAATCTCCCAACAAATCCATTAATATTTTGGATTTTTATTTTGGTTGGTTGGTTGGTTGGTTGGATGGATGGTTAGCTTTTCTTTTGTTTTGGTTTTTGAGACAAGGTTTCTCTGTATAGCCTTGGCTGTCCTAAGCTCGATTTGTAGACCAAGCTAGCCTTGAACTCACAGTGATCCACCTGCCTCTGCTTTCCCGAGTGCTGGGATTACAGGCACATGGCACAGTGCCTGCCTGATCTCCCAGCTCTTATAATCTTTCCACCACCACCACTACCCTTCTGCAATGTCTCCTGAGCCTTGAGTATAGGAGCGTTATGAAGATGTATCCATTGGCACTGGACTACACAACTCTGCATACTGACTAGTTGTGTTTTTCTGTAGGGGTTTTCATCTGTAACAGAGGGTAATTTCCTTGATGAAGGATGGAGACTATGCTTATCTGTGAGTATTAGAGCAAATGCTTATAGATTATTATTAGGGAATATGCTGGGTTAGTAAATTAGTCGTTGCAAATTCTTCTCTAATAAGAATGATGTCACTATCACTGATTAGTTACCTATGTTTAAAGTACGAGGCATTGTACTCTTCTGCTGAGCAGGTCGTAATTGCAATTAAGTGAGTGTTTGAGTATTGCGAAGGGATGTGTGCCATTCCTGCAACTTCCGGGTCAGTGTGCCATTCTGATTGTGGATGTAGTTCTTAGATATCATGGAAGCTTGCATGGTACCTATAGTATCATGAAATCTAGTCTTCAGGGAGGGTGCCATTCATGTCAGTTTCAGCTCATGACCCTGTTTCTGAAGTGCTTGGTGTCTTCAGCAAGAGAGCTACACCTTTCATTCTTAGGTTAATTCTTTCCTTTAGCTATTTAGTTTATACGGCAGCAGTACTCATGAAAGTGCATATTTTTCTTCAACATACTAACTTCATCTCTTTAGGCTATATGCTGCTCTCTATGGAATTAATAGAGTATATCACATGGATGAGGGGAGAGTTTATTTCTGTATACATGTATGTTGCATTGTTTGGTTTTGTATGTACAAGTGTGGGTAGGTATACTTATGTGTATAAGTGTCTATGGAGGACAGCGACGAACCTTATCTTCATTTATAGATTACAGCCTTATTTTTTTTTTTTTTTGAGACAGTATCACTCTCCGAACCTGAAACTGGTCAATTTGTTCATGCTCACTGACCAATGAGCTTCAGGGACCTGCCTGTCTCCAATTCCAACCTGCTAACACTCCATCTCTGGGACCTGCCTGTGTCCAGTTCTGACCTGCTAACATGCCATCTCTGGGTTACAGATTCATGCTTCCTCTCGAGCACTTGCATGAGCACTGGGGATCAAAGTCAGTGCTGATGTGTGCACAGCAGGAACTGTCAAGGCTGAGCCCCTTAGATGGGGATTTATAATCTAAGATCATAGCAGAGCTGGGAATTGTGGAAAGTGCACACAACATATGAAATTGTAGTTTTAAATTTTTATGAGTACGTCAAAAATGGAAAGAAACTAAGATTTGCTATAACCTGAAGGAATCCTTGGAACCAAAGTGATTAAATCATTCAGCCCAGAATCTTTCCTCCCACACTATTGTTCATATTCTTTATAAAATAGATAAAAGGAGGGTATTGTTAATCTTTGATTAGTTCTCCAAAGATGAGAGGTTAATACACTAAGTAAGAAAGCAGGTTAGAAAAAAGTATGGAGATGGATAACGAGCCCAAGACAGAAACTTACAGTCCAACAGCTAAAGGAGGAGATTAAAGTGAACGAAAGGAAGCTGATGTACAGTTAAGAAATGTGCCCAGCTTAAGTACCAAGGCTATCAATCTAATTAAAGATGGCATGTATCAAAAAAGCATCGCGAGGAGCTGGAAACACCTGCCAGGTTTTGCCTAAAAAGCCATGATAAACGGGCTTCCTTCATTGCTTATACCCTTGCTAATGTCTCAGTGTTGACAACTGCATCACAGTACTGAAGCAAAACAGCCCTCCATTGCTGGCAGCACCAAGAAGACAAGTGAAGAGGGAAAGCTTTCCATCTCATAAGCTATTAGAGCAGGCAATAACCTTTTTTTCCAAACCCAATCTTTGCATGATTACGCCCAGAGTCAACGGTAGAAATGGGCATGAGGGAGTTGTCTTTTACACTTTACTGTTCCAACTGATTGGCATTAAAAAGAATCAGCCAGCCATATTCTCAGATTCCCATATGTGTCCTCAAACATCTAACTACAAATTGGGCAAGTGAGTCACAACACAGTAAATAAATAGTGATGAAACCCAACAATACGCAGGACGATTTCAAAGTGAAGTAATATAAATTTAACACCAAAGTCTGCCATTCACATAACAAAAGAAAAACATTTGTTTCTGATCAATAAATGTGATCCTCTAATAATTTTTAAATGTTTACACATCAATTTCTTCTACTTTATTTCTTTGCACTATTCTTATTCTAAAAAAATAATGCTTTAAGTTCATTTCTAGCATAAAATTTCTAAAAGGTATGTGTACTGTCTAGTCTCAGGTTCTTGGTCACCCAAGCAGTGTCACGTATGGATTCTATCTCAGAGAGTGGAGCTTAGGTCAAATCAGATATTGCTTGGTTACTACCACAAGCTCTGTGCCACCATCACTCTAGCATACCTTGCAGTCAGGATACCATCGTAGAACAAAAACTGGTCTCCTTTGGTATCATGCATAGTATCTTCATGACCAAAACCACTAGGGCACGGGGTGAAAGCTCTATATAAACACCAGCTCAACTTTTCCAGCATCAATAAATTGTGTAGGTGTTGTCTTCAGCAGTGGGCCTTGCTGTCAGTTTGTGAGGAATGACCTATTGTCTTGGCCACAGCCGGGGTTGTTTGAGGATTCCCTTAGGACCCCTGTGGCCAATAACTCACTTGGATAGAACCCAATGCCAGTACTGGAAGCTTCACTTAGTGATAAGAGATGGCCATTTGGGATTCTGTCTCCCTGATTATTTGGCAACATCATTTAGATTGCCTTCATATATGTACATAATTTGGGAAATTTCTACCAAATTAGGTTTCTATACTACCCCTCAAATGGCTGTTAATTTTACATATGTCACCCCACATTCCCTCCCATAACCCCTCTCCATTCCCTCTTCCCACTTGATCCTCCCATTCTAGCTACCCATAATTCACTGATAATCATCTATTCTATTTCCCTTTCCTAGTGAAATTTAGCTGTTCCATCTAGTCCCTTACTCTATACCTACTATCAGTGGTTCTACAGATTATATCCTGGTTATTACGATCTTAATATCTAATATCCAAATATAACTGAATGTAAACATTTATGCTTCATTCCAGGCATGCAGGGATGGTTTAACATAAGGAAATCCATCAATGTAATCCATCATATAAACAAACTGAAGATAAAAAATCACTTGATCATCTCTTTAGATGCAGAGAAAGCATTTGATAAAATCCAACACCCATTCATGCTTAAAGTTTTAGAGAGATCAGGGATACAAGGCACTTTCCTCAACATAATAAAGGCTATATACAGCAAGCCAATAGCCAAAATCAAAGTAAATGGTGAGATACTCAAGGAAATTCCTCTAAGATCGGGAACAAGGCAAGGCTGCCCACTCTCTCCATATCTCTTCAATATAGTACTCGAAGTTCTAGCCAGAGCAATAAGACAACAAAAGGAGATCAAGGGTATCCAAATGGGAAAGAAGGAAGTCAAATTATCCCTATTTGCAGATGATATGATAATGTACACAAGTGACCCTCAAAATTCCACCAGAGAACTCCTACAGCTGATAAACACCTTCAGCAAAGTGGCTGGATACAAAATTAACTCAAAAAAGTCTGTAGCCTTCTTCCTATACACAAATGACAAGCTTGCAGAGGAAGAAATTAGGAAAACCACAGCCTTCACATTAGCCACAAGCAATATAAAATATTTAGGAGTTACTCTAACTAAGCAAGTGAAGGACTTGTTTGAAAAAAATTTCAAAACTCTGAAGAACGATATTGAAGATGACATGAGAAGATGGAATGATCTTCCTTGCTCGTGGATCGGGAGAATTAACATAGTAAAAATGGCCATCCTACCAAAAGCAATCTACAGATTCAATGCAATCCCTATCAAAATACCTACACAATTTTTTTTTAAAACATTGACATTTCAATTCTGAACTTCATATGGAAAAACAAAAAACCCAGAATAGCTAAAACAATCTTGTACAATAAAAGGTGCTCTGGAGGAATCTCCATACCTGATCTCAAACTGCACTATAAAGCAATAGTAATTAAAACAGCATGGTACTGGCACAGCAATAGGCTGGTTGATCAGTGGAATCGAATCGAAGACCCAGATATGAATCCACACACATATGGTCACTTGATTTTTGACAAAGAGGTCAAATTCATTCAATGGAAAAAGGATAGCATCTTCAACATATGGTGTTGGTCTAACTGGATGTCTATGTGTAGAAAATGCAACTGGACCCATATTTGTCACCTTGCACAAAACTCAAATCCATGTGGATTAAAGACCTCAACATAAAACCAGAGACACTAAGTCACTTAGAAGAAAAAGTGGGGAAGAGCCTGGAACATATTGGCACAGGAGACAACTTCCTGAACAGAACACCAACAGCCTAGGCTTAATGTCAACAATTAATAAATGGAGCTCATGAGGCTGAAAAGCTTCTATAAGGCAGGAGACACTGTCAAGAGAATAAAGCAACAGCCTACAGACTGGGAAAAGATCTTCACCAACCCTACATCTGACAAAGGTCTAATATCCAAAATATACAAAGAAACTCAAGAAATTAAACACCACCAAACCAAATAACCCAATTGAGAAATGGGGCTTGGAGCTAAACAGAGAATTCTCAACAGAGGAGTATCAAATGACTGAGAAATACTTAAAGAAATGCTCAGCCTCCTTAGTCGTCAGGGAAATGCAAATCAAAACAACTCTGAGATTCCATCTTACACCCATCAGAATGGCTAAGATCAAAAATTCAAGTGACATCACATGCTGGCGAGGATGTGGGGAAGGAGAGGAACACTCCTTCATTGCTGGTGGGAATGCAAACTAGTACAGCCACGTTGGAAATCTATCTGGTGCTATCTCAGAAAAATAGGAATAGGGCTTCCTCAAGACCCAGCCATTCCACTCCTTGGAATATACGCAGAAGATGCTACTGCACACAACAAGAAAATTTGCTCAACCATGTTCATAGCAGCCTTATTCATAATAGCCAGAACATGGAAATAGCCTATGTGTCCCCAGGTAGAAGAGTGGATAAAGAAACTGTGGTACATATACACTATGGAATACTACTCAGCTATTAAAAACAAGGACTTCCCAAAACTTGTGGACAAATGGATTGAGCTAGAAATGATCATAATGAGTGAGTTAACCCAGAAGCAGAAAGACTCAAATGGTATATACTCACTTCTATCTGCATACTAGCCCAAGGGGCATGTCCCACGAAAGCTTTTACTTACCAGGAAACTGGGACAGAGGGGAGGACATCCTGTTGGGACTCTAGATGAGAGAAGCATGGGAGAATAACAAAGTAGAAGGATGCAGAGGGTCCTAGAAACCTACAAGTAGAACATTACGAAAGGCCAATTTGGGCCCAGGGGTACCACTCAAACTAAGGCACCAGCCAAGGACAATACAGGCTGTAAACTTTAAACCCCTACCCAGATCTAGCCAATGGTCAGAACATTCTCCACAATTGAGTGGAGAGTGGGGTATGACTTTCACACGTACTCTGGTGCCTCACATTTGACCATGTCCCCTGGATGGGCAGACCTGGTGGCACTCAGAGGAAGGACAGCAGGTTACCAAGAAGAGACTTGATACCCTATGAGCATATACAGGGGGAGGAAATCCCCTTCAGGAACATTCATAGAGGAGGGGAATAAGTGGAAAATGGGAAGGAGGGAAGAATGGGAGGATACAAGGGATGGGATAACCATTGAGATGTAACAAGAATAAATTAATAAAAAAAACTAATGATAAAAATGACTTCTAATAATAATTGTCTATGCTCATATATTAGTGTCTTGTTCAGCCATCATCAGAGAAGCTTCCTTCCATGTGGGCCCCTGTCTACAGGCAGAGGAGATGCTCTTTTCCTGTGAGCTTCCTGCTTGAACATAGGTGAGATGTACCCCCTGCTGGAAAAACAACCCACTAGGCCCAAATGTGTTAAAAAGGCTTGCACCACACAAAAGGTGTCAAAACCTGGCTCTTTGAAGAAAAACATACCAGTGGTACCCTGGAGAAAGTCCCAGGGAGTGTCCTGGGCTCCTGCTATTCAGTTACCCTTGGTTTAAAAACCCAGATCTGGAGTGGAAGGAACAGATTTTTTCCATTTTTTCCTTCTGTAGCTCTCTGTCTTTGTCTTTCTTTTACTATTAAGCTTAGTGGACAGGACTTACATTTGCATTGTCTCAACCCTTGCTGAGCGTGGCTGCCCTGTGCTCCCTCCCTGCACAGAAGGCCTTCTTTGTGACCTGTTCTCAGGACAGGGCCTTCCTCAGCTAGCCTCTGAAGGCTGAAGAAAACTCTGTGGCCAGATTCTCAGCCCCACACTCCTACAGCAGATGGGAATAAATACAGAGACCCAGAGTCAGGCACGGCACAGAGAGTGGAAGAACTTGGAACAGTCAGCCCTAAATGGGATGTCTCCATCAAATTCCTCCACTTAGAGCTCAAGGAACCCCATAAAAGAGGAGCCAGAAAGAGTATAAGAATCAAAGGGGGTAGAGAACACCCAGAAAGCAAGGCCCTCTAAATTAGTGTGATCAAAGCTCCTATGGATACGTGGAGACTGAAGCAGCATGCGCAGGGCCTGCACGGGTAGGCACCAGGTCCTCTGTATAAATTACGGCAGTTCGGTATTTTGATGGGATTCCTGTGTGTAAACAAGTGCGTCTCGGATTTGTATGGCATCTCTTGCCTTCTTTGCCTTCTGCTAATTTATCTGGTACAGCTTCAGTGCAACAGCTTTTTTATTACATTTTCTTTTGTTATATTTTATCATTATCTCTTAGAAAACTGTTCCTTTCTAGTGAGATGCAAAAAGGAAGTGGATATGGATGAGAGCGGATGGAGGAAGGAACCGCGAGGAGCAGGGGGTCAGGAAACTGTCATCAGGATATATTATATGAGAAAGGAATGCATTTTCAATAAAAAGAAAACAAATCCATATATTTGTCGCAGTCACTGCTCTACTGCTCTAAAGAGACATCATAACCATGGTAATTTTTTTTCATTTCCAAGGCATTTACTAGAACAAATTTCAGGATACATTTAGTGGCATTTGATCAACACAAAGCATTAAAAATAAAATGCCAGTTTACATAGCCTTACTTATTCAGGTGTGTATTATATGTGTAATATAGCTCATGGAAGTTTGTTTTTCTCTTTTGTTTTACTTTCTTTTTTCTTTTTTATTAAGTATTTTTTACTTTTACAAATACATTTATATTATTACCATGGCAATTCTTATAAAGAAAAGCAATTAATTGAATCTGGCTTACAGGTCCAGAGATTTAGTCCATTATCATCATGACAAAAAGTGTGGTGGCATGCAGGAAGACATGGTGCCTGGAAAGGAGACAGGAGCTCTGCATACGAATGAGCAGGGAGCAGGAAGAGAGAGTGGGACACTGGGCCTGGACTGAGCTTCTGATACCTCAAGGCCCACTGACATACTTCCCCACAACAAGGCCACAGCTACTCTAACAGGGCCACGGGTCCTAATTCTTTCAAGTAATGTGACTCCCTGTGAGCCTATGAGGGCATTTTTATTCAACTACCACAATACGCACGTATATTTGACTAGAAAATATATTATCCATGATCACATGGGACTGTTGACTGTGCAAGAACATTTTATGCCATTCTACTAGTGTTTTTATATGAAAATATAATTTTCCACAAATCTTGATTTTTATAAAAGGCTTAGGCACAATATGATTACAGATATGACTTACTAGGGTGCAAAGTTCACTCTCTTGTGCATTTTATGTCTAATTTCATTGCATGCAGATCCAAGCAATCAACACTATTCAGTGAGCTATAACTCTAAAGTGATGCTGGCTTGCTGACATTCGTGCATTTCTCAGGCTGATGCTTTTTTATGCCATAATAATGTTTTAATAAAATCATGATGTAAAATCAAAATCTGAGGGGAAACCCCCCGTAATATGTCCATGTATCAATAGTGTATTAACTACCTTGCAGCTTATGAAAGCAATACACAAGACTATATCTGCTCTCTGGGAGCCCCGAAGAGTCACTGAAAATGCAACACAGGCCTAGGGAACAGATGGAAAACAACATAAGGCAGCAAGTCATTAGATGGCTAACGTGGGATTAATATAGTAAGTGCTGGTGTATCCAGACAGAAACCTCAGTGGATAAAAGACATTGATGAAAATCTCAGGGAAAAAACTAACCTTTAAATAACAACAACAACAATAATAATAATAATGAATGTAGAACCCTATACAAAGAGACCAGTGAAACTAGAATAAACTTAAGACACAGGAAAGATAATGAAACTGACTAGAAAAAAAATGAGTTATTTTTAAGTACCAAGTTATAAGGTAAGCAGGTAACTCAGATCTGTAAATGACTGTAAGCTGTGCAAGATAAAAGCAAAAGCATAATCTGAAAGTTATTCAAACTATCACTGCATTGTGTGAGGTTTCACAAAGAACTTCTTTTGTTTCTTACCAAGAAATTTCACTGGGGAAATTCCACTTAACAGAAGACAACAAGTTTTTAACCAAGAATAAGATAAGACAGGAAGAATACCAGAATTACTCATAGAGCTTTTTCATATAACATTTACCTGGATTTCAAGTCTAAAACATCCCCCTGACAGTGCACCAGAATTTGTAGAAAGGAATATAGTTTATTCAGTGGGAACACACACACACACACACACACACACACACACACACACACACACACACCCTAGTTCAGATGAAAGTCAAGCAGATGGGCATTGAAGACAGCATAATGCCATCTTTAATCAACAATACAGTACAGGACCAAAGTGCTTTCTTATCCAATGAGCCTGACATTTTACCACACAGTTCTCTATATATCTCCTGTGCTCACCAAAACACATGGCTTCAGGTTTATTTTAAGTTACTAGGAGTCTCTCTCTCTCTCTCTCTCTCTCTCTCTCTCTCTCTCTCTCTCTCTCTCTCTCTCTCTCTTTCTCTGTGTGTGTGTGTGTGTGTGTGTGTCTGTGTCTGTGTTTGTGTACACACATATATTTCAAGCAGAAATACGTAATTGAAGTGAAGCACATCATAGCATAACAAAATCCCTGTTTTTCAAGACAGTCAGGGACACCACAAGTCTGTAGTCTACAGTAGCCTTCAATGACATAGATTTTTGCATCACTTCTTGTCATTACAATATTTCCTAATGATTTAATGAGGAAAGCAATTTTTCTCTTGATGGGGAAGCCATCAAATAGAAATTTAAAAAACAAATGATTTCTTATAATTTATCTGATGAGCAGATATTTCATTAACTATAAGGCATAGGGAAAATTTTAATCACTCCAGTTGGCAGCGTGAACCTGGGAAACAGGGCCTAAAAATGAGACAGACTAAAGTCTCATATAACAGCCAACCTTATTAAGAGCATCAGACAATTTATACTCCGAGGATTAAGAATAGTCACCTAAATAAAGTATACAATCACAAGGTCAAGTTGTATGTGGCAAAAATATGTCTTTTCATAGATGCACGTGAATATCACAGCTGATACGAAGTCCCTCCTACCTGACACACTTGGGAAGAACACAAAAACCATCCCAAGAACAATTTTGTGTTTTGAATAAACTGAGGTCACAAACTCTTGTATTGGTTTTTGGTTTGGTTTGGATTTTGGTTTGGGGGATTTTGTGGGTCTGGGGGGAATTTTCTCATAAATACTCAGAAATCTCCGCACACAACTGCACTCATGGAACATGTTTCAACAGGGAACTATGATGAACCTTTGTCTTTGTCAGCCAGTTTGCTTGTTCATTTGTTTGTTGCAGTGGTTAAAGACTTCTGGATTTGAGGATATCTACTAGTGCAAGAAAATGTAAAATTACAACATAGGACAGGCTATGGAATTCAGAAAGTCTCACTTTTTTTTCTCAGAAACACCAGCATAGCTCACTAGTGGGCCTCTCTTGACTAGAGAGGAAAGAAACTGGACTCTTTTCAAATGTGTTTTGGAGGTGGCCTTATGGGACACATACAATTAGCAAAAAGAAAACAGTAAAGGAATATTTCATAAATGCCATGGATTTTGTTTTTGTTGTCATTTTTTATGGTTTTATTTTATGTGTATCAGTATTTTGCCTGCTTGCATGTCTGTGCACCATGTGTATGCCTGGTATCCACAGTGGAAAGAAGAGGGGGGTCAGATCCCATGGACTGAAGTTACAGATGTTGCAAGCTGCCATGTCTTCTAGAACAACAGACAGCACTCTTAACAGCTTAGGCATTTCTCCTGTTCCCAGGCCTTGGAAAATATATATATATATGTATATATATATATATATATATATATATATATATGTAAATTATTGATGTATCTCATTGCATGTGTGTCTTTGACATAGAAATCTTTCTTCTGGTGATAGTATTAAATTGATAATACATTTAAATTTTAATAACATCTTTTAGTCATTGATAGTTTTTTAAAGTTTTGCATATACATTTATATTATTACACACATATAAAATAAACTACATACAGCAAGAAGAACCATAGAACAATCAAGAATTATGTAAATGCTACACTCACAATGTTTGGCTATTTGTATTTGCCAACCCTAAAGAAAACATCTTTCTTGTCTTGGTGTGTCTAAAATTCTGAACACAAATCAATCTCTATCATACCTCATCTCTATCAACTTAAAACATCTATCAAGACCTAAAAACATCTTAACCCCTACACAACTAAATTTAATTGTAAAACTAAACTATCTGGTCTTCAACCCCAACAGAGACTTGAGAAGCAATAAAATTAATCACCTGAGTAAATAGGAAGGGCAAGTTGGCAGCTTCCAGTGTGAACAAAATGACAGAGACAGTTTGCTGCCTGACTATACATTTAAAAAAATCCAGGCAGAGGAGAGAGGTGCAGCAGACACTGATGCACCAACCAAGGACCATGCATGGTGAAGACCTAGACCCTCTGCCCAGATGTAGTAGATAGGTAACACAGTCTCCTTGTGGGTTCCACAATATGGGGAGTGGGGACTATTTCTGACATTAGTAGGTTTTAAAATTAGAAACCAAAACAGAATTTGTATGGGTATTTGTGAGCCCGTGCTTGGTTTGTGAGTACACAGGAACTATCTTCTCAGTGACTGATTTGAATTTAATCTAGTACTCCTGTGTGTTTTCATGACCTTGTATTTATGAGGTGCCTGTCACGTGTGCAGGGTGGATCATAGTTATAGCAAGGGCTAGGACTATACTGATCATTGAAAAGCTAAATTTATAATCTAGGGTTCTAGCCCCACCTCAGTGGCTAATTGTCCTCACTACCTCCCCCTCCCACCCATGTGATCAGTTATCAATCTATCTATGACAATCAATATAAACCTTCTACTTTTTTGTTTCCATCAAAAATTAAATCCAGGGATGCAAACCCCAGGTCAATGTCTGATATCAGGGAGCAAGAAGTCATTTGATAAGGAAGCCAGTGTAAAGGGCAATAGCAAGAGGAAGGGCATAATGACATGAGTTTAACCCTTTCTCTTCATCTAAGCTGACACAAACTTCCCTTGGCTCCTTTGCTTGTCCCTGGATAATCACATCTAGTACAGAATAATAAAACACTGACTCACTTCCCAAGAAGCTTCTAACCAGAAGTGAGTAATGCTTTCAAAATCTTTTGACTGTCCACTGAAGTTTGTAATTTAAAAATCAAAATAGTTTAATGTTCTTTAAGCTGTGATTTTGCAAAATCATGCTGCCCTCATTTTAATGGCGCACTTTATCGGAGATCAAGGTTAAGTGTGGAGTTTATAGAGGAAGAACAGTTCATATGGAAAATGAAATCGCCACATAAACCAAGCTTGTGAGCTCAGATGTGTGATAGTTATTAGCCATGAGCTATGTTAAGCAACACCCTGCTGTGCAAGCAAAAGGCTCACCAACACTCATGGTTCTCACTAAATTTATTTGGTAACTAAAGTTCACAGAGCCACAAAATGCCTAGATCTGAAAAACATGGTTTTTTATTTTACTTTATTAATTTATTCTTATTACATCTCAATGGTTAGCCCATCCCTTGTATCTTCCCATTCCTCTGTCCCTCCCATTTTCCCCTTACTCTCCTCCCCTATGACTGTGACTGAGGGTGACTTCCTCCCCCTGTATATGCTCATAGGGTATCAAGTCTCTTCTTGGTAGACTGTTATCCTTCCTCTGAGTGCCATCCAGGGGTCGTGGTCAAATATGAGGCACCAGAGTTCATGTGAAAGTCAGTCCCCACTTTCCACTCAACTGTGGAGAATGTCTTACCCAGAAGATGCTCCAGCACACAAGAAAATTTGCTCAACCATGTTCATAGCAGCCTTATTCATAATAGCCAGAACATGGAAACAGCCTAAGTGTCCCTCAGTAGAAGAATGAATAAAGAACTGTGGTACATTTACACTATGGAAAAACATGTTTTTATCCATGAAAAGGTACTTAGAACAGTTTGTGAGAAACAAAGTAAAGGGCAAATAGTGACAACAGCAGGCAGGTGCCTATAACTACATCAAAGCCTGTAACATAAATGCACAGTCTTTCCCTGGGGAAAACCATAGGGAGCCATCACCAGCAGCCATGTCTACCGTGGGGGAAAACCCAACATTGAAAACGAAGTAGATCTGTGTCAGTGATGTGTGTTACATCCACTGATCTCCACCAATTCCAATCGTGGACACACTTCTCTACTCAAATGACAGCAACCCTGACAAAAACTAACCTTTCTTCTTAATTACGAGGAGCCCCAGGAACACATGGGAATGGTCTAGTCTGCATTAGTTACTTGTGCCCAGAGGAGGCTACAGGGTGACTCCCTACCTGCTAAGTTAAAAAATTCCATGTCTGAGCTGGGCATGGTGGCGCACGCCTTTCATATCAGCACTCAGGAGGCAGAGGCAGGCGGATCGCTGTGAGTTCAAGACCAACCTGGTCTACAAAGTGAGCTCAAGACAGCCAAGGCTACGCAGAGAAACCCTGTCTTGAAAAACAAAACAAAAACAAAACAAAAAAAAACAAAAAACAAAAAAGAAGGAAAGAAAGAAAAGGAAAGGAAAAGAAAAAAGAAAGAAAGAAATTTCACATCATTGCTTAAAGCAGTTTTACAACCTGTGGGTTGCAACTCCTTTGGCAAACTTCTATCTTCAAAATGATTTACATTATGATTCATAACAGTAGCAAAATTACAGTTATGAAGTAGCAATAATTTTATGGTTGGGTATCACCACAGCATGAGGAGCTGTATTAAGGGGTCGCAGCATTGGGAAAGGTGAGAACCACTGCCATAAAGCACTTTATAACCTTAGCAGCAGTTCCCTCAGTTTCTCTAGCCCTCCTCTATGTAGTGCTTCTATAAACCAAGTGCACCGGCTTGTCCCAACTATGGTCTCTTTCCTTCCTCCTTCTTTCCTCCTCCTCCTCCTTTGTCTCCTCCCATTCTCTCTCTCTCTCTCTCTCTCTCTCTCTCTCTCTCTCTCTCTCTCTCTCTCTCTCTCTCTGTCCTCTCTTTTCTCTCTCCTCACACATACACACATTTTTATGCTTGTCCACACATCATGATATTTAATAAACAGTAGTAGTTCTATCCAAGAATGCTAACTCCATAAAAATGTGCATCTTTCACTATTTCACCCGAAAGTAAAGAAAATTATAATAACTAAAACACACGGGAATGATTCAGTTAATGCAAAAAGAAAGCACTTATGTGGGTTCAGAGAAATGAAAATTAAGACTGCAAGACAGAGAAAACCAAAAGTGAAATAGTGAATGTGAATTCAGTTACTTGCATAATTGCATTAAGTGGGAATAAATTAAATAAATCAAAGCCAGTCTGGCTTGAAAACCAGGCCTGCTCTATGTACAGAAGACACTCTGTATGTTCAGAGTCACAAAAGGTTGAAAGAAAAAGAAGGAGAAAAATATACAAACATCAAACATAAGAAAGTTGGGATAGTTCTACTAATTCATTCAAACTGAACTTAAAATTAAACAAAGTTACCAGAGGTTTCATGTGGGTCCACTAGTAAGGGGAGCACAGGCTTCTCTGACATGGACTCTGTTGCCTGCTTTTCCATCAGTACCCACTGACAGGACTGCCTTGCCAGGCCATGAGGAAAGAGGATGAACTGAATCCTGATGTGTCTTGATGAGCTGGTGGGGGTGGGTACGGGGGCTCCTCTTTTCTGAAGAATAGGGGAGGGGGGACCGGGAGGAGAGGAGACAAGGGGCTATGAGCAGAATGTAAAGCAAATAAATAAATAAATAAATTTTTACATGAGCATTTAAATACACCAGAAAATTAGAATACTTGGAAACACATGCTTTCAACAAAGTACAACAGCAAAGTTTAACATTTTAAAAGAAGAACTGAGTGATACTAAGAGATATTTATTTTTTGACACATATTAAAAGTAGAGATATTAGGAGGGAAGGTAAGAACAGAACACTAGAAAACAGACTCTAAAATCTAAAAAGTGCTCTGACCAATACCAGCAGAATTCGTATCTTTTTTTAGATACACATCAGAGTTTCTCCAGGATGCACCATATGACAGATGTGTTCAAAGAAGCCTCAATACATTGAAAAGGACTGAAATTATATAAAATGTATACTTCACAACAGTGGGATGTAACTATAAATCAATAGCAGAAGGAAATATAGAATATTTACAAATATGTGGAAATCAAACAATACTTTTCTGAATAAGTAAAATCACATGGAAATATTAAAACCGTTCAGATAAATGAAAGTGTAACCAATCAAAACTTGTGGGACCCAGTAAAAGCACTGTTTGGAGGAAAATCTTTAAGTAGAAATGTTCTCAGTGTTATTTAATAGGAAGGAAGAAAATTGAACTCAACTTGAAAAAAGGAGACTCGGTTAAGTGAAGTGGAGGGAAGAAAAAAGCCAACAGTCGGAAGCTGGTAGATGTGGGACTAGCGAGGCAAATACATTCCTCTAAAAAGACTTCAAGACATCTTAGTCATTCCTCTAAGAAAATTTCATTGACCAACTAGCTTTCTGCCAAAGAAGCACGGCAGAAAGTTCAGATTGCTAATGTCAGGAACAAAAGAGGACATCTCATGCCAACCCATTCAACGTTAAGGAGGAACACAAGGCAACGTGGTGCACATCACTAAGTTAAACAACTTGAGCAAAACACACAAACTCTTAGAATGACACAACTTTTTAAAAGTGTCTCAAGAGGATACAGACATTAACAAATATAGATACTAAAGAAATTCCCTTAATAATCTTTAATCTCTCAATAAAGAAAAAAACCCTAGCTTCAGATCAATTTCCTACTGGATTCTAAATATTTCAATAAATAATAGCCAGCCTTTGTGGACTCTTCAAAGTAAAAGAATATTTCCCAACTAATTCTGCTAGGCCAGCATTATCCTCCTAACAAAAGATATTGTGGAAAACTCATAGGTCAATGTATCCTATATACATAGACCCAAAAATCTTCAGAAAATGCTACCATACTAAGTGGCTTTAATCCTAAAAATATATGTAATTGGCTTCACAGTCAAAATTTATCAATAAAAGATGCTTTGTTTTACATCAATAAAATGAAAGAAGACAACCATATTATCATATTTTCCTTTAGTAGTTTCATCTATTTATTTTGTGTGGAAGGTGGCATACATATGTGATGGGTGTACACACATACCCATGCGCACCTGTATATGCAAGTCAGAAGAGGAAGTCATATGCTGCTTTACTATTCTCAGCCTTATTCCTTTGAGAAAGGTTCTCTCACCGAACCTGGAGCTCAGTTCCTCTAGGCTGGAAGGCAAAAGAAGCCTTAGGATTCCTCCTGTCTCTGCCCCCCAACAGCTCCATGGTGCACACAGTGGCACACACAAGTGGCCCCCCTGGCTTTCTTTCTTTTCTATGTGGCCACTGAAACTTGAACTGACAAGACTGTCTGTTGTTTGTATTTCTGCTCAGTGTGGTCAGAACAATTAGCAAGCAGACAGGAAAGTAGAGGCACACAGAGTGGAAAAGAAGAAGCAATGCTATCTCTAATCTAGATGATTTTCTTTTTTTTTTTTCTTTTTAAAATATTTTACATATAAATTTACATTATTACACACATATATAATAAACTACATACAGTGAGAAGAACCCCAAAACAATCAAGAATTATATTTATATTACATTCATAATGTTTTGACTATTTGTATTTGGCAACCTTGAAAAAAAAATTTTTCCTATCTTGGTGAGCCTAAAACTTTGAATGTAAACTAATATCTATCATATCTCATCTCTATCAACCTAAAACATCTATCTAGACCTAAAATAAAAACATATTAACACCTAATAACTAAGTTTAATTTAAAACTAAACTATCTGGTCTTCAATCTCATCAGAGACTTGAGAAGGAATAAAATTGATTAGCTGAGTAAACAGGAAGTGCAGGTTAGCAGCTTCCGAGGTGAAAAAAAGTGACAGAGACAGTTTACTGCCTGAACAGCCACCCAAACTCTCTATAACATTGGAGTATCATCTTCAACCTTCTGGCCCAATATAGCTGACAGACATGTTTGTGAGGCAGGAACTATTGGGGACTTGCTTACCTTGTCTTGGCAAAGTTTGGCCGTCGACTCTGCCTGCATCCCAGCTTGCCTGTTTTTAGGCAGAATTCTGTCTGTAGCCGAAAGGAGGACATTTTGCCCAACAGATGTTTTTCCACATTTGAAGCTATCTCCATAAGGAGGTTCTTTGATGCTCATCACCTTCTTTGAGGTAGGCTGGGTGTTGCCAGGAGTTAACCTGCCTTATTGTCAAAGAATCCTTTAAACAATAAAAACATCTTTAAAGGCCATATTCTGTAGGACTCTGAGGTTTTTGAAGACCTTATCTATTTTACCCTGTCTATAGAATCATATCTATCTGTCATATCTAGGATGTATAATCTTGTGATAAAAATAGACTAGTAATTAACATGACCGTGATTTGATCAATCAACAATTAACTTATATAATTTACTATCCTAAACAGCCTGCAATAGCACTTTCAAACTATTAGAGGTAAACCTTGTGTTCTACTTAAGTTATATGGGTACAATACCTCATATTAGAGTAGAAATATATATAAGGTGTGTGAATAATAATCTTAAATTTGAATTCTATACCACTGTATCTAAATTAAACTTATTTTACATTAATATACAAAATATTATACCAAAGATTTAAAAATAATGTGTGAGCAACAATTAAGGCCTGAAGTTGAATAGACTCAATGATTTACATTTTGTCCTATCATCCCTAAATATTTCTGTATTCCCCCTTCTTTCTTTTCAATCCCTATCTTTTACTGAAAATAGATTCTGCTGGGTGGAGCCTTTCAGAGGACCTCTACAGTAGGCTCCCATCCTGTTCCTTCTCTTCAACTGCTTCTGGTGTCCATTCTATTTGTCCTTCTGAATGAGAATTAAGCATCCTCCCTAGAGTCCTCCTTGTTATTTAGTTTCTTTAGATTTATGGGGCTTTTTTCTTGGTTTGTTGCTGTTGTTTTTTTTTATTATTAATTTATTCTTGTTACATCTCAATGGTTATTCCATCCTTTGTATCCTCCAATTCCTCCCTCCCTCCCATTTTCCCCTTACTCCCCTCCCCTATGACTGTGCCTGAAGGGGACCTCCTCCCCCTTTATATGTTGATAGGGTATCAAGTCTCTTCTTGGTAACCTGCTATCCTTCCTCTGAGTGCCACCAGGTCTCCCCCTCCAGGGGACATGGTCAATGTTGTTTGGTTTTTTGAGACAGGGTTTCTCTCTGTAGCCTTAAATGTCCTGAACTCACTTTGTAGACCAGGCTAGCCTCGAACTCACAGAAATCCACCTGCCTCTGCCTCCCAAGTGCTAAGATTAAAGGTGTGTGCCACCACTGCCCGGCTAGGTTTATGTTTTATAGTGTGGTTATCCTGTATTAGTTGCCTAATATTCGCTTATACATGAGTGTATGAGGTGGAACGCAGGGGGTCTTATGGAAGAGTTGGGGATTGGGACCTGGAGGGTTCAGGAGCTCCACAAGGAGACTAATGGAGCCAATAAATCCAGGTGAAAAAGGAGAGTGCTGCAGAGACTGATGCACTAACAAAGGACCATGCATTGTGAAGATTTAGGCCCCCTGCTCAAATGTGTAGATAGGCAGCATAGTCTCCTTGTGGGTCACATAATATGGGGAGTAGGGACTATTTCTGACATGCACTCTGGCTCCCACATGTTGATCACTTCCCGCTGGCAGAGCAGCATTGTCAAGCCACAGAGAAAGAGGATACAAGCAGCCCAGGTAAGACTTGATAGGCTGAGGTCAGATGTTAGAGGAGAAGGGCTCTCTTTTCTGAGGGCCAGGGGAGGGAGGGAAGGTGGGATCGGGAGGCAGTGAGGGAGGGAGCTACAACCGGGATGTAAATTGAACACATTTTTTTTTAAAAAGAGGAAAAAATAAAGTAAGGAGTCCCCTTTAAAAAAAAAAACAAAGTGAAAGTAAACATTTTACTCTGGAAAACAAAAACAAAAAGGAAATAGATACGTTTTGTACATTATATACTTGATCACAATTTGCTCTTCCCCAACTCCTCCAAGATTCTCCTTCCATCCAATCCCATACCTTTTCTGTCTCTCCTTAGAAACCCTATGACGTTTCTATATTAGACTTCCAATCACTGCTAGTTTTAGCTGTCCCTCCCTGCTTGTCCTCTTCTCTCTCCTCCCTGTTTGATCCTCGCACTCCTGCCCTCTCATTCATCCATAACCATCTATTCTATTTCCATTTCATAGGGAGATCTATTGGTCCACCAAATCCCTTACTGTATATTTAACCTCTCTGGTTGTATGGACTATAGCTTATTTATCAAAGACTTAAGAGCTAACATCCACATATGAGTGAATACATGCCATATTTGTCTTTCTGGGTCTTAGTTACCTCACTCAAGATGAGGTTTTTCTAGATCCATCCATTTACCTGTGAATTTTATGATCTCCTTTTTTAACCTTTGAATGATGTTCCATTATGTAAATGTTGACCACATTTCCCTATTCATTCATTCATTGATGGACATCTAGACTGCTTCCAATTTCTAGCTATTATGAGTAGAGAAACAATAAACATGGTTGACCATGTGTCTCTTTAATAGGATAAAGCCTGCTTTGAATATATGCCCAAGTGGATCTTGAGAATCTATTCCAAGATTCTTGGGGGACTGCCACACTGATTTCCATACTGGCTGTACAAGTTTCCATTTCTGTCAGCAATGGATGAGTGTTTCCTTTACCTGCATGCTCACCAACATATAGAGAATATTCTAAGAAAGGTCTATTTTAGCTAACAGCTAGAACCTCACTGTGTGGTAGAGTACAAAATCAATATACAAAAGCCAATCTTTTTGTACCTATTGGCAACGAATAAATGAATTTTAAAATACATTTCATTAATAACAACAATCAAAACAATAAAATGTTTAGGAATAAAAGTAATGTGTATGTGAAAAACTTTTGCTCTGAAGAATTACAAAATTATTGCAAAAAAACTTTAAAGCCTTTAAATAAATGCAAAAATATTTGCATTCATTAACAAACAACTTAATGATCTTTGAGTGGTAATACTTCATAAATTGTTCTATAAAATCAATGTAAATTTTCTCAAAAATATCAGCTAGGCATGTGTGTGTGTGTGTGTGTGTGTATCTGTGCTGTGTGTCTGTGTGTGTGCATGTGTGTATGTGTGTACATGTCTGCATCTCTCTCATTTGCAGGCGTGTGTGTGTGTGTGTGTGTGTGTGTGTGTGTGTGTGTGTGTGTGAGTATTGTCTGTCTCTGGCTCTTTAGTGGTAGGGATAAAACCCAGGACTTCATACTTGTATTCACTTTTTCTACAACCAAGAAGATATTGTACTAACATAAGGCTAGACATATAGATTAAAAAATAAAAATCATTAACATTGTAATTATTACTATTAGCAGCTTTAATGCTATTATTAAAAATAAATTTATACATCTCTGGTCAATTCATTTTCAACAGAGTAACATGAAAATTCAATGAGCAAACTGTCACTATAATAAATGGTGTTAGAACTGTACCATCTACACATAAAGGAAATAAATGTAATGCTTATGCCGTGCACCAAAAAGTAAATCTCTGAAAGAACATTAGACCTAAACATGAGCAGCATAACATCTTCCAAGTAAACACAGGGGTAAATCTTAAATATTTTGAGTTAGGTAAAACTTTGTTTGATACAAACATAGGTAACTGAAGAAAAGGTTTTCCAACCCTCATTCACTGTTGGCGGAACTGCAAACTCATGCAGACACTCTGGAAATCTGCATGGAAAATTCTCAAAAGGCTAAACATCAATCTATCATATGATCCATAAATATTTGCTCAGCCATGTTTATTGTTTCTCTATACACAATAGCTAGAATATAAAAACAACCTGATAGAAATAACCAATGACTAAATAATGAAAATGTATTATACATACCTTATGGAAGACTATTTCAGTTATAAGGAAAAATGAAATCTGTAAGTAAATAGGTCATATTAGAAAAGATCTTATTAAGTGAGGCAACCCAGACCCAGAAAAACAAATATCACATTTCTTCTCTTATTGGAGGATCTTCGCTCTAAATCTTCAGATGTGAATATATATCCTAGAACACCTACATAAACCAGGAAATTAAAATAAACAATTATGGAGAGTGGAAGAGGACCAGTAAGAAAGAAACGGGGGTGTACAGGTAATGTGATAGGGGACATTGAAAAGAGGGGAGTGCCCTAAAGAGGGAGGAAGAAGATAAACATAGAAGAAGGGTAGTACAAATAACAATAAGGATATGAGTCATAAGAAATCATATTACTAATTATGTACCTAAAATACCTACAATACACATAAGTCATGTATAACAATATATATAGTTTAAATGAAAGTTCCTCATCTGGAATGACAATGCTCCTTCCTTGAGCCAAAACCAGGCATAAGAAGTCCTCTTTTGACTTTGGTTGGGTTATCCAAAAGAGCCCCCAAAACATACAGGCTACTGCCATTGGTCGTCTTGCAGAGGTAGAAAGTAAGCCTCTATTGCTGAAGACAGCATGCACTTCATACACAGTGTCCAGAGGCCCCTTAACTTGAACTAACCTGAATGCCACCTTCCTGATGACTGGTTTTCATGGTACGAAAGTGGTTATCCCTAAACACGTACAGAGAGGAGCAATACTAAACGGACTCAGGAAGTTGTATTTATATATACATGTGTGTGTGAGAGATGGGGAGAGGGAGCAGAGAAAAAATAATTAAACAGTTCATGAATTTGAGAGAGTGGGAAGGTATAGGTGGTGCTAGAGAGAGGGCTGTAAAGGACATAAATACAGCACTTCTGTATGGAATTGTCAAAAACCAACCCCCCCTTATTTAAAAATATTTGTTTACTCAATTAAAATAATGAAGCAAAATTTTAAATAAATATTGGACTGAAAAAAAAGGGCCTGAAATTTCTTAGTATTCCTGTGAAAACAAAGCTTTGAGTCCTGAGAGTTAGATTGGAGTATTGGCTGCATGTAAATCTTGGAAATTCTCTGGAATTCTGCCATGAACATATCCAGACCTAGGCATCTTATGGCTATATTTTTTTATTAACTTATTCTTGTTACATCTCAATGGTTATCCCATCCCTTGTATCCTCCCATTCTTCCCTCCCTCCCATTTTTCCCTTATTCCCCTCCCCTATGAATGTTCCTGAGGGGGATTACCTTCCCCTGTATATGCTCATAGGGTATCAAGTCTCTTTTTGGTAACCTGCTGTCCTTCCTCTGAGTGCCACCAGGTCTGCCCATCCAGGGGACATGGTCAAATGTGAGGCACCAGAGTACGTGTGAAAGTCATACCCCACTCTCCACTCAATTGTGGAGGATGTACTGACCATTGGCTAGATCTGGGTAGGGGTTTAAAGTTTACCGCCTGTATTGTCCTTGGCTGGTGCCTTAGTTTGAGTGGTACCCCTGGGCCCAAATTGGCCTTTCGTAATGTTCTACTTGTAGGTTTCTAGGACCCTCTGCATCCTTCTACTTTGTTATTCTCCCATGCTTCTCTCATCTAGAGTCCCAACAGGATGTCCTCCCCTCTGTCCCAGTTTCCTGGTAAGTAAAAGCTTTCGTGGGACATGCGCCTTGGGCTAGTATGCAGATAGAAGTGAGTATATACCATTTGAGTCTTTCTGCTTCTGGGTTAACTCACTCATTATGATCATTTCTAGCTCAATCCATTTGTCCACAAGTTTTGGGAAGTCCTTGTTTTTAATAGCTGAGTAGTATTCCATAGTGTATATGTACCACAGCTTCTTTATCCACTCTTCTACTGAGGGACACTTAGGCTGTTTCCATGTTCTGGCTATTATGAATAAGGCTGCTATGAACATGGTTGAGCAAATTTTCTTGTTGTGTGCTGGAGCATCTTCTGGGTATATTCCAAGGAGTGGAATGGCTGGGTCTTGAGGAAGCCCTATTCCTATTTTTCTGAGATAGCACCAGATAGATTTCCAACGTGGCTGTACTAGTTTGCATTCCCACCAGCAATGAAGGAGTGTTCCTCTCTCCCCACATCCTCGCCAGCATGTGATGTCACTTGAATTTTTGATCTTAGCCATTCTGATGGGTGTAAGATGGAATCTCAGAGTTGTTTTGATTTGCATTTCCCTGACGACTAAGGAGGTTGAGCATTTCTTTAAGTATTTCTCAGTCATTTGATACTCCTCTGTTGAGAATTCTCTGTTTAGCTCCAAGCCCCATTTCTCAATTGGGTTATTTGGTTTGGTGGTGTTTAATTTCTTGAGTTCTTTGTATATTTTGGATATTAGACCTTTGTCAGATGTAGGGTTGGTGAAGATCTTTTCCCAGTCTGTAGGCTGTTGCTTTATTCTCTTGACAGTGTCTCCTGCCTTATAGAAGCTTTTCAGCCTCATGAGTTCCCATTTATTAATTGTTGACATTAAGCCTGGGCTGTTGGTGTTCTGTTCAGGAAGTTGTCTCCTGTGCCAATATGTTCCAGGCTCTTCCCCACTTTTTCTTCTAAGTGACTTAGTGTCTCTGGTTTTATGTTGAGGTCTTTAATCCACATGGATTTGAGTTTTGTGCAAGGTGACAAATATGGGTCCAGTTGCATTTTCTACACATAGACATCCAGTTAGACCAACACCATATGTTGAAGATGCTATCCTTTTTCCATTGAATGAATTTGACCTCTTTGTCAAAAATCAAGTGACCATATGTGTGTGGATTCATATCTGGGTCTTCGATTCGATTCCACTGATCAACCAGCCTGTTGCTGTGCCAGTACCATGCTGTTTTAATTACTATTGCTTTATAGTACAGTTTGAAATCAGGTATGGAGATTCCTCCAGAGCACCTTTTATTGTACAAGATTGTTTTAGCTATTCTGGGTTTTTTGTTTTTCCATATGAAGTTCAGAATTGAACTTTCAATGTTTTAAAAAAAATTGTGTAGGTATTTTGATAGGGATTGCATTGAATTTGTAGATTGCTTTTGGTAGGATGGCCATTTTTACTATGTTAATTCTCCCAATCCAAGGGCAAAGAAGATCATTCCATCTTCTCATGTCATCTTCAATAACTTTCTTCAGAGTTTTGAAATTTTTTCAAACAAGTCCTTCACTTGCTTAGTTAGAGTAACTCCTAAATATTTTATATTGCTTGTGGCTAATGTGAAGGGTGTGGCTTTCCTAATTTCTTCCTCTGCAAGCTTGTCATTTGTGTATAGGAAGAAGGCTGTAGATTTTTTTGAGTTAATTTTGTATCCAGCCACTTTGCTGAAGGTGTTAATCATCTTTAGGGGTTCGCTGGTGGAATTTTGAGGGTCCTCATGTACACTACCATATCATCTGCAAATAGGGATAATTTGACTTCCTTCTTTCCCATTTGGATACCCTTGATCTCCTTTTGTTGTCTTATTGCTCTGGCTAGAACTTCGAGTACTATATTGAAGAGATATGGAGAGAGGGGGCAGCCTTGCCTTGTTCCCGATTTTAGAGGAGTTTCCTTGAGTATCTCACCATTTACTTTGATTTTGGCTATTGGCTTGCTGTATATAGCCTTTATTATGTTGAAGAAAGTGCCTTGTATCCCTGATCTCTCTGAAACTTTAAACATGAATGGGTGTAGGATTTTATCAAATGCTTTCTCTGCATCTAAAGAGATGATCATGTGGTTTTTTATCTTCAGTTTGTTTATATGATGGATTACATTGATGGATTTCAGTATATTAAACCATCCCTGCATGCCTGGAATGAAGCCTACTTGGTCATGATGAATGATATCTTTGATGTAGTCCTGTATTCATTTTGCCAGTATTTTATTTAGTATTTTTGCATTGATGTTCATAAGAGAAATTGGTCTGAAATTCTCTTTCTTTCTTGAGTCTTTGTGAGGTTTAGGTATCAGTGAGACTATGGCCTCATAGAATGAACTTGGTACTGTTCCATCCATTTCTATCTTTTGGAGTAGCTTGAAGAGTATCGGTACTAGCTCGTCCTTGAAAGTGGTAGAATTCTGCACTGAAACCATCTGGCCCTGAGCTTTTTTTTTTTTTTTGGTTGGGAGACTATCAATAATTGCTCCTATTTCTGTAGTGGAAATGGGACTATTTAGCTTGTTTATCTGTTCTTTACTCAACCTTGGCAAGTGAAATTGATCAAGAAAATCATCCATTTCCCTTAGATTTTCAAGTTTTGTGGCATATATGCCTTCAAAGTAGGATCTTATGATTCTTTGTATTTCTTCAGTGTCTGTTGTTATGTTTCTCTTTTTATTTCTGATTTTCTTGATTTCAATACTGTCTCTCTGCCTTTTAGTTAGTTTGGCTAACGGTCTGTCTATCTTGTTGATTTTCTCAAAGAACCAGCTCTTGGTTTTATTGATTCTTTGGACTATTTTCTTAGTTTCTAATTTTTTAATTTCAGCCCTGAGTTTGATTATTTTCAGACGTCTACTCCTCTTGGGTGTTTCTGCTTCTTTTTTTTTCTAGGGCTTCTAGTTGTGTCATTAAGATGCTTATGTGCGATGTTTCCAATTTCTATTTGAAGGCACTTAGTGCTATGAATTTTCCTCTTAACAATGCTTTCAATGTATCCCACCAATTTGGGTATGTTGTTCCTTCATTTTCACTGAATTTCAGAAACTCCTTGATTTCTTTCTTTATTTCTTCCCTGACCTAGGTGTCATTTAGCAGAGAGTTGTTTAGTTTCCACGTACATGGAGGCTTTTTGTTATTTCTGTTGTTGTTGAATTGCAGCCTATGAGCACGGTGATCTGATAGGATACAAGGTATTATTTCCATCCTCTTGCATCTGTTGAGGCTTGCTTTGTGACCTACAATAGATCTATTTTTGAGAAGGTTCCATGGGGTGCAGAGAAGAAGGTATATTCTTTCTTGTTGGGGTGAAAGGTTCTATAGATATCTGCTAGATCCATTTGACCCATGGCATTGGTTTATGATGCTATTTCTTGGCTTAGTTTCTGTTTCAATGACTTATCCTTCAGTGAGAGTGGGGTGTTGAAGTCTCCCACTATTATTGTGTGGGGATCGATGTGTGGTTTAAGCTTTTTTAGCACATCTTTTACAAATGTGGGTGCCCTTGTATTGAGAGCATAGATGTTCAGAATTGTGACGTCATCTTGGTTGTCTTTACCTTTGATGAGTATGAAGTGTCCTTCCTCATCCCTTTTGATTAATTTTGGTTGAAAGTCTATTTTGTTCGATATTAAAATGGCTATGCCTGCTTGCTTCTTGTGACCATTTGCTTGGAATATTTTTTTCCACCTTTTACCCTGAGGTAATGCCTATCGTTATGGGTGAGATGTGTTTCTTGAATGCAGAAGAATGTTGGATCTTATTTATGCACCCATTCAGTTAGTCTGTGTCTTTTTATTTGAGAATTGAGGCCATTGATGTTGAGAGATATTAATGACCAGTGACTGTTAAGAGTCTTAATTTTGATGTTAGTTCCAGTCGAGCATTTGTGTAGTTGTGTTTTTGCCATGGGATAGTTATCTATTTCCTGAGTAGTTTTGGTTGTAGCTTGACCCTTTGGGATGGAGTTTCCCTTCTAGTACCTTCTGTTAAGCTGGATTTGTGGATAGGTACTGTTTGAATTTCTTTTTGTCATGGAATGTTTTGTTTTCTCCATCAATGGTTATTGATAGTTTTGCTGGGTAAAGTAGTCTGGCCTGGCATATGTGGTCTCTTAGGGTTTGCAGGATCTCTGTGCAGGCCCTTCTGGCTTTGATGGTCTCTGCTGAGAAGTTGGGTGTAATTCTGATAGGTTTGCCATTAAATGTTATTTGGCCCTTTTCCCTTGCAGCTTTCAATATTTTTTCTTTATTCTGTATGTTTTGTGTTTTGATTATTATGTGACGGACAGTTTTTCTTTTCTGGCCAATTCTATTTGGTGTTCTGTAGGCCTCTTGTTTGTTTATAGGCATCTCTTTGTTTAGATTGGGGAAATTTTCTTCTATGATTTTGTTGAGAATATTGTCTGGGCCTTGGGGTCTGATATCTTCTCGTTCTTCAATGCCTATTATCCTCAGATTTCTTCTTTTCATGGTGTCCTTGATTTCTTGGATGTTTTGTGTCAGGAGTTTTCCAGATTTGGCATTTTCTTTAATGGTTGCTTCAAGATCTGTGATTGTATCTTCTAGACCTGAGATTCATTCTTCCATGTCTTGTATTCTGTCAGAAAAGCTCACCTCTGTGTTGCTCACCTTCTTCTCTGAGGTCTCACGTTCTCGTTTTTCTTCTGTCTGTGTGTTTATCATTGAATCCATTTTCATCTTCAGATTTTGAACTGATTTTTTGATTTCTTTCATCTGATTGTTTGTATATTCCTGAGTTTCTTCCATTGTTTCTTTTAGATCTTCAGAGCTTGAACCATTTTTTTTATTTATTTCATCTTCTTTTTTGCATTTTCCTGAAAATTTTCCAGTTCCACTCTATGTGCTTCTTTTATGTCTCTCACCTGTTTGGCTCTGTCTTCCTGCATTTGATTATGAATTTTGTTTCCTCCATTATCATCCTCATTACTAAGGACTTGAGGTCATTTTCTTGTATTTCCATTGTATTTGAATTCTCTGCGTTGTTTTCTTTGGGGTAACTGGCAACTGGAGATGCCATGTTGTTTTGGGGTTTTTTGCATATGCTTTTACACTTTCCTTTAGACATCTTGCCATCTTTGTTTATGTTGCGTACCTTCCAGAGTTGGGTGGAGGGAGTCTGATGATAGATTCACTTGTTTTCTCACGATTTCCCTAGACTGGAAGCTCTGATGTTTCACTGGTGTGGATGTTAGGAGGTTAGCCCTGTTCTTTTGGACTCTTACAGCCAGTGATCCTCAGCTCCCCTGTGCTGTGGGTCCTGTAATCATTCTGGGTCTCTGAATGAGTGTTGGGTCAGGCCAAGGTATTCACAGCCTTCTGGGTCCCCTGCCAAGTCCAGCCAGGGACACTGGGCCCGAATTATGGGCCGAACTCAGCTAGATCAGGGCCCGAACCATCTGCTGAGTCAGCTAGGGATTCTGGGCCCAAAGTGCACACAGGGTCCAACCAGTATTTTTGGCCTGGGACTGCGCGTCAAGCTCAGCTAGGGGCTTTTGGCCCAAAGTGCGTGCTGTGGTCAGTTATTGACTCAGGGCCCGAACCGTGCGCCAAGCTCAGCCAGGAATTCTGGATTCAAACTGCACACTGTGTCCAACCAGAGTCTTAGAGCCGAGACTGTGCCAAAAGCTCAGCTAGAGTCTCTGGACAAATCTGTCTGCCAAGCACAGTTAGGGACTCTGGCTCCAAACTGCACGCTGAGCTCCATCCAAGTTTCCTGGGCGGAATTGTGCACCAAGCTCAGCCAGGGACTCTGGACTCACACTGCATGCTGAGTTCAGCAGGAGACTCTGGGCCTAAACTGCCGCCGAGCCTGTGCACACAGCTCAGCTAGAGTCTCTGGGCCCAATCTGCCTGGCAAGTACAGCTAGGGCCTCTGGGCTGAATCTGCATGCTGACCTCAGCCTGTGTCAGCACCCCAGAACTGCCCGCTGAGCTGAGCTAGTGTCTTGGGCAGAACTGCTTGCTGAGCTGTGCTAGTGTGCCTGGAGTGGGACTGAGCGCTCTGCCCAGCCTGCATCACAGCAGGAGAACTGTGACTACACTGAGCTAGCGCCTCTGGTGGAACTGAGTGCTCTGCCCAGCCTGCGTTACATCAGGGGAGCTGTGGCTGCGCTGAGCTAGGGCCTCGGGCAGAGTTGCTTGCTGAGCTGAGCCAACATCTCCAAGGCACTGCGCACTGAGCTGAACCCAGGACTCTGGGGCTGAACTTCCACTGAGTCCAGTTTGGGTCTCGAGGCACCACATGAATCAAATCCTGCCCAGAGTCCCCTCTCCCGCAGCAACTCCCACCGGCCACCACACCATTCGCCTCCACCGGAAGGCTCTGAGCTGCAAACCTCAGCCACCGCTGCTGCTGCTGCTGGTGCTGCTGGTGCTGCTACTGTTGCTGCTGCCTCTGCCACTCCTGCTCTGATCCGAGAAAATCCATGCTCCTCTCGTGTGCAGGGGCACGCAGGTCCTCTGCACACTGATCCCTCCATACTGTGGAGCACTCCTGCTGTCGTGGTGTGGGGACCTTGGTGTTCCTGGCTAGAAATCTGTGCAATTCCATGAATTGTTCACTGGAGCTTCCAAACACGGTCCACACTGCTCGCCACCATCTTGGATCCTCCATGGCTATATTTTTTAAAAATACTATTTGTTGTGGATCTGTAAAGTTGTTGATCTCGTCTGGTTTAATCATGGCAGTTTAGTGAAACCTAGGAATTCATCCATTCCTTTCCACTTTTCTAACTTAATAGAATATAGGTAGTTAAATATGTCCCATATAATATACTAAATTTCTTTGGTGTCAGTTCTGACATTTCCCTGTTCATTTTTGATTCTGTTAATTAGGATTTTCTTTTTTGTTATTTATTTATTTATTTGGGTTTTTTTTTTTTCTTTCTTGGCTAATTTGTGCAAAAGTCTGCTGATCTTGTTTATCTTCTCAAAGAACCTGCTATTTTTTCTTTTTTATGTTTTTTATTGAAAATTAAAAATCATCCGTATTACATCTCAATTGCTATCCCATCCCATGCATCCTCCCATTCCTCCCACCCTCCCGCCGCTTTCACCCCATTCCCCTTCCTTATGAAGAACCCTCTTTTATAATCATTGTTTCTTGTCTTGTTTTGTCTCCATTTCGTTAATTTCTACCCTGGTTTTTATTGCTTCTTCCTGTTTCCTGGATTTGGGTTTGGTTTGTTCTTATTTTTTCAAATTCTTGAGGTACACCATTAAGTCATTCCTGTAGGTGATCAGAGCTTTAATTTTGTTGCTCTTATGACTGTTTTTAATATGTTCTAAAGATTTTATTGTAATTTGTTCTTATTGCCACTTAATTCCAGGAATGTATTTTATTTCTTTCTTGATTTCTTTATATTCTTTTGCTGTTGCTTTTAACCTTTGTGGCAGTGTGATCAAAGGGGATACATTGAATTATTTCACTTTTTCTGAATTTATTATATTTGTTTTGTGTCTTGGAATGTGGTCTATTTTAGAAAAGTTCCTATGAGCTGCTAATTAGAATGCTCATCCTTGGATGTTTGGGTGAATTGTCTATAGATAGATCATTTTGATAGATGTTTTCATTTAATTTTAATATTTCTCTGGGTTTTGTTTGTTTGTTTGTTTGTTTATCCAGATAACCTGTCTATTGGAGAGACTATGGTGTTAAAATCTCCTACTATTGCTGGGTTGGGATTAATCTGTATCTTTAAGTTCTGAAAACATACATTTGGGCAATGACTGGACCAAGCAGGTTGTATTTATATGTACACATGTGAGGTATTGAAATACTCATGAAGTTTCTAATTTTGAAAGGGCGTTGGTAGGGACAGAATAAGTGTTGGAAGAGGGAGACTGGGTGGTAGAAATTATGTAAATACATACTTATGCATAAAATCCTAAAAAACTTTAAACCTTGTATTTGGTTTCTTCTTATATAACACACTTCATTTTTATTTTATACAAATTTTATTATAATTTATTTACATTACACCTCAAATGTAATCCTTTCATTCTTATCTTCCTGTTCCCAGCCTCCCACCCTCATCTTCCCTATTTGCCACCCCTAGACCTCTGAGAGATGGGGTCCTCCTCCCACATCAAATGACCCCAACCTATCAGGTCTCATCTGGATAGCCTACATCCCCTTCCTCTGTGTTCTCACAGGGCCTCTCAGCCAAGGGGCAGAGATCAAATCACAGGCACCAGAGTTCATGTCAGAGGCAGTCCCCTGCTTGCCCCTCCCCTTCTCCATGTGGAGAATGAGCTGTCCATTGGCTACATCTGAACAGGCGGGTCTAGGTTCCTTGCTTGCAATGTCCTTGGTTGGTGCATCCATTTGTGCAGGCTCCTCTGGGTCCAGATCGGGAAGCCTTTATAGTCTCCTTGTGGAGGCTCTGACACCTCATGTGCCATTTCCCCATCCTTCCATCCCCTATCTCTTCCATACAACTCACAGCTCGTAACTGAGAATCCGGCTTTGAATCTCAGTATCTGTCCAGATCCCCCACTGGGTGGAATCTCTCAGAGGACATCTATGTTGAGCTAATATCCACTTAGAAGTGAGTATGTACCATGCAGGTCTTTCTGAGTCTCGGTTACTTCACTCAAGATGATCTTTTCTAATTCCATCCATATGCCTGCAAATTTCAAGATTTCCCTGTTTTTGATAAATGAATAATATTCCATTGTGTAAATGTACCATAGTTTCTTTATCCATTCTTCAGTTGAGGGACACCTATGTTGTTTCACATTTCATCTTTTAATGAGTAAATATACATTTTTATTGTGTTTCTTCACCCTCCATAACAAACTTCATTCTTTTATTTGCAATAAGCTAACTTAAAGAATGTAGACAAACTCACCATCTCCATGGAAGCCTTTTATGGTCTTCTATGAGCACAATAGTCTTTTGATGCTGCTTCTGCCCTAGGTTTCCACTTGGTACAAAACCAGAGCAGCGTTAACTCTCACTTAGCTGTCTCATGCAAAAACTGCTGAAACCCAGACAATGCACTGTGTCACACAACGGGTAGCAAAAAATAATTTTAATAAAATCTTTTTGCTAATGAATAAAACATAATTACTTTTCTCCAATCAATACCTCATGTTCTTTCATATGTGGATCATAACATTTAATGTTTATATGGATGTCTATAGGGAGGTGTGAGTATAGATATAGTTCTTGAGGCTACAATGGGAATCATGCTGCCCCCCCCAAAAGCGTGGTTAAGGAGGCAGCTGGTGAGGAGCAGGGAGGGAGAGGGCATGTCCCCCTCTGAGCTTGAAACAAACTCAAACCCATGATCAGCAGTGTCAGGGTCAGAGTTCAGTGGTTGAGATGAGCCAGTTCAGGGGCCTGGTAACACAATTTAGACTGTTCTCCCTGAAATAGAAATGTTTGGAGAAATGGCTATAGAAGATGATGAATTTAATTTCTGGCTTCAACATCTTGTCTTCTACAGGGAGAAGTTGGATGTGTCCTCTAAAGTTGCAGGACTGGGCTAGCTAAGTGCGTAAAGGACTAGACGCATAAACAGGTGTCAGTTTCTAATTCTGTTTCTTGTTCTGTTAAGGTGTTCACTGTTGTATTTCTTCCTCCACTTGTAGTACACTCAATCCCACCTACTGAGCATAAACTGTCACTTCCTGGAGGACCTGGACTCTAATTACATCTTATCTGCTGATCTCTAAATTCCTTCAAGTTCAAGGATTCCACCTATACTCCAGGAATGAAGAGTTGGACTCTGCTGCTTCCTCCGTTCTCCTTACTCCAGCTTCCTTCCTAATTATGTGATCCTAAAACGCTGTTCTTACATGTGGGTTTAAGTGTTCGTGTGTGTGTGTGTGTGTGTGTGTGTGTGTGTGTGTGTGTGTGTGTGTGTGTGTGTTTTCTTCCCAGGGTGAGGAAGCTGGACTCTTAGAGATATCAGAGCTGAGTGAATAAGTGTGAGCAAAAAGAGACCCTATAGCTGCCACAGCAGATGAGCAGGCTCAACTATGGGCCATGCCTGCCCCCACACATAGCTCTCAGCTTCCTGCAGAGCTAATGTAAAAAACAGTCTAGCCGCCTACCTCTCCACTTGTAAGAAGAAGAATGACGATAATAACAATAATAACATGAGTAATTGGTGCTGCTGGCTGCCTCTAAACAGAAGCATATTTCGGTTTCTGTCCTTGAGCATCGCAGTGGTTCACAGAATGCAAACTGGCCAAGTGTTGCTCATGGTGTTGGCATTTTCACTGATTCTCTCAGCCCACCATCCCCACTATCTTGGCAGCAGCCTGCATTTCGAAATACATTGTTCTTCCAGCAAAAACAGTTACCAGACTCAGAGATCTTTCAGGAAGCACAGGTTCCCAAAGATCATTATTCTAGAAACAATGTCAAGAATAAACAGTTAAGGATGAAGTCTGTCTAAAGAGAATTCTTTTTTGTTGTTATTGTTTTGTTTTGCTTTCTAATGTAGTAGTAGTAGTAGTTATTCACATTACATCCCCTTGCTCTTATCTTCCCTCCCTTCCTTTTCCATTCTACTCCCCTCCCTATGACCTCTGAAAGGTGGGGTCCTCCTCCCCTACCATATTATTACAGCCCATCAGGTCTCATCATGATAGCCTGCACACCCTTCCTCTGTGTTTTGACAGGACGTCTCCGCCAAGAGATAGTGATCAACTCGAGGGCCCCAGAGTTCCTGTCAGAGGCAGCCTCTTGCTCCCCCCAACTCCTCATGTGGGGAATGAGCTCCCATTGGCTACATCTGATTAGGAGGTCTAGGTTCTCAGCTTGCTATGTACTCAGTTGTTGCATCAGTTTGTGAAGGGCCCCTGGATCCAGATCCACCTGCCTTGATGGTCTCCTTGTAAAGCTTGTGACAATTCCCCCTGCCCTCTGCCTGTCTTTCCATCCCCCAACTCTTACATACAATTTGTAGCTCTTTGCCTAGAGTCTAGCTGCATGTTCCAGTATCTATCCTATTCCCCACTGGGTGGGATTTCTCAGAAGACATGTATGTTGAGCTAATATCCACTTATAAGTGAATACATACCATGAGTGCTTTTCAGGATGGCCATTTCTAGGTCCATTAATGAAAGTTGTGTATGAGGCGTCTACTCCTGGATTTTCTAGACTGTTTGTTTCTTCCTTTTGCCCTTCTCCTTTCCTACTTGTCGAGACTTGGCTTTCTTTTCTGGGATCTTCATGTGGTTTTTGTCCAGCTTTAGTCTGGTGATGATCACCTTGCTGGGGTGGACGCCCATATGGACAGTTGTGCCATTGGCCTTTTCTTGCTGCATTGAATCTTGTTCAATATAGCCTTTTCTCACTGCACTCGTTCAGTGTAGATGACATATTTATTCCTGTAAACATGAGCCACTTTGCCAGTCTGCTGGCCTTTGTAATGTTCTTGGACAACCTGCACTTCGTCATCCTTTTGAAGGGGCATGGACCAAACATTATACTTCTGTCTCGGCTCTTTGGAAAGAGGGGAAGACATGGTCTTCCTCTGAATCTGAAAAGGTGCATTGAAATGGCATTTGCAGTCCTTGCTTTGGTCAGAATTCGCAAAGGGATTGAACTTCATTTTGGCTGCTGGGAACCAGCAATGGCCACAAAAGGAAGAGCTGAAGAGAATCCCTGTACACCGGGCAGCTAAGTTCTGCATGCAGCTGTATCTAATGTTGATAACGTTATCCTTGAACTGTCTCTTCTATTCAGACAACTTCAGACACCTGGACAGAGGCGCCAGAGAGAAAAGAGGTGCAGTAAGAAAAACACTGGCCACTAATGCTAGCCTCAAGCAAGTCACTTTTCTCATGTGTTCAGCTTTGTCATCTGAAATGTACCAGCTGTGTGCTGCCATTTCCAACTTGAGATTGCCTGGCCATAAATATCTCACCAGTCATTAATAAGGATGTTCATTTCCTGACCTCTCCCCTAAAGATGTTGTGGTGTCCAAGGAAGCTACATTTTAACTGATGGCCCTGAAAAATATCCATACATGCAACTCTGGAACACAGGAACCACATGACATCAGAAAGCTCTTCCATACATCTCTTTCTGCTTAAGCCAGTTGATAAATGGTTGCTATTAAGCTTCTACTTCCTGCAAATTTCTGTCAGGTCCTTAAGACAATAAGAATAATAGCTAACTTTCTTTATTTTATTTATTTTAACTCCAGAACAGTTTCCCTTCCCTCCTTTCCTCCCATTGCCTCCTCTATTCCTGCTTCCCTCTACTCCTCTATTTCTGTTCAGAGAAGAGCTGACCTCCCATTGATATCAACCAGCCATGACATATCAAGCAGCAGTAAGACTGAGCACTTCTTCTATTAAGGCTAGACAAGGAAAAGGGTCTCAGAGGCAGACAACAGAGTCAGAGACCGCTCCTGCTCTCACTGTTAGGAGTCCCACAAGAAGGTGAAGCTACACACGTGTAACATTTGTGCAGAGGGCCTCCATCAGGCCCATGCAGGCTCCATGGTTCGGAGTTCAGTCTCTGTGAGGTCCTATAGGCCCATGTTGTTTGATTCTTTGGGTTTTCTTGTGGTGTCCTTGACCTCTCTGGCTCCTACAATCCTTCCACCTCCTCTTCCACAGATTCCCCAAGCTCTGCCTAATATTTAGCTGTGGGTCTCTACTAGCTACCATTTGCACAGAGTTAGCCACTGTTTTAAGTGTTTTGCACATTTAATCGTCCCAATAACACCTCTGAGCAGATACTGTTATTATTCCTACTTGAAAGATATAGAAACATGCACAGAGATTAAGGTATTTTCCAAAAGTATCCTAGACGATATGGAGTTATAGCAGGGAATCAATTCCAGCTTCCTGGGTAATGAGTCCAGCCCCTCAACCCTTCCTGACACAACTCTAGCTAAGCTTCAGGCAGCTGCTGAATAGCTCAGGAACTCTCTCATTAGGTCTTCAGCTGACAACAAATACATTCCTGGAGCAACCTACTAATGCACTAATATAATAGTAGTGCCTTAGAGATAATCTATATCACTTCCCTTGGTCTCTGGAGCCCTGTAGAGCTAATGGTGGGGCTGATCCACTACAGTAAACTGATTTTCTCTGTTTACTACATTAAAGTCTGTCAGATTTTATTTGAGTAAAAAAAGATCCTGTGATTACAAATGGAATGCTAGAGCTCACCAAGCTACCTCTTCTATACAGCTAAGACAACTGATTCTGAAGGCCTACTTGCTTCTCCAAAATTATACACTAAGGGTCAGGAAACTCCAGAGGTCCCTGACTTCTAGATTTCCTTTTATAGAATCAAAATAAGCCTGTCAACCAAATAGTTTCATTTTTTAAAAAATAATAATAATAAAATTAAGAGTTACAGGCACCTATCAGTATAAAGATAAGATGAAGAAATTAAGGCAGCAACATATGATAGCTGTGATTTGCAGTGACACCAAGTGAAAAACAAAGTAACCTAAACCAATGGCATATGAGGAGCGAAGGCCCACAAGTGTTTTTAACAATATCAGTCATATTACTGATACTCAGAAAAACATCAACTGGTCTCTGCTGAAGTGGAGAGATGACCAGAGATGGAAATAGAGAACCACAAAAGCACTCCGGCTGTGGCACTAACTACTTAGATAATGAGACTATAAGTCAAGCAAACCACTAACCCAAGAATCTTCAAATCATAAATGTCAACCTAACTACCATGAGAAAGGTTTCAACACAGAAATCTTTTTGGTGGATCACTGTCATCCAGCACTTGGTTTTCCTGCCCTTAGTGTGGTAACAATTATTATGTCACAATATTGAGGCGATAGCAGAAATCCTGGGAAATTTTGCTGGGCTCTCCCTTTTTTGAACCTCTACCAGCATGGCAGTAACCATAAAGAAATAATGAGAAAATTCCTCAGGGATCAAGCAGCAACAAGCCCCAACGACAGGCTGCTTGGCAGATGCTGTGACCATTATCAGTGTGACTTTGTGAATGACTCAGTTTTGCCATCTGGGCACCACCCAGAGGTCACAAGAGGTGTGAAGTTACTTGGTACCTTGACATGGAAACAACTTCTCTTGTTTTCCTCTGCTACTGATTATTCAATGTTAGCCTCAATGGCAGATTGAAGGGCACAGTAAAACATGAAAACTTCATTATTACTCAAGAAAGACTTCCCTCCAGTCTCACCAGAAAAGGTCACAGTGATTCAATTTGTCAAGTGAGCAAGGCAGAGTGCTGGGTAGCCAAGGAAGGGAAGGTCCCAAGTAAAGTCACTTGACAGCCACTAAGTAAATTTCCAAGCCCAAAACACTGAGGCATCTCAATCTAGCCACAGACAGGGACTCCTTGTTAACCCACCTAGGAGTCAAGAAGCATTTTGGTGGAGTTGCCACAATGTGCAACCAGAATACTAAATTGTGTGCCTCCATCACAAAACGCAATGAGCAAAAATAGGAATGCAGTTGTTAGGTTGCTCTTTATTCAGAGATCTTGAGGTCTGAGAAGGTAGAGACTTGCATTCTAAAAATTAACAACAACATACAACATAGTACCTTGTGTCTCATCGCCAACCAGCCTAGCTTGACAGGGAAGAAGCAAAATAAAAGTTGTCAAGCACCCCACAGCTTATTCTTGTCCCTTGGGATCTGTGCTGTCTGTGTGTCTTTAGTGATGATCACTTGCACTCACTCTCGATCTCTGGAAGTCTGGGCTCAGGTAGTTCTGGAGAACCTGGAGTCTGTTTTATGTGTAGCGGTATCAACTCTTCTTGCTGCCTATGGATGGAATGCAGAGGGTGAGATTTCATAACTAACCAACAATTTTCAGTGTTTCTGTGCTATTACATGACCTGTGCACGGAGATTTCTTTAAACAATGTTGAGTGCAAATGTGTCATATAGAATATAAAAGCTCAACAGCCGGTAACTCTTGTTACCTGTCAATATGTCTGAGAGCTCCTAAAAATACATAACGTAAACATCTTAAATTGCCTATCTTGAATTCTCATTCTTCTTGGTGATAAATGATTCAGGTGTTAAAAATTTTAAGGGAAACATTAAAATTGAATGGGGGAAAGTTGTTACTAACCCTACCTTTTCTATTACGTGAGAAAAGGCCAGTTTTACTGGGTTTCAGCTAGATGCAGCTCAGAGCCAGGAGCTCACTGGGGAGCAGAGGCGTGACTTAACTATAATCTCTCTGAGCATCTCACAGACTTCAGCTACATGACTACTTTTTAGTGTATGAGCCCTACCTGATCCCTGACACTGTGACTATGGTTGATTTTTCTCCTAGGATTGGCTTGAATTAGACTGCACATTTGGCTTGAAGAAAATAATATTTACTTGAGTCGATAATCTGACTAAAGCATATGAATCTTTTAAATCGAGGTAGAGTCAGAAATGAAGTCAGAGACATGAGGCAAAAAGATAACTCGGCAACTACCACTGTTTTGAAGCTGTAGGAAGCTGTAAGGTAAGGCACATAGGTGGCTTCTAGGAACTAGAAACTTCCCTGGCCAGCAGCCTGTGAACAAATGTGATTTCATTCCTACAAACAGGGGAACTTAAATCTGCCAGGAAAATAATCGGTTTGGGAGCAGTGCTCTCCCCAGAGCCGAGAAGAATTCAGGCCTTTTGACATCTTGGTTTCAGCCTCGACATAGACCCTGAGATCCTAGGCATGCCATGCCATACTGTTGATGTGTAGACATGGACACAGTTTTAAGATGATAATCTGTGGTGCTTTGACACACATCAATAGAAAAACACTACAATGCTAATAACGGAAGAACAAATGCATGTCTAGACTGACTCCCCACAGCAGGCAAGAGAGATTTTAAAGCAGTCAGAAAGCAAAGGCAAGTTACCTACAAAATGTATTTCACCCTTTGAGACAGGATTTCACACAGCATAGGCTGTTCTCAAACTCAATCTATGGATGAATTCAAGAATGACCTTTCTCCTGCTGCTTCTTGAGTGCTGGGGTTATACATGTGAGCTGCCACTCCTGATGCAGTGCAGGACTAGGGATCAAAGCCAGAAGTTCAGACATGCTAGTCAAGTACTCCACAGACTGAGCTACATCCACAGCTCTGTAAGTATCCGTCTAAACGGTGACATCTCAAGAGCAATCATAAGGGTTAGATGACCGCAAAATCATATCTGCAAACATCTGAAAGAAAATAAGACTGTCTAGAACAGTGGTTCTCAACCTTCATAATTCTGTGACCCTTTTATACAGTTCCTTATGTTGTGGTGATGACCTCCAGGCATAAAATTATTTTGTTGCTACTTTGTAACTATAGTTTTGCTACTGTTATGAATCATAATGTAAATATAGGATATGCAGGAAATCTGATATAAAACCCCTGCCACAGATTGAGAGGTGCTGGTCTAGAGCTACTTGACCAGACAAACCACCTTTGTACAATATAAGTTGAATAAAATGCTTTCAAAAAAACACATAAAATGGAAAGTTTTTCCCCTAAAAGTTACAGATTAAAGGAGGATTTGGAGAAAAGCAAAATGGTCAAAAGGAAAATCTGAAACACCCAGAAGAAAAGTAAACTTAGAAAATGGTAACTATGCTAGCTTTGAAAGCTCACTGTATGAGATAGAAAAAAAACCTGAACAAAATGTACAAAAGCAGGAATCTGGGATGGGAACTTGGTGCTCATCTATGAATTCACACCTACACATCAGCAGTATAGTATGGCCTGCCTAGGATCTCAAGGACTGTCTCAAAGCTGAAGACATGGTGTAAAACAGGATACACTCTGCTAGGCTCTGGGGCAGCACTGCACCCAGACTCACCATTGGTTGTCAGGTTTAACAATAAACTGTTTGTACTATTCCAGAGGAGTAGTTCTCTGCTAGTTCTCTGCTATCTTTTTGTGACGGAGAAAATAACTTTCATTCTTAAAGGTAGCTTAAATTTCAAACGCAATTCTTCCCACTACTCCCTTTCTATTGCTTCCCATGCCCATATCTTGACAATGGTTCCTTTACACTTTCCTGGTAGCCCAGGCTATGTACTCCCACATGACGATTAGGAGCTAGGCGCCCCAGTAAATGAGAACATGAGATGTATGTCTTTCTAGATCTGGGTTACCTCATTCAATATGATTTTTTTCTAATTCCATTCATTGACTTGCAAAGTTCATGGTTTCGTTTTTCCTTACAGTATTCCATAGTGTATGTGTACAACACTGCCCAAACTTGTTCCAAACAAGATGACTCCAATGGACATGCCAAAGTGGATGGGAAAAGCCCATGAGACCTCAACCTTACACAAAAACCTATAGGCCAATAAGGATATCTAGGAGCTTAAGAAATGAACACACTAACTAGCCACCAAATGCCTAATGGTCAGCCCTGAAAACATCCATAAAGTAACATTATATGGAGTGAACAGGAGATATTTAGGAATATGTGTGTGTGTACATATACCTATTCATGGATAAATGCTTTTCAAAGAAATTGAGGGTTATGAAGGGGAGATTTTCTTTAATGGTGTGATCCCCTGATAGGTCAACCACTGTCTCAGTTAGGGTTTCATTGCTGTGAAGAATGACTAAGGCAATTCTTAATAAAGAACATTTCATGGGGGCTGGCTTACAATTCAGAGGTTTAGCCCATTATCATCATAACAGGAAGCATGACAGAATGCAGGCAGTCATGGTGCTGGAGAAGCCCAGAGTTCTACATTTTGATCCCAAGAAAACCAGCCTGAGCACAGGAGACATCAAACTCCACCTACACAGTGACACACCTTTTCCAATAAGGCCAAACCTTCTAACAGTGACACTCCTTGTGGACCAAGTATTCAAACACATGAGTCTATGAGGGTTAAATATATTGAAGCCATCACAATCACACTCCAAGGCATGCCTCACTCCCAAGAGAAGTTTGGAAACACAAATTAGACTCAGTAACATGGAAGAGGAAAAAAGTGGAGGAGGAGGAGGAAGGGCAGGAGGAGGAGGGGCAGGAGGAAGAAGAGGAGGAGGGGGAGGAGGAGAAGGAGGAAAACTCAAAATCACATGGGTAAAGAGCTGAAGGTGAATCTGGGAAGAGTTGGGGGTGAAAATGACCAAAACACATTGTATGAAATTCTCAAAGAATTAGCAAAATTATTTTTTAAAATAACATTATATATTTTAAGTGAAATAAATTACTAACAAGTACTACAACATGATGCAAGAACATTATGACAAAAGATTCCTTTCATATGAATAGTCTGGAACAGGCAAATCTGTAGAAATAGAAAGTGGATGAATGGTTGTCTAGAAACAAAGAGAAAGTGAGGAGCTGAGGAGTGAGAGGTGTTTCCGAAAAGATATGGGGTGTCTTTATGGGATGAGACTATCCCACAACTAGGATGGTGGCTGCACAGCTCCATGACCATACAGACACACTGACTTGTATAATGTTGGCCAAATTTTATAATACTGAGTTTATTCAAATAAAACTGATGTCACAATTTTTTAATATTTTAAATGTATGCTATCTTTAAACGTTTAACTTATGAGATCCACCATTCCCATAGTTTTTACCACTTTCAGCCTTTCTTCTAGCACATTCTCACTTCTTTATAATACATACAGGCCCACAGAACTCTCTACCAGGGATCTCCAGTGGTCACACCACACTAGGACTCTTCCTGTTGCCTACATTTATTACACTTCGTGTCCTCCATTCTGGTGTCTTCAGGTTTACTCTTGGTTCTGATGCAGGCTGCCCTCCTCCCACCACACCTCCACTCCCTGGGGACTCTGCTTCTTTGTGTGAACCAAAGATCTCCTTGTTCTTTCCTGCTGTCCCTCTCAGCCGTTCCACCTACCCCATTTGTGCCTCTCTGTGTCAACTGCTGACCCACAGACACACTAGCTACCAGAGACCCCACAGCCAGCACACTTTACTAGGACCCAGAGTAGGTAACAGAAACAAAAGAAAGAAGAAATTCACCCAGCAAAGACTGACTTGAATCTAAAGTTTTAGCTAATACAATTTCACCTGTCAGCCACTTATACTATTTTTGATTCTCAGTTGTAAAATATTTCTGGCTTATTTACATTTACAAGTTAACCTTACTGTTTTTCTGTAGCTGCCTTATAGCTTCATCTTTGTTTACCTTCTTTAAAGTTATTATTCCTTTGGCACTATCACCAAATGACAAGTGAATGGCCCACGACATCATTCTGATAGACAACCAATACAAAAACTTAAAACTCTCACTCCTTGTGTACAGACTACCCTTGATAAGTCAAAATTCAGGATACCTTCATTTTCAAATTACCTAAGATGCTATTTTTTTTACCTTTTACATGTTTCATTTACATACATACAGAGAGAGAGAGAGACACAGAGACAGAGAGACAGAGACAGACAGAGAGAGATTATAATATAATTATATTATTCTCCCCTTTCCCTTTCCTTTCTCCAAGTCCTTTCATATACTACCCCCACCTTTCTGTTTCAAATTCATAACAACTTTCTTTAATTGTTGTTTTATATATATACACAATATATCTGTATACATATAGACATATTCATAAATAAATAATTACAACCTGCTTGGTACATGCTATGTCACTTCTATGTGTATGTTTTCAGGGCTGATTGTTTGGTACAGTGCTCTCCCCAAGAGTCATAGACTATCTAAAGAAAACCGTATTTTTGCATGTAATTCTGCATGTACTCTGGTGCCTCACATTTGACCATGTTTCCTGGAGGGGGAGACCTGGTGGCACTCAGAGGAAGGACAGCAGGTTACCAAGAAGAGACTTGATACCCTATGAGCATATACACGGGAAGGTAATCCCCCTGAGGAACAGTCATAGGGGAGGGGAATAAGGGGAAAATGGGAGGGAGGGAAGAATGGGAGGATACAAGGGATGGGATAACCATTGAGATGTAACAAGAATAAATTAATAATAAAGAAAAAAAGAAAAAAGAAAAAAAAAAGAAAACCGTAACACCAGGTATCAGAAGCCCTCTTTTGAGTTTTGGGTCAAGGTTTTGTGACACTCCCAAAACATTATAGGCTATTGCACTACCATTGGTTGGCCCCAGAGCTGAAAGGTAAGTCTCTATTACGGAGGACACCATACACTAATATGCTATGTTTAAGACTGCTTTGGTTGACAATGATCCCCACAAAAAAACTGTAGGTTAATAATATCATCATCAACAACAACAGCAACAAAACAATCCAGGAGCCAGAATAAGAAATCTCCTTTTGAATGGTTAGAGCAGTTCAAGTGACTTGTAAAACAATATAGGCTATCCATGCAGTTCTTGCTTACCTCTTAGGGGTAACGATTCGGTCTCTGTTCTGACACTGCACACTTAGGACACAGGGCTCAGATGATTCAAGGAGATCTGGACCAAAACCCTCCTTCCTGTGCTCTAGCTTCTATGCTATGCAAGTCATCAGTGCACGGAAGCAATTAAAGAGTCCTACCCAGCTGGACAAACCTGGGATCACAACAATGGCCAGCATGCCAAGATATCTATAAGGGAGAAATCAGAATCACTCACGTATTGGTGATAACCAACAGTGGTCTCATGGGACATAAGTCCCATGAAAGAGGAAGGAATTCATACCTTGCATGGGAAACCTAGCCAGCTTCCAGGCTTGGTCAAGGCATGAGCCTTAGAAAAGAACCTACTACCACAACTTTGCTAATCCAAATGTACTAAGTACTTAGTACATTCCAAATCTCATCCTTACACCCACAGATAAGTGTAAGTAGCTGCCACATCTCAACAAAGAAGCCTCTATTTACAGTAAATGGAGACTATAACAACAACAACAAAAATAAACAACAACCACAACTGAACACAATGCAGAGACAGGTCTTGGGGAACCCAGCCTCGATGGGTGCAGCTACATCACAGCTCAGGTATCTATGGCTCAGGGAACACCTTGGAAGAGAGGGTGAAAAGATTGTAAGATTCAGAATACCAGGAAGTCATCTATGAAACAGTCTCTTCTAGAAATAGCTAAACAAATAAGACTGAAACAATGGCCATATCAATAGACACGCTGACATGGAAGTGGGTAAAAGGTCAGGGTGTCCACCCATAGGTATATAACTACAGGCAACTAAGGACTGCTAGGAGAAGGGAAATTAGCCCCTCCCAGAGATAAGTCCCCTTATTGGTTGCTCAATGCACAGTGGTCAGCCCTGAAACTATATACACCCAAACAGACAAACAAACAAAAACCAGACTCAGCAAGTTGATTTTATATTTGGACATATATACACACCTATACATATATGTATGAAACAATAATAATCAAAGAAACAAAGGCTAGCAACCTGAGCATGGAGAGTTCGCAGGAAGGGTGGGAGGGAAAATACCTGAAAGGGGCTCGAGAGAGAAAAGGGTAAGGGCAGAGGTGATGTAATTCTCTTTCAACTAAAAATATATTAACAAAAATAGAAATAAATAAACTTCCATTGTTAATGTAGATTTAATGAACTCATTTTTCCATCTCCTTTAGGGAGATCCCAACCAACAGCTTCTCATTCACAGACAGAAGGACCAACTCTTACGCCCAAGGCCCTAGATTACTACATTCTTTTGAGAACTACAGAGCAAGTTCAAAATTCATCTTGTAGCTCCTCAGTTGGTCATGTGGAAGATATGGGTAACAGGACCTGAAATGTATAGCATCATCTTTGCCATAGCTCCTGGTATGGTTAAAGGCTCCTTTTCTCTTAGCTCATTCTACTCATAAAAGCCATTGGTAATAACTAAAAGCCATCAATTTCTTACATGAGGGAGGATTTTTCCAAGATTCAGAACACTAATCCAGTAACAGGACATCGAGAACTCCTGACTTCTAGGCCATGACACGGCATCACCATGCTGTGACATGTATGCAGCTCTCACTTCTGCCCTGACACCTCTACAATGCTCAGGGAGTTTCCAAAATCTTCCCTCCTCTTCCTTTACTGGATTCACCCAGATTTTATCCACACATGCTTCCACTACTTCTAAGTGGCCCTGGGCATTAATTATATTAAAATCTAACAAATCTAATAAAACAGTTAATATAAAACTATAACATTGCTGTCAAAAGGAAGACAGTAACTGTGACCTGACCAGCAAGGAAATGGGGAAATGGTCAGATCACATTGTTATTTTTACCTGTCTCTAATTATAGAAGGAGTTATATGTGTCTAACCAGACATGCAATCACATGGACTGTGACTCAGAGCTCCGAGAAAAGTAGAACTATGTTGAAAGCAACTATGTTCAAAAGATCCTAATCTTTCACTTCTGCCCTTACATTACTCATCATGCAACTGTTCACAAACCAGTGTTGCCTTGGAGGTTCTCCTCTGTAAGGGGAAGGCCTTGGACAACACAGTTTCTAATTCCCTTCCCAGGGCAAAGTCTAGGCTTTTGAGGGGGTGTGCAGAAGGAAACAAGGCACTGGGAAAAGTGGAAGAGTTATATGGAAGAAAACAGGAAGCAGGAAGTATAGAATTACATGCTTTGCCTTCATTCAAAGCCAAAGAACTTTGGGCTCAGGTCCTCAGATCTACTCTCTTATCTCGGTCCTCATTTACTTGAAGTGAATGATGCTCTTTAACTACAAATGTTGTAAGTTAGAACTACATACTCTTCATGTATAATATAAACCAACTTAAGCAACCCGTGAAGACAGCTCTTCTAAAAAGTCTAATGACCCCTTCCAAGCATAGTATTTTTTTTGGTATCAGAGATTCATAGCAGTCCTTAAGGTGAACTGCGTAAACCATGAGCCACAAAATTGCTACATGGGTGTAACATGACTGTGCAAGGACAAAAAAACATAATGTGAGGTAAGTATCTCCTGAACACCGTCACCACTTGCCACAGACCACCTCCTCGTTAGATTCTGAGCACCACTCTGCCTTCAGTCTGCTAAGGTTCTGGGGATGGACAGGTGGCAGCTACAGGGATTTGAAGGCTCTTTGGACACATTTCTCCACAAAACAGAAGGAAATAACTATCCTTTACATAGACCAGGCCATAGGCCACAAGTAGTTCCAGTTTCCGAGCAATTACCAATTCACAGTAGCTGAAGAGAGTTGCACATGATTTTAAGAACTATTAAACTACCACTACTGAAAGAAAAAGAAAACAAAGGGAACATCACCATTCTGATGGAGCCACTCATGAGACAATTGGACAGACTAAATTTCGTGGGTTATCTATAATAACATTTTCTTCCACTTTAAGAAATCATTCTTCACACTTGCAAGTATATCTTTATAATCCATATTCATTTGGCTTAAAGAAATAGTTTCCATAGAGCTGACCAATGTACAACCAAATCAGAACTTGAGTCATAATATATGGGTAGACTGCTGTTTACTCACCCACTTGCTCTCTCCTGTCCTCCAGTATCATGCAACAGAGGTTGACTGACCTTTAGATGAGGCATACCTTTTGACTTTTGTAAACCACCTTTCTCTAGAAGTAGGTATAACAGGGAAGTCAGTCTACTGAGGAAACTTCTGATAAAGTTTTTCTTCCCTAATAAAAGTAGAAGGGACAAAGATGATGTGATCTCTTTGCCCTTAACAAGGATGGTTTTAATCCATCTTGTATTATCTATAACAGTGCATCATAAAGTGAGTAATTTTTAATACACAGAAATTTATTTCACACACTTCTGGAGGGTAAAAAAAAAAACCCAACACAGAAGACCCAAAAACTATCAAGGGCCTTTCTCTAGCATTATCCCATTTCAGATTCACGGAGGCAAGAGAAAGAAAACAAGGGAAGGTAAGCCTCTCCTTTAACAATGGACACATTCCTGCATACAAACAGCATTTGTCTAGCCATGAGGAAAGAGCACCAGAGGGGGGAATTGTCTCTTAAGGGCCCCACCTCCCAGTAGGGTTACAATGGAAACATTGCAGAAGAAGGGCTGGAAAGATTACAAGAGCCAGAGGATCAGAGATTTGCTATGAGATTGTGTGTCCTAGAAACTACACCCACAAAGTGTCACTGACATGACTGCCCAAATGTGATCTGGACAAGAATGACACCAATTGACATGCCAAACTGGACAAGGAAAAGCCCATGAAGCTTCATCCTGCCACAAAGAATGATAGGCAACTTAGGAAAGCTGTGAGTGGAAGTGACAGCCTTCCCTGAGAAAGAGTGCACCAACTGGTTGCTCAGTGTTAAATGGTTGGACCTTAAAGCATATATACAAGTAACGTACAGACTGAGCAGGGTGCACTTAAGAATATACATGTATATACTTACATGATGCAATAACAATCAGTTGCAGGAAATGTCATGAATTTGAGGGATAACAGGACAGGAAGGGGTATATTGGAAGACTGGAAGAATGAGAAGAAAAAAAACTATTACAGTTATATAATAGTCTCAATTTTTTTCCAATATGAGTCTTAAATAGGACAAATTTTCAAGCCAGGGCAAAGGGCAAGACATTTGCTGTGAAACCATTCATTGTCTGATTATAAAGGGGGAAATCTGAAGGCAGCAGCATCACAGAGACTTCTGTAGTGTTACTGAGCACCTGCCCCAGACTACCTGCTTAGAAGCAAGTCCACTCAGTCTCAAAAACCATTCATGTTTTCTTCTTGTTACTAAAAGCTTTCTACCAGTAGGAGGAGAATCTCATAGACCCCAAGGCCTGCAGTGAACTAACTTTTCCTTTGTCTATTGATACAAACCACACCCAACAGCACAGTCCAACTTTTGGTCTGTCTTCCCCTCGTTATGCCAGATTTGCTTTTATTTTATATATTTTATATCTATACTATTCACAGAATTCACCATTAAGGTATTTCTGAAGACAGATGTTCCTTATTTTTTATTTGAAAATATTAGATTTCAACTTAATCAAATTTAGTATGAGCTACTTTGAAAAGAATCCTAAACTAACTAAATTAGATCATACTGTTTAATGTTTTGCATATAGTTGAAAGAATAACAAGTAGAATACACTACTCAGCATTCTGTCCTCTCATGTAATATGGGTTACTTATGGAATAAAAGAGTTTTATCTGGACACAAGGATCTGAAGTGTCCAATTCCAGATCAGGTTGTCCATTGGCTTAAGCTTGTAATAACAACAAAGTGTATACTAATGCTAGAGGCACATGTTGGAGCATCTGGACATTCACATTTCTAAACCAGAAGTTGAAAGACTGCAGATTTCTATACCCAACACATATTTTAAGTGACCTAAAGACATTCTACAAGGCACTAAGTCCTAAAAGTTCCAGTACCTCTAAAGGTGCCTCAGCCTTTGACACATGCACCTTTGGGAGCACTAGAGACACTCATCCAAACCACAGCATAGACTAGCATCTCTAGAGTAATGAGCATCTCGTGTCAGCATCTATTGTGTGCTTCTTCAGTGGTAACATTACTCATACGGGTCTATGAAGTTATGTCATGCCATCCACTCTGCTAGACTTATTAGGATACAGTTGTATATGCTGGGCTTTTCCACATAGAAACTATCCCATGCAGGCTCATTTGCATACAAAAAGAGAAATTCGATATAAAAAACAGCTCTGAAATTTTGAGATGTGCTAATATTCTTTCAAGGGGAAGACAAAAACCAAAACTAGTCTGCTACCCAAAAAATTGAATTTTGTCCAGTGAAATACTCCAGGGTCAACTTACATGTCAGCACTGTGGTTTTGCTCTTTTTGTTGTATTTTCTTTTTTAATTTTCATGTGAAACTAATTTCGCTTTTTTTCATAAAGAAGTCAAATAAGGTATAAAGCATTTCTTTGTTGCCTCCTGAGCTAAGAAAGCTCCTAAGTGACAGAGAGATGTCTGAAATTTTCCTGCTACAACTTCCCTATTTTAACTTTATTCTAAAAGCAGCTATCATTTATTAACAATGTATGTTCATATGCTATGTGTTATCCAAACTAAGCCTCATAAAATTTCTAAGATGTAATGAGGACACTTCTATTTTACTAATGAGGAAACATATACAATAAATAATTTGCAAGGTCCCATGGGAAGAAAGTCTAGAGCTTCCACTTTTAAACTCAAGGTATTTGGTACTGGTGTAAGAATTTTGCCTGCAATGTCATGGAGATGGCGCAAAACTTGTACATGTGTTAAATGTTTCAGCTAATCTCCTTAAGCATTCAGCTCCAAAGAACATCCCTAAGGTGGACATTTTCTTTTTATTTTTTATTTTTGAGATTATAATATAATTATACTATTTGCCCTTCCCTTTCCTTCCTCTAGATCCTCTCATATACCCCCGTTATTATGCATGTCTTTTCAGGGCTGATGACTCTGCCCTGGATAATCATTTTGTGTGCCCTTCTCTGGAAAAACCACTGCTCCCATTCTTGGCATTCTTTAGTTGCCTGTGTAGGGTTTAGGCTACAGTGGGCTTCTCACCATCCCCTGTGGCCACAGTTCTTTACTTTTTCCATTTGTACAGAGGAAGGCAGGAACTAAAGTGAGGACCTAGAAAGAGTTACTGAAGGCTTTGGTATTACTCTGGGTAGTCTATATTTCTGCAAGTTTGTATAGTACTTGAACCTGTGGTAAGATAGGAAGGCTGACTTCATGGACCCTCAAGGAGAAAAATACTACTTCAGGAAATCCTTTGAGCAGACTGTAGTCCAACATGGGGCTGTCTTAGTTACTATTCCATTATGTTAAAGAGACACCATGACGAAGGCAACTCTAATAAAAGAAAGCATTTAGTTGGAGGCTTGCTTACAGTTCAGGGTTAGTCAGTTATCACCATGGTCAGGAAAGAAGACATGATGCTGGAGCAGTGTCTGGGAGCTTATATCCTGATCCAAATGTGGTAGCAGACAGACAGACAGACAGACAGATGGAGAGAGAGAGAGAGAGAGAGAGAGAGAGAGAGAGAGAGAGAGACTGAGAGACAGAAACAGAGAGGGGGAGAGAGAAAGATAAACAGGGAAAGAAAGACACTGGGCCTGGTGTAAGCTTTTGAAACATCAAAGTCCATGTTCGGTGACACCCCTAATCCAACATGGCCACACTTCCAAATCCTTCTCAAACAACTTCACTAACTGAAGACCAAGCTTTCAAACATGTAGGCCTATGGAGGCATTATCATTAAAGCACCACAGAAACCATTCACAGTCTTATAAATGCTTTGTGGGTAGTAGGGACCCACAAAAGCTTTTCTGTGTATATCTATGTTGTAGAAAGATAGCTGCCTCTATTCTATTTCAGTAAATGCAAGATTTTTGTTCTCCACAGTGTTCAATGTATAAAATGTACATCCAGATGCCAGTGGATTAGCAGAGTCCTTGGTGGTGTCTGATTTTGATAAAGGAGAAAATGGTGTTGTCCTTTGGGGTAGAAAAGAAGAAATTGGATACGTTTTGACTGCTTTACAATACTGTCTAATATTAGCTTCTTTCTTGGTCCAGCAATATGTCTAAGCAGTGTCCTGGGAAATAATTTCTGGCCCCAAGACCAGTGTAGAATCACTGTATAGTTCCAAACAAATGTGTATGTTTAACCATCCTGTTACCCATGTTTTCCCAATCGTCCAATCTGTTTCAATCCATCAATTAACAGTCCTCTGAAGCTAATCCTACAGTCTCTCAATGGATCGATGGATGAGCAAGATGCAGTGAGCCAAACAAGGGAAATCAACTAATAATAAAAAAGAACAAATGGAACTTTTGAAAAATATCTGAAGTGTATGATGCTCAGTACAATGCCAGACTCAAAGCTAACACTATATGCAAACCCATTTGACAGACGTGTTAGTACCTTTGTAAGTCCCTAAAACCGATAGCAAACATTATATAGATCCATGTGTGCAACAAAATCCATAGTACTTTGTACCAAAGGGTGAAAACCCTTCTTACTTACTTGCAGGAAATGTTTTAAATAAAATAAATTTATGTATAAGAACGTTCCTTAAAAGGAAAATATCAGTTTTTCTTTAAAAAGAAAAATCACATCAACATAATAAAAAAAAGGAATACTATGTAAGGACTCAAGAAACCTTAGTTCTGAGTTACAAGCAAGGAGATTACAATCAGGATGTAATCTGAATAGATTATGATAAATTAGAATTTTTAAAAAAGAAACCTCAGTTCCACTTTTTATTATTCTTTAACAATGTATGAGCACATCTTCTAAATTATTGGTCATTTCACTCCCTACTGCCCTTCTTATCTCCCTCACTCTCTAAATTAAACCCTGCTTCTTCCCTTAATTTGGATGGTGTGTGTGTGTGTGTGTGTGTGTGTGTGTGTGTGTGTGTGTGTGTGTGTGTGTGTCCTATTGAGTTAATTATAGTTATTCCCATGAACTTGGGTGGGAGGTTATTTACTAGAACATGGGCAACTTAAAATTGGATACATCACTAAAGAAAATGAAAACTTTCCCCCAGCAATCATTAACTACCCATAGTCCTTTAGTGAAAGAATGGAGTCTCATAAGCTCCTCCACAATGCATGCTGATATGAGGATGCCCAATCTTCTGCAAGTAACCACAGAGGCAATGAGTTTATGAACAAAACAGCTGTGTTGTGTCCCAGAGACACTCCTGCAGCACTCCTTCACAGCCTCTGCTCCTACGTCCTTTGCACACCCTCTCTCCCACGGTGGCCCTGAGCCTTTGACATAGATGTCCTGTCTATAACCAATCACTCTCCAGTCACTTATTCTCCTCCCTTTAAAAAGTTGTGATTCTCTGCATCAACTACTGTTCACTAATCAAAAAGGAGCTCTCTGACAGTGCCTGGAAGCAGGACTCGTCTACGGCTACAAACTAAATATCTGGAAGGCAGAAATCTGAGTTCTTATATAAACTTCACAAAACACTCCTTACTTCAGTGTTGTAACTTATAAAATGAGACCCCTGAGCCAATTCTCTGAAAACTGTTTGACCCAGCTCCCGAGTTCTATGAAGCTGTCATGTTGCATCATATGGAATTCCCCAAGTAGTTGGTCTTAATCACTAGCAAAGGCTAAGGTTAGCTAAGGGTGATAGCTGGAGTCAAATAGGAGAAGAATTTCCTAATATAAGATGCTCACTAAAGAGGAAGCACTAACTAGTATCTTTCTCAACAGAAAATCAAGAGTAAATGAGTACTATATATAGCACCTTTTGACTTAATATTTTGAGACAAAATGTAGGCATAAATATGGTATAGTTCCAATATGTGTATACATTGTGTAATGTTCAAATTAGGGTAAATGTAACTATACCTCTGAAGTATATCTTTGTATTAGAAATATTCAAAGCTATTTCTTTTAGATCTCTTGAAATCCTCATAGCATTGTTATTTTCTATAGGCACCCTAGTATGCAAAAGAATGCCAAGTCCTGCTTTCCTGACTACATGTAGCTTGCTGCATATTCACCAGCTTTCCCTAGCTTATCTTTTCCCATTACTTTGTTAGAACAAATTTCCATTTCTTGGTCAAAATAAACTTATAAATAAAAGGGAGAGAGGAAAAATGATATTTCCTTTTGCCAGAAACTAAGCTTCTGCATTTTGTCTTTGTCTCTGGCGGTAGATGTAGGATGAGAAAGAAGGGACTTTTTAGGCTAGCAGAGTGATGTGGAGTTGTTCACATGGTGTGTACTCAATCTGAAAGCAACAGAGCTGCTCAGAGCTTCTTCGAAAAACTCCAGAACAGACACATTTGCTGTTTCCATCATATTGGAATGTCCCTTAAATTTTTTGTCTCCATTTCTAATTGAGAATGCTCTGTGAAACCAAAGGCAAAGACAAAGGTCACTTCAGTGGACTTTAAGGACCCTTAAATGATACTATGGGAGAAATTGACCAATCACTCAGGACCATGCTGGGACCAGGGAAAAGATTTCATGGTCAAAGGAAAATGTGAGAATTTTTGCTTTCATATCTAAAATCTCTAATGTGGTAGACTTATTCTAATTAGGAGCTAATATTAAATCAACATATAGAATATTAAAAATCATACAATGTGTTGACTAATTTTTATGTCAACTTGACATGAGATAAAGTCTTCTGAGAGGAGGACACTTCAAATGAGAAAAATGCCTTGATAAGATCCGGTTGTAGGGTATTTTTTTACAAAGTGATTAGTGGAGGAGGGAACAGGCATAGTATGTGGTGTCATCCCTGGGCTGCTGGTCCGGGGTTCTATAAGAAAACAGCTGAGCGAGCCATGAGGAGCAATCTAGCAAGCAGCACCCCTCTGTGGCTTCTGCATCAGCTTTTGACTCTAGGTTTCTGCCCTGTTTGAGTTACTGTTCTAACTTCATTCAGTAATGAGCAATGATTTGGAAGCATATGCAAACAAGCCCTCCCCACCACTAACACCACCCGAGGTGCTTTGGTCATGGTGTTTCATCGCAGCAATGATAACCCTAACTAAGACATGTAACATGCAGGTTCTCCAGATTTAATGTTTAGAAATACTTATACACTTAAAACTAAGACACACATGTTATATATTCACTCATAATTGGATATTAGCCCAACATGGATGTCCTCTGAGAGTATTCACTCAGTGGGGAGTCAGAACAGATGCTATGTCTTGCTATTGGGCTCCAGGTGAGAGCAGTATGGAAGAATGAGGAGATAGAAGGACACAGAGGATCCAGGAACCCCACAAGAAGAGCATCAAAGCTGGAGGGTCTAGACCCAGGAGGGTCTGCACAACTGCTGTACCAACCAAGGACAATGCATGCAGTAAACCTAGACACCCTATTCAGATCTACCCAATGGACAGCCCACACTCAATGGTTGTGGGGAGAGTAGGGACTGCCTCTGACATGAAATCTGGTGCCCTCTAATTGACCACTTCCCCTTAGTGGGGAGGCCTGGCAGCACACAGAGCAAGGGAAAGCAGGCTATCGGTATGAAACCTGATGGGCCATGATCATATGCTGAGGGAGGAGGTCACCTTCTCTCACATACCTGTGGGGGTGAAGGTAGATAGGATGAAAGAGAGAGAGAGCCAGGGAAAGGGAAGATAGATGTAACAATCTATCAATCAAGATGTAATCTGAATAAATTACTTCAAAAAAATACCCCATTCAAGGTAGCTTGATTCATTTTCATTGCAGTCTCCAAACTGTAGCTTCCTAAGAACCTCTTCATGCACTGTGTTTGGGCTTATTGAGTGGTATTGGATTTTTCTGCAATAAAAGTATCTTGTAACAGGAAATTTGAATTATGTGACTGAAATGAACCCTGGAAGCTACTGTCTATTTAAAGTCATTTGAGTCTAACGTTATCACTGAAGACGCAAAGTGAGTTTTGAATTAAGCAAAATATGATTACTCCGTCCATTATCTCTTGGAATCTCAGGGCCTCAGAACCTCAGCTGTCATCAGATACAACCTCCAGGTTAATGCAGAAGGCCAGTCTCCCCACCTTTGCTGGAACATTTGTTTCCAAAGCCAGGCTACTCTTTATTGCTTATGACAGATGTCAATGATGTAAATTATAAGTTGCCCCTAGCTCCCTGACACCCATGCTCTTTATAGAGACCAGTTTTGTTTCCTAAGAATCCTAACCAAGAACCAGGTTCTGGTCTCATGAGAACCAAAGATGTTATCTTCTGTTTATGCACTCTGTCCCGCAACAGAATAAATTAGAATCATGTCTATTATTAGGTTCTCTCACATTCACGGCATATTTCTTCTTCTATAGGTTTGCTGCAGGTCCTCAAGTGACTTAATTTTCAGTGTCTTTCATCTATCTACCCTTCTCAGACTACCATATGATCCCAATGACTTTCAAATACTATATCTACAATAAATACAGGATATCCAACTGGCCCTGAGCTTCCACTTTGGAATGAATGATGGTCTTCTATTGCTGTACTGTTGTGTTGCTCATCGCCATGGCATTCTTTAACGTGAGATGCCCTTTTATTCAGAAATTTCTTCAAGTCTACAACAAAGTGTTTACAATAGAACAGCAAGGGAGCTATTTTATCAGTGGAAACTTCAGGTAAGACCCAGTATCATATAAAATTAAGCAGAAAATTGCATAGTTAAAAGTAAAGGTGCGAAAAAAAAAAAAAGGTGCAGATACAGAAGGGAGAGCCTGGCTGTCTGCCTGTTTAAGTGCCCTACATCACAACCTCCACGTTCATGGGTTGAGATGAAGTTATGTTTTGAATGTGCTCCCCCAGGTTCATTTACAGGTGGCGGCACATGTAAACTTATCTCATGGTTGTTGTTGGAGGTGGTGGTATCATATAACCCAGAACAGACTCAAATGTGTTATGTAGCCTATGTTGACACTTGATTACTGCTTCTCCCATTTCAAGTCCCAAATACCTGGATTACAGTTGTGTGTCAATATGTCAGGCTACAACTTGAAAACTTAACTCCTGGTGCTACAATTTTTAGGGGTGTGACCATTAGGAGTAGGCAACTGAGAGAACCAGTGCTGCTATCATAAGGAGTGGGTTTTTAGTGAATTTGTTGTCATGATCTCTCCAGCTATGCAATGGTGCATTCCACCATGTTGTGGTGCAGCTGAAGACCCTCACAAAATGCCATCACCACGTTTTTAGCTTCTGACACTTTATAACTATGAGTCAGATAAATATATTTCTGTATATTATAAATATTTTAATCTATAGTGTTATATTTTAAAAGCATTATATATACCATATTTATATGGTATATGTATACCATGGTATACATAAATATATCACATTTAAAATGGACCAAGTGGAGGTACAAAGGGAAGAAAAAAGAAGAGGAGCAAATAACATAAGCCTGGAGGAACAGTACAAATGCAAACGTATTTGAGATCCCGCCATGTATGACAGAACCCCGCCCTACAGTTCATTTGTTCCCATTAGTGGTGTGCAGACTTCCCAAGAGCACCAGCAAGAGAGCAGTGCCCATCTCAACACCATCTGCTTTTGTACAACAGATGGAAGGAGCACTGGCAATTCTTATTTATACTTCAAGCACTTCTGCATTTCAAGGGGTTTTTCACTTGGAAACTGTTACATACTCCCCATCCCACACCCAAGAAATAGACTCAAGGTTTTAAAAGATAAATAATTACATGAATTGTAAGGGAAAAATAAATGATGTTTCAGCTCTAATTATTGTTTTGTAAATGGAGAACCTGTGGCTCAAAGCAGATGTGACTGTCCTGGGATCATACATTCTAGAAGAGAGAGAGAAAGCAGAGGATCCATATGACCATGGTGACAGCAGGGTCATGTTTGAAAAGAATAGTTCCACTGACACAGTCTGAGTTGTTGCCACCTCATTGCAGCCTTGGCTTTGTCATGACACCATTCCCAGATAGGGAGGTTGCTTTCCCTTTGAGAATAAATAAACAGTGAGAACCAATAAATATCCTTTTATCTCAATATTTTTTCCCGGAAGATGGAATACCGCACACAAAGAAACTTCTTTCTCCAAAGTAATAAATATTTATTGTAAGACACAAACAGTATACTAAATAAAGTCCCATGGTGTTTTTACTTCCTGTCAGTGCAACATTTTCGCCAAGTTCATGGGGGCATTGACCTAGAGCAGACACACAGAGAACATAGTTGGCTGATCCTGAGCACCATTTTGGACACTGTGTTAGATAGCTTTATGTCAACTTGACACAAGCTAAAGTCATATGAGAGGAGGGAGCCTCAGTTAAGAAAATACCCCATTAAGATCAGGCTGTAGGCAAGTTGTAAGTCATTTTCTTAATAAGTGATTAAGCGGGGAGGGTCAAGACCATTCTCAGTGGTTCTACCCCTGGTCTGGTGGTCTTGGGTTCTATAAGAAAGCAGGTTGATGCACTCTGATCACTTCCCCATGCAGGATGCCTTACTAGGACACAGAGGAAGGGAATGCAGGCAGTCTGGATAAGATTTGATAGACAGAGATCAGTTGGTAAGGGAGAAGGGCTCCCCCTTCTGAGGACTAGGGAAGGGGAAGAGGGGGAAGAGGAAGGGAGGGAGAGACAGAGAGGACACAAGGGAGGGAGCCGTGATTGAGATGTTAAGTGAATAAAATTTTTAAAATAAATTTAAATTTAATAAGAAGAATAAAACAAAGAAGGAAAATAGGCTGAGCAAGCCATGATGAGTAAGCCAGTAATCAGCACTCCTCCACAGCCTCTGCATCAGCTCCTGCCTCCAGGTTCCTGTCTTGCTTGAGTTCTTGCCCTCACTGCTTTTGATGATGAATTGTTCTATGGAATTGTGAGTAAAGTAAACCATTTATTCCCCAAGTTGCTTTTGGTCCTTGTATTTCATCACAGCAATGGAAACCCTAACTAAGACTGACACTAATCCAACAGTCCACAGGGCATGAGGCCACTAAAGCCCCATGCCTTGGTACTTGTGGGATCAGTTCTTTACTTTTTTGTGAATTTTGGGAATCCAGCTGAGTTGTAAGGCACTGTTACCCAGTGAAGCCTCTCTCAGACCCCAAATGACTCCTTTCTCATTCACGATTTAACCAGTGGAAAGAGTTACAAGTTCTTGTTACGCACTGCTGCATGTTAGGGTACTCTATTGTGACTGCACAAGCTTGTCAGGGAGAGTGAACAGTACTGATATCTTAATATAAAAGTACCAATTTCAAATTTTCCAGCTACCTGTTTGGAGTATGGTTGGCTGCCTCTTGGTCTTTGCTTTGTCCCCATCCCTATCTGACTCTGTTACTGTTCACGCCAACATCTTTCTAAGAAGATGATATGGCACAAACAGATGATACAGGACAATTTAAAAGGTCATGAAAATTGGAGGTCACACCTGAATACCTTAGCCCTAGCAGTGTGAAACCATAATTGCTCCGACTGACTTGGTGCACAGGTAAAGGCCAAAGAACTTCCCTGTGGAGGTACAAGTTTCTGAGTAAACAGAGCATCTGTAGCATGGCTGCTATTAATACACTCTGAATCTCCTTGTTAACTCCTGAAAAACAAGTGCTGAGACCCTTTTCTACAAACACTCCTTCCTTGTTTATAAGGACTATATTTGCTAAGTACCTCAAAGTCTCAGATATCAAGCCTTGTGCCTTTTCCTGAACTAATAGCATGACAAATATCAATAGCAAATTCATATAAAAATGTAAAACCCATGAGCAGAAATGGAGACCTGAATGTATTGCAGTGCCCCAACAGCACAAGGTCAGGCTCTGATGGTCCTCTCAGATGTACAATTGCAATAGGTTGATTTAGAGGACATTCTGCCAAAGGCAAGGAACATATTAGGTGGCATTTGATGAGATTTCCAGCCTTATAAATCTGATTGTTGGTTGCATGCCCCTAAGAGATGTGAGATTAAAAGGAAGTAGTTAGATCAGCAAATTTGTTTTTTTTTTTTTTTTCTGGAAAGCATAGTCATAAAACTGAGGCATTTTATAATGATCATGCTATTTCCATCATGACTGATAATTGTGACTCAAGAAATTAGAGGAAATAAGAGAATCTAGCCACTGTGTTCTTCTAAAGATCAATATAAGGTGTAAGTGATGCTGACCTTTTCTTGAATTAATAATAATCTCACAGGCTGAATTTCCCACTGCTGCTTACCCGGTAGGATACAGGACGTACCCTTGTCTACATACGATGGGGCTTTAGGAACAGAAGTTCAAGCCTGGAGTGGTGTCACAAAGCCTAATCCCGGCACTCTAGAGGCAGATGCAAGTGAATCTCTGTTGAGGCCTGCCTGATTTATAGAACAATTTTCAAGTCAGCCAGGGATACATTGAGTCCTACCTTTAAAAATAATTAAACAAAAAAGGAAGAAGAAAGAATACTGAGAAGGCTTTAGTCACTGACTTAAGATGACTGCATGTGCCACACACTGAGCTTGTGCCACCTGATTTGTGTTCTCTAACATGTCATGGACAGAGCCTCTGCTCACAGTAACTGCTGAGACTTGGAGAAAGCAGAGACCTGCAGATTACAAAGTATCCTATGGCTTAAAGTCTCTTGGAGGAGAGTCTCTCAGAGGATTCCACAGTGATCCTGAGTTACGCTGACTTTGATGCTGACCTGTCACAGGAATGTCTCAAGTCTATATCATTCATAAGCTCTAAGTACAGACTGAAATTAAAGTGACTCAGTTCCATAAAGTAAAAATCCATTGAGTTCCATTCAATATTTCCTGACGTCTACTCAAGTTCACATGCCAATGTGATTCCTTTAGCTCTTATATCTGAAAGGAAATTGCTGTATGTTCCTGAATTGCCTTTATTAATAGCTGAGTCACACATGAATAGCTGACCACAGTAGAGCTTCTATTAACCTGCTAAAGAAGTCACATTACTCTTATGAGAGGCAAGAGTCAGCAGATCTTTGGAAGGGAGCTTTTTTACCCCTATATCCTAATGATGTATTCTAAAATATAAATTAATGTCACACTTTCAGAGCCTTGATGTAGATTGGAATGTACTGAAAAAGAATCTCTTCACCAATTTGTCTGCTCCAAGGTCCATCGTTCCCAACCGATAGGGAAGTTCCCTTTTCTCTGATTCTACAAGCATTCTAATTCTAGCTGAATAACTAATAGCAAAGAGAAAGGAAGGCTGAGTATTAAACGTGTGTTATAGCCACTACTTTTCTTCATTCATCTCACCGATTCATCATCATAATCTTGATAAGAGATATGATAAATTGTATTTTACAGTTAGAGATAGGTAATCTATAATGACAATGTGATAAAGACAGGGTCTCCATTCTCCTGCTGAAGAATCTGCCTTTATTACACCATATATTATGGTGTTTCTTTCCAAGCAAACATCCATCCAAGGGACCCCATATTTGCTACACCGGGGAGCAAAGTATATAGCAGGGAAAGGGGCTTAAAAAGCCCATAAATCTGAGTTTGAATAAAGAATGAGTGCCTGTAACTATATGCATTACCTTGAGCAACATTCTTTAATCTATTTGTTGCTCAATTTCCTCATGTATAAAAGGGGATGCTATCTTCAAGGAGCAATTAAAATTAAGAAACAGTTTTGTGAAAGCGTCTAATATCATTGCTAATGGTTAATAAATTTTTAGTTTGTATTCTTCCTTTCAAAAAATCAATTAGGAGCATCAAAGAAACTCCTTATGGGGATGGCTTTAAATGTAACAAACCAGGTGGTTATCATATATATACATGTATATATAACATAATTTTTGAATTTAATATTTAAGAATAAATTACTTCAATAAAAATATTTTTTCTGGAAACATGTTGTGGCAGTTCATGAAGCAAATGGAGAATGAGGAGGAGGAAAGTATCAGGCAGGTAAAGACTCTCTGGAAAGCAGAAGGGAATGAGGTTCTTCTGGAGCAGGAGTGTAGAAGAAAACACAACAGACAGGCATTGAAACCACACTTATGTTAGACAAATCTTATGAATATTGTTCTGATATATAATGATCTCATCATGCTTGCCTTGATGAACATACAAAATTCACTAACCAGCAGAATCAAACAATAGTGAACATGGTAGAGAAACTCATGTTCTCGAACACAATAAAATATCTATGTCCCTGTTGGCATAACCTTGGCTCCTTTTGATTTGGGCTTCACGATTGCTAAAATATATTCAGGAGTGTTTTCATAATATTACACATTGTACTCTGAGCAAACTGAGGCTAATGAAACACCCATAGATTCTAGAGGTTGTCTAAGGATAAGTACCATGGCACCAAACCATCAAATGGCAAAGACTCATCACATTTCACATGCCCACTAACATGGTACAATCCCTACATTTCTTGCTTTTCTCCAAGAGATCACTGATTCCAAACAGGAAGAAGGAAATTTTTATGTCTCCTTTGACTCTAGATACCATCGCACCTGAGTTCTTTCACTTTGATCTTGGCCATCACAGTGCCTGAAGGTGAAAGACATGTCTACCTAGATCACATTGTTCTCTCCAAACTATTTCTTTTCTCCATCCTTCAAAGCCTACTCTACCATCTGCTTCCTAGTTTTGCTGAATTTTTGCCTCCTACTCGCTACTTTCATCTCCAAATCTTGGCCACCTCTCATCACTTGCTCCATATTACTACCTGTATTCTTTCCACCCCTACTCCTTCCTATAGAAATATCTAGTGACATCAGCACTCTGGGTTCTCCATCATCCACTTCCTTGTGTCCAGAGATTATTTCCTCCCTTCCAGTTCTTTCCCCTGGCCTATTTTATTATCCCTATCAATGCTATTGCTTTCTTTTTTTAATTTTTTATTATTAATTTATTCTTGTTACATCTCAATGGTTATCCCATCCCTTGTGTCCTCCCATTCTTCCCTCCCTCCCATTTTCCCATTATTCCCCTCCCCTATGACTGTTCCTGAGGGGGATTACCTCCCCATGTATATGCTCATAGGGTATCAAGTCTCTTCTTGGTAACCTGCTGTCCTTCCTCTGAGTGCCACCAGGTCTCCCCCTCCAGAGGACATGGTCAAATGTGAGGCACCAGAGTACGTGAGAAAGTCATATCCCACTCTCCACTCAACTGTGGAGACTGTTCTGACCATTGGCTAGATCTGGGTAGGGGTTTAAAGTTTACCGCTTGTATTGTCTTGGCTGGTGCCTTAATTTGAGCGGGACCCCTGGGCCCAAATCTGCCTATCATAATGTTCTCCTTGTAGGTTTCTAGGACCCTCTGTATTGCATTCAACAGCTGAACCTCAAGTTTGTTATTCTAAACACCAAAATCTAGCCTTTGAACTCATCCTTCTTTTGTGTCCATATCCATGGCATGCTCTACTTCCTATCTTACAGATTTCCAACCTGCTGAAAAGCAGAAGACATCCTTTTTTTCTTCATCATCATTCACCTCATCTCTTTTTTTAATCCAGTTCAAATTTTATCAGTTTTTAATGAGAATGACTCTATTTAACATATCCTTCATTCTCAACATATACCCAGCACACTTATTTACCAAATATCCAGTACCAGTAATACTTAACAATATGCCTATTCCAAATCTCTCTGTCTGAAAACTAAACTTGCCAAGATAAAGTGCATGGATTCCTTTAAAGTTATAATTGCCAAAATTATCTTACCAATGCCTTCACTACAGGCCATCCATTCTCTCCGACATTGTGTTTTCATTCTTAAGAAAGTTAAACTCTAGAATTCTTCTCATTTTTTTATCCAATTTCCTAGTTTATTTGTGATTGTCATACACAATCACACACAAATCAATCTATGGATTGACGCATAGATATCATGGATCTAACTTAGTTCTACAGACTGCCAGCTTCTTTACTTCACCATTTCAGTTGAGATTGCCTGCCTCCTACCTCAAGTACACACCTGTCAGGTATGTCTGGAATATTGCTTCTTAGTGACGTCAGTAGTCTCAATTTCAAATGTCTCTCCTGTAATTCCCACTGCCTATCTTCCCGGTTCACTCTCTTTCATACTCACTTCAAAACTCTCTGAAACTTGTGGGGCATTTACTCCATTGGTCCTGTACTTCTCCAAAATCCCTCTTTTCTTTCTTTTACATTTAGACCCCAATTTCCACCATTTAAATCACTCCTTCTATACATTCCCTGCTGCTTGCTTCCTTTGTAGCTGATAGACAAATGCTCACCTGGTAACCTTCCTACCACTATGCCTCCATTGCCCACATTTCCATATGCCACTGTTAACCACGGTTTTATTATCCATTTCCGAAAGCAAATGCTTTAGCAGTCACATATAAGGATATTCAGAATTTTTTCCAATACGCCTTTTATACTTTTCATCCTCTTCACAAGCCTCCAAATGAGGATCCATACTTATTCTAAATTGAAAATCTTGCCTCTTGTTTTTCCTAATGAAATATAAATATTTAGGATGTAATTCCTATATCTTCCACATACCAAGTTTACCTCTATATAGACCTAAGCTCCTACCCCCATCTTCCCTCTCTCCTGTACTGTGAATGAACTGATTTAACTCATGTCAAATGCTAACCTTTTCCTTAACACTTGGATTTTTTCCGCCCCATCCATTTAAAGGCTTTGCTCCTACAAGCATCTCCTCTTTTATTGTAATATCAGATTTGATCATTACAAAGCTATGCTGTCATCCCTCCCACTCTGAAAATATCCTTCTTGACCCCATAATTTTCCAGCAGCTGGCACTATTCTCACTAGTAGCACAGCCCAGAGAGAGAAATGCTTAGAGCAATTATCTTGGTCCTCTTTCCCTCTCAGGTAGGATGGCCATGCACCATTGCTGCATGCCCATACCACTGCATCCCTCAGCAGCAGTAAGCACAGACAATCATGTCCTCTGGGGAACACTGTCTTCTCTTAGTTCCCAGCACACCATGCTGCACTGTCTGTCCCTGCTCCATTGGCTGATCTTTTCCATCGTCTTTGTAGCGTGCCTCTTCCGTTTTGAACACCAAGTGGCAGAATGACCATAGCCTTCTTACCTAAAGTAACACCCACTCCCCAGAGCTCTCATCTAGTCCTATAGCTTGATCCCTCTCCTATGGTAATAATCCCCTGGCCACCAGCACTGCCCTTAGAATTTAAACTCTGGATGGTTTTGCTCTATCACCGATAGAGCATTTGTTAATATCCCGGAAAATGTCTCCCCTCTCCCTCCCTACTGAATGTGACTAATAGTAACTATCCCGCTATGAACCCATTTATCATGTCAGTCATCTATGGGCTGTCTTTACTATTTTTACCTTTTCTGGACTCCTCACACTCAATTGGTGTGGAAGGGCTGTTTGTAGAATGATCTCAACTCACAAGCATAGAGTGAATGGATAGATGAAAAACACAAGTATGTACAACTGCGTTGGACCTGGAAAGGAAAAATGAGAAACTGTTCCATACAGCTCAAAGACACAAGCACAGTGCTTGTTCTTAGCATGTCTCTGGAATCTCTTATGAGGAAATGAAACTTGTGATAAAGTCAGATGCTATGATTTATAGCAAGAGTCCCCACTTCTCAGGCTTGATCACTTCCCCTTAAATTACCGGCACAGTCTGCTTAGTGTTGCTATTTTGAGATATCTGATTTCTTTTCTGTTAATAAGTTTAAACAGGTCCCGGTTGGCATGCTGCAACTTTAAATCATTGCTCTCCAAAGATAACAGATGGCTAAACTTCTGTGACATGTTGGTGGCCAGCCACTGACTTGGTAGCTAACTGCTGGAGTGTAAATCTGAAGGCAGGAGAAAAGCTAATTGAACTAACTTTGTATCTAAAAGAGAACAATAACTTTGCTCTATCGATGCTGAAAGAAGCAAACTGTTCCTGGCAACACCTCTAAGGGAAGAATAAATAAGAAATAAGTTGGGGTTTGTTTCAACTTATTGTTTTGCTCCAATGTTTTAAATTTGGTTTTCAAACCCAAATTCAATTTAAAATGTAAACAACTAATGTTTTTAGGAATAGGAAACATTAATTCACTTTCTTTCTGGTACACAAACAGAATTAGTCCCTATAAAACTGCCTCGGATCAGTGCTTTTCCAATAAAACACTAAAAACTTGAGTCAGGGTTGACTCACATACTCTTTAGCATCTCGAGTTTATTGATTGCTGTCCACATTCTTTTTAAGCTCTTTTGAATCCAGAGAGAAATTACCAGATGTTAAATGTTTAAATCAGTCACTCTAATAAAAGTTTGCCTAGGTCCCAACTTCACACACTGTGACTCAATATTGAGACAGTTAAACCTGACAAGGCCACCCCAGAGATACCCAGTGGCCATGAGGGCACTCAAGAGGGCAGAAAGCACAGCCTGTCTACCTTCCGTGAAATGTCTCCCTTCAAAAACCCTCTAATGTAAGACATCAGTTCTGTCTCTTTTTCCATTTACGGTATGATAAAGTTAACGCAAATTTGAAGATAAACTATGCTGAAAGAAGCAAGTGGCTCACAAAGGATCAGAAACAGTCAAATGCAAACTGCAGAAGAGACAGGATGCCTGTGACCCTTAAAATCATGAATGAGGATGCCACAGGATCCAGAAGTAGGAAATTTCTGATGACTACTGTACACTGGGGAAAACTGTGTAACACTTGTGACTCCACTGAACAGGGAACAAAATGGTTAAGAACTTAAGTGTGGGGAATAAAATATTTTAGTAGTCATAGGAAACAAGGAAGTCATAGAAACTGACACATGAACTACCTGTGCTCAACTCCCAAAAGAAGTCACTGAGGCTCAAGAAAACAGATAATAACTGCACTTGTCCTGTGAGACTTAGATAAAGGCCAACATACTAATAATTAGCAGTCATATTTACTGAATGTTAGGCACTACTAATGTACATTTTGAGTAACTGGCTTGATCCCTAGAATAGTTGTGAGATAGATTCTATTGATGTTTTCTTGTAGAAAAGAAAACCAAAGGACATAAATATAACCCAAGGAACAGACACCTCAGCCTCATGTGAGAGAATGTTAGGAATACAAACTCTCAAGCCCCGCCTTCCTGTTGCTGAAGTGGAATCTGTTCTTAAGAACATTGATTACTATAAAGAGGATGGATTCTGAAGCCCCTGAGATCACCTGGTTGGAAGTAAGAGAGGGATCAGTTCAAGCTTCCAGGGTTTCCTATCTGGCTGTTGAGCTTTCTTGCTGCTTTGCATTAAGGAATGTATGTTGTGTCTAATATATAATAGATATCATATTTTAGGGATGCTTTGTAAATAGCTTTATATTTAAAATGAACTTTAGAGAAAAAACTGATCTTACTTTCACCAAACACAGCACAGTAGGAATTTGAGTCAGAGATTGTAGAGTATCAAGATTAAAAGATGGTTGGAGAGATGGCTCAGTGGTTAAGAGCACCGCCTGTTCTTCCAAAGGTCCTGAGTTCAATTCCCAGCAACCACATGGTGGGTCACAAACATTTACAATGTAACCTGATGCCCTCTTCTGGCCTACAAGCAGACAACACTATATACATAATAAATAAATCTTAAAATAAAAAAGCACACAGACTCAAACTTGTGTTGATTTAAAAAAAAAAAAAAAAAAGGATTGGGGCTGGAGAGATAGCTCAGAGGTTAAGTGCAACATCTGCTCTTCCAAAGGTCCTGAGTTCAATTCCCAGAAACCACATGATGGCTCACAACCATCTATAATGTGCTCTGATGCCCTCTTCTGTCCTGCAAGTGTACATGGAGGCAGAACACTGTAAAATAATAATAAATAAATACATTTTAAAAATAAATAAATAAAAAGGATTAGAAGGTGACAGTGAGACCTAAGAAATCAAGTCTCATTTCTGTAGAAGTTGATAGTGAGAGAGATATTGAGTAATCTGTCAAGGTGAACCAGAAAAATGTGGGTGTAATAAGGACTGGAGCTTAGGCATTGAAGGTAGGTATGTCTGCAATCATGCAATTCTTTATTCTTTATTCTATGCTACTGTGTAGGGAAAAAGATTTCTGAGTAAGTATGCACTTAGCAGATGCCCAGGTTTCATATTACTGTTTAAAGTGCTCTGTCAACCAGGGAGGCTACTTCTGAATGTCTATGAATATAAAATATCCTTAAAATGTGCTTGTTCAAAAACCAATTGCACTTTATTTAAATTTATTTATTTATTTATTTTGATGTTTTTTATTAATTTTTCATATTACATCTTGATTGTTAGCCCTTCCCCTGTTTCCTCCCATTCTTCCCTCCCTCCCCCTTCCCCCCTTCTCCCCTCCCCTATGTCTGTGATTGAAGGAGACCTCCTCCCCCTATATATGCTCTTAGAATATCGAGTCTCTTCTTGGTAACTTGCTATCCTTCCTCTGAGTGCCGCCAGGCCTCCCCATCCAGGGGACATGGTCAGAAAAGGGGCACCAGAGGTGGTGTGAGAGTTAGATCTTACTCTCCACTCAATGGTGGAGAGTATCATGTTTGTCAGCTACGTCTTGGTAGGGGTTCAAAGTTTACTGCCTATATTCTCCTTGGCTGGAGCCTTAGTTTGAAGAGGACCCCAGGATCCAGATCTGCCTGTCATAAAGTTCTTCTTGTACGTTTCTAGGAACCTGTGGATCCTACTATTTCCCCATTCTTCCATGCTACTCTCGCCTAAAGTCTCAATAGGATGTCCTCTCCTCTGACCCACTTTCTTGGTAAGTAAAGTTTTTCATTGGACAAATCCCTTGGACTAGTGTTTTGATATAAGTGAGTATATACCATTTGTCTCTTTTTGCTTCTGGGTGAACTCACTCATTATGATAATTTCTAGATCAATCCATTTGTCCACAAATTTTGGGAATTCCTTGTTTTTAATAACTGAATAGTATTCCATAGTATAAATGTACCAAAGTTTCTTAGTCCATTCTTCTACTGAGGGACACTTAGGCTGTTTCCATGTTCTGGCCATTATGTATAAAGCAGCTATGAACATGGTTGAGCATATGGCCCTGTTGTGTGGTAGGGCACTTTCTGGATATATTTCAAGGAGTGGGATAGCTGGGTCTTGTGGAAGCCCTATTCCCATTTTTCTGAGAAAGCACCAGATAGCTTTCCAAAGTGGTTGTACTAGTTTGCATCCCCACCAGCAATGAAGGAGTGTTCCTCTCTCTCCACATCCTCGCCAACATGTGGTGTCATTTGAGTTTTTGATCTTAGCCATTCTGATGGGTGTAAGATGGAATCTCAGTGTCGTTTTGATTTGCATTTCTCTGATGACTAGCAAGGGCGAGCATTTCTTTAAGTGTTTCTTGGCCATTTGATATTCCTCTGTTGAGAATTCTCTGTTAAGTTCTAAGCCCCATTTCGCAATTGGGTTGTTTGGTTTTGTGGTGTTTAATTTCTTGAGTTCTTTATATATTTTGGATATTAAACCTTTGTCAGATGAAGGGTTGGTGAAGATTTTTTCCCATTCTGTAGGCTGTTGCTTTGTTCTCTTGACAGTGTCTCCTGCCTTACAGAAGCTTCTCAGCCTCATGAGGTCCCATTTATTAATTGTCGACATTAAGGCCTGGGCTGTTGGTGTACTGTTCAGGAAGTTGTTTCCTGTGCCTATATGTCCCAGGCTCTTCCCCACTTTTTCCTCTAACTGAATTAATGTCTCCGGTTTTAAGTTGAGGTCTTTAATCCACTTGGACTTGAGTTTTGTGCATGGTGACAAATAAGGGTCTAATTGCATTTTTCTACATGTAGACATCCAGTTAGACCAGAACCATTTGTTGAAGATGCTATCCTTTTTCCATTGAATAGATTTGACTTCTTTGTCAAAAATCAAGTGAGCAAATGTGTGTGGATTCATCTCTGGGTCTTCAATTCGATTCTATTGAGCCACCAGCCTATTGCTTTGCCAGTACCATGCTGTTTTAATTACTGTTGCTCTGTAATACAGCTTGAGATCAGGTATGGAGATTCCTCCAGAGGATCTTTTATTGTATAGGATTGTTTTTGCTATTCTGGGTTTTTTATTTCTCTATATGAATTTGAGAATTGATCTTTCAATATCTTCAAAATATTTTGTAGGTATTTTGATAGGGATTGCGTTGAATCTCTCAATTGCTTTTGGTAAGATGGCCATTTTTACTATGTTGATTCTCCTGATCCACGAATAAGGTATATCCCTCCATCTTCTGATGTCATCTTCAATCTCCTTCTTCAGATGTTTAAAGTTTTTTTTTAATAAGTCCTTCACTTGCTTGGTTAGAGTTACTCCTAGATATTTTATATTGTTTGTGGCTATCGTGAACAGCGTAGTTTTCCTAATTTCTTCCTCTGCCTGTTTGTCATTTGTATACAATAAAGCTACTGACTTTTTTGAGTTTATTTTGTATCCTGCCAATTTGCTGAAGGTGTTTATCAGCTGTAGGAGTTCTCTGGTGGAATTTTGGGGGTCACTTATATACACTATCATATCATCTGCAAATAAGGATAATTTGACTTCTTCCTTTCCCATTTGGATTCCCTTAATCTCCTTTTGATGTCTTATTGCTCTGGCTAGAACTTCAAGAACTATATTGAAGAGATATGGGGACAGAGGGCAGCCTTGTCTGGTTCCCGATTTTAGAGGCATTACCTTGAGTATCTCTCCATTTAATTTAATGTTGGCTATTGGTTTGCTGTATATGGCCTTTATTATGTTTACATAAATGCCTTGTATTCCCGATCTCTCCAGAACTTTAAACATAAATGGGTGTTGGATTTTGTCAAATGCCTTTTCTGCATCTAAAGAGATGATAATGTGGTTTTTCTCTTTCAGTTTCTTTATATGATGGATTACATTGATGGATTTCTGTATGTTAAACCATCCCTGCTTGCCTGGAATGAATCCTACCTGGTCATGGTGAATGATGTTTTTGATATGCTGTTGTATTCACTTTGCAAGTATTTTGTTGAGTATTTTTGCATCAATGTTCATAAGAGAAATTGGTTGGAAATTCTCTTTTTTTGTTGGGTCTTTGTGGGGTTTAGGTATCAATGTGACTGTGGCCTCATAGAAGAAATTTGGTAATATTCCATCCATTTCTATCTTTCGGAATAGCTTGAATAGTATGGGTATTAGCTCCTCTTTGAAGGACTGGTAGAATTCTACGCTGAAACCATCTGGCCCTGGGCTTCTTTGGTTGGGAGACTACCAATGGTTGCTTCTATTTCTATAGGTGAAAATAGGGCTATTTAGTTTGTGTATCTGATCTTGGTTCAATTTTGGCAAATGGAATCAGTCAAGAAATTTGTCCATTTCCCTTAAATTTTCGAATTTTGTGGCATAAATGCCTTTAAAGTGGGTTCTTACAATTCTTTGTATTTCTTCGGTGTCTGTTGTTATGTCTCCCTTTTCATTTCTGATTTTGTTAATTTGGATAGTGTTTCTCTGTCTTTTAGTTAGATTGGCTAACGGTTTGCCTATCTTGTTAATTTTCTCAAAGAACTAGCTCTTGGTTTTGTTGATTCTTTGGATTGTTCTCTTTGTTTCTAATTTATTGATTTCATCCCTGAATTTGCTTATTTCTAGGCATCTACTCCTCTTGGGTGTTTCTGCTTCTTTTTTTTTCTAGAGCTTCCAGATGTGTTGTTAAGTTGTTTATGTGGGATGATTCCATTTTCTTTTTAAAGGCACTTAGTGCTATGAATTTTCCTCTTAGCACTGCTTTCAATGTGTCCCACAAATTTGGGTATGTTGTTCCTTCATTTTCAGTGAATTTCAGGAAGTCTTTTATTTCTTCCTTTATTTCTTCCGTGGCCCATGTGTCATTAAGTAGAAAGTTGTTTAGTTTCCACGTGTTAGTATGCTTTTTGTTATTTCTGTTGTTGTTGAAGTCCAGCCTTAGACCATGGTGATCTGATAAAATACAAGGTATTATTTCAATCTTCTTGTATCTGTTGAGGTTTGCTTCGTGACCAACTATGTGATCAATTTTAGAGAACATTCCATGGGGTGCTGAGAAAAAGGTATAATCCTTTGTGTTTGGGTGGAAAGTTCTGTAGATATCTGTTAGATCCATTTAATTCATGACATTGGTTAATGAGGTTATTTCCCGGCTTAGTTTTTGAAACAAAGACCTACCCTTGAGTGAAAGTGGGTGTTGAAGTCTCCCACTATTAATGTGTGGGTACTGATGAGTCGGGCAAGCTTTGTTAATAACTCTTTTACAAATGTGGGAGCCCTTGTATTCGGAGCATAGATGTTCAAAATCGTGATGTCTTCTTGGTTGACTTTACCATTGATGAGTATGAAGTGTCCATCCTCATCTCTTTTGATTAATTTTGGTTGAAAGTCTATTTTATTAGATATTAGAATGGCTACCCCTGCTTGTTTCTTGTGACCATTTGCTTGGAATATTTTTCCCCAACCTTTTACTCTGAGGCAATGTCTGTCCTTGTGGTTGAGATGTGTTTCTTGAATGCAGAAGAATGTTGGGTCATGTTTATGCATCCACTCCATTAGTCTGTGCCTTTTTATTGGAGAATTGAGACCATTGACGTTGAGAGATATTAATGACCAGTGATTGGTAAGTCTCTTCATTTTTGGTATTTTTAACAGTCAAGATTTTTTGAGGTTGTGATTTTGCAATGGTATAGTTACCTATTTCCTATGTAGTTTTGGTTGTAGTTTGACCCTTTGGGGTGCAGTTTTCCTTCTAGTAACTTCTGTAAAGCCGGATTTGTGGCTAGGTACTGTTTGAATTTGTTTTTGTCATGGAATATCTTGTCTTCTCCATCAATGGTTATTTATAATTTTGCTGGATATAGTAGTCTTGCCTGGTACCTGTGTTCTCTTAGGGTTTGCAGCACCTCTGTCCAGGCCCTTTTGGCTTTCATGGTCTCTGCTGAGAAGTCAGGAGTAATTCTGATCAGCTTGCCTTCATATGTTACTCGGCCTTTTTCTCTTGCCACTTTTAATATTTTTTTCTTGTTCTGTATATTTTGTGTTGTTATTATTATGTGGCAGGAAGATTTTCTTTTCAGGTCTATTCTATTTGGTGTTCTGTAGGCCTCTTGTATGCTCGTATGCATCTCCTTCTTCAAATTGGGGCAATTTTCTTCTATTATTCTATTAAAGATATTTTCTGGGCTGTGGAGTCGGTTGCCTTCTTCAATCCCTATTCTCAAGTTCCATCTTTTCATGTTGTCTTTTATTTCTTGAATGCTCTGTGTCAGGAACTATTCAGATTTAGCATTTCCCTTGATGGTTGTTTCCAGTTCTGCGATTGCATCTTCAAGTCCCGCCTCTGAGATGCTTGCTTTCTTCTCTGATGCCTCTTGATCATGTTTTTTCTTCTGTGTGTTCCTGTAACATAGCTTCCATTTTTATCTCCATGTCTTGGACTGTTTTAATGATTTCCTTCATCTGATTATTTATATTTTTCTGAAATTCTTCAAGTGCCTCTTTATATGACTCTTTTAACTCTTCAGCCCTCTTGTTTGCCTCCTCCTGCATTTGTTTACAGATTTTACTTGTTTCTTCCATTATCATCTTCTTTACTAAGGACTTGAGGTCATTTTATTGACTATCCATTGCTGTTAGGTTCTCTAGGTTGTTTTCATTGGGAATGCTGGGAACTGGAGATGCCAAACTGTTTTGGTTTTTGTTACTGTTCTTTCGCTGTCCTCTTGTCATTTTGCTGACTCTGATGTTGGAAGGTATTTTGTAGTGACCTTCGCTGGTTGAGAGTGGTTAATTGATGACTGATTATAGGTCAGATGCTCTTGCCTGTGGGGATCAGGGAGTATTTCTGTGGAACAGGCAGGTGATTGGTTTCACTCCTGGTGATTTTCCTCTGCACCGTGGGCTCCAGGCTGAGTCAGCCAAAGTAGATTTCTGTTTGGACTTTACTACTGTAATTCAGATCAGCAGTTTTGGGGCCTAGAATAAGGTCTGCACACAAACGTTCTGGTTGTGTATGTTGATCCCAGCTGCCTGCCCTTCCTGTGGCTTTGTAGTCAAGACCTCAGGTAGATCAGATCTTCTGGGGGTGTAGCTGTCTTTTAGCTCTGTCTCTATACCCTGCAGAGGTGTACAACCTCTCCCAGAACTGTATGCCTGGAGGGACCAAGCTTGCTCTAGGTCAGCAATTAGACACTGCAAAGCAAGACCCACGTTTCATCTCCTGATAATGTGAGAGTGCCTACCTTGCTCGGGCCAGGTGCCCCGCTAGGCTCTCTCATTCTGGGAGTGCAGGACCAGTGCCTTGTGGCTGAGCAGGTAGGAACAATAGGGTTGCAGAGCTCTGGCGGTCACCCACGGAACCAGGTCTTCCCGCCAGGCTATGATGCTCCACTAACGCTCTAGGTCAGCAATTAGACACTGCAAACACAACCCACCCATGACTTGTCTCCCGATAATGTAAGAGTGCCTGCCTTGCTTGGGCCAGGAGCCTCAGCTAGGCTTTCTCGTTTGGGGAGTGCAGGGCCAGTGCCTTGCAGCTGGGTGGGTAGGAACAATAGGGTTGCAGAGCTCTGGCGGTTGCCCATGGAACCAGGTCTTCCCGCCAGGCTATGATGCTTCGCTATCTCTCTAGGCAAGACCCACGTCTCCCAATAGGCCTGTGGAAGCAGTCCAAGCTGATTTCTCACTGCCGCTGTTTGCAGACTCAGTCCGCTGTGATCTGTGTTAGGTTGGGCCTGGATGGCCAGCGAGCTGCAGTGCCACTTTAGCTGTCTCTGTTGGGTCCGGCCACCTATGTTTCCACTCGGCCTAGGTGGGTGACCTCTGCAGTTTGGGGTGGTGTGGGAGGAGGAATCCTAGGGCAGATTCACCCTCTTCACTGAGACTCCTCTGGCTGGGGGCTCCAGAAAATCCCCTCCCCAAACAGTGAGTCTTTGCCTTTTTTGCCAGCTGCAGTTTGCATGTGGATTCCATTCCAGAGTTTAGGGAGTGCATTTAGCACCTCCAGGATGTTGCTTGTCCCAGGGGGGTAGGCCCCCTGTTTGGTCTGCAGCCTTTGAGGCCCCACTCACTTACAATTCTCAAAGTCCAGCAGTCTGTTGCTCCACTTATGTCCCTGGTCTCCTGGAGTAGATCAGATACGTGGCTTATTGGTCGGCGCCATCTTGGAATTCCCCCAATTGCACTTTCACACGAACTGTGGGTGCCCCATATTTGACTTTCACATGAACTCTGGTGCCCCATATTTGACCACGTCCCTTGGATGGGGAGGCCTGATGGCACTCAGAGGAAGGATAGCAGGCTACCAAGAAGAGACTTGATACCCTATGAGCATATACAGGGTGAAGAGGTCCCCCTCAGTCACAATCATAGGGGAAGTGACTAAGGGGAAATGGGAGGGAGGGAAGAATGGGAGGATACAAAGGATGAGATAACAATTGAGATGTAATATGAATAAATTAATAAAATATATTATAAAAAACCCAATTGCTTACTGTTCAATAGTAGATGAGTTTCATGGGTGTTTCCTGGCATTTGACCAAAGCATTAATGCAAAATTGGTCTTGTGTAACACTGTAAACTTTGAACAATAGTGTAACACTCCCTGCCACACTGAGAATCTTTCTATACAATGATAATCCTTACCATTTTATCCATCGTTCATAGATAACCTTAAAGGGTGCCAATGCTGTGATCTTTTATAAATGACATCATAGTCTTCTCATAAATATTTGTCTTCTGATTAACTAGGCCAAGTTTTCCTTCCAGTCTGCTATCTGCACTGTTGTTAGTCCTTTTACTTCTGTAAAAGTTGACATCTACCCCTGACTGTCCTTTATTCCTTCTGTATCTACATTCTTTCAAGATGCTCAGTCATTCAAAGCACATGCAGATCAATTCTTCAGCATTCTGCTGCACTCAAATTGTTCAAGAGTCTTTTTGAAAAACCTTTCTCATTAACAAATATTGATGTAGATGACCAAGATATTTTTCTTTTTACAATTAATTGTTGAAGTTAGCATACAAAGTAATGGGTTACATTATAACATTTTATATGCACACACACACACACACACACACACACACATGATGGGAGGGAGAGACAGAGAAAGAACAAATGCTGGCAAAGTTGTGGAGAAAGAGGAACCCTTATTCACTGTTGGTGGGAAAGCAACTGGTGCAAACACTCTTGAAATCAATATGAAGAATACTCAAAAAATGAATCTACCATATGATCAGGATATATAACGTCTTGGCATATTCTCAGGGTTCTACTCTACAGACACTTGTTCATCCATGTTTATCACCACCTTATTTCCAATAGCCAGAAAACAAACTCAATGACCTTCAACAGATGAATGAATAATGAAAATGTGTTACATATGCACAATAGAATATTATTTGGCTACAAAAAAAATGAAATTTACATATGAATATGTAAACCTAGAAAAGAGCATATCCAGGAAGATAAGCCAACACAGAGAGAGACACAAGTGCATTATGTTCTCTTTCACACATGACTCTTTTTTTTTATTAATTTATTCTTGTTACATCTCAATGTTTATCCCATCCCTTGTATCCTCCCATTCCTCCTCCCCCACCCCCATTTTCCCATTATTCCCCTCCCCTATGACTGTTCCTGAGGGGGATTACGTCCCCCTGTATATTCTCATAGGGTATCAAGTCTCTTCTTGGCTACTTGCTGTCCTTCCTCTGAGTGCCACCAGGTCTCCCCCTCCAGGGGACATGGTCAAATGTGAGGCACCAGAGTACGTGAGAAAGTCATATCACATTCTCCACTCAACTGTGGAGAATATTCTGACCATTGGCTAGATCTGGGTAGGGGTTTAAAGTTTACCTCCTGTATTGTCCTTGGCTGGTGCCTTAGTTTGAGTGGGACCCCTGGGCCCAAATCTGCCTATCATATTGTTCTACTTGTAGATTTCTAGGACCCTCTGTATCCTTTTATTTTGCTATTCTCCCATGCGTCTCTCATTTAGAGTCCCAATAGGATGCCTTCCCCTCTGTCCCAGTTTCCTGGTAAGTGAAGGCTTTCGTGGGACATGCCCCTTCTGACTTTCTAATAGAAGTATAGGGCTGGAGAAATGGCTCAGCAGGTAAGAGCACTGTCTGCTCTTCCAGAGATCCAAAGTTCAGTTCCCAGCAACCACATGGTGGCTCACAAAAACCTATAATGTGATCTAATGCCCTATTCTATCATGTAGATGTGTATGTAAATAGAATAGTCATACATAAAGTGAATAAATAATCTTTAAAAAAAAAAAGAAGTACAGATAAAGGTCCTCATCAAACAAGCTTCTTTTTACATCAAAAGGAGACAGGTACAGAAAAATCACAACTAGACATAATAGAGAGGTCAGTGGACCATGGAGATCCCAGCCCAGCAAATACATATATGTCACAACTCCTGCAGCTATGACTCAGGAAACATCACAGAAAAGGAGACAGAAAGATTAACATTGTTAACATTGTTTTCATGTACTATGCTTCTTTCCCTACAACATGCGGTAATCTATTTAAATTTTTTAAGAATCTAACTATCTGAAAATCCACAGGTCTAAGTAGGTTAAAAAGTTTTGGAGTTGGCAGTGTAGGACACTAAACTCTGAGATCCACTCATACTGAATAAACCCTTACCACTAAGCAATGTCCCAAACCCTTAAAGGAAATTGTAAATAATTAATCTTTAAGCTATTGATCAAATTTTACTGCCTAGAAGCATACTTCAAGGTTATAAATTAAGCTTCAAAAGACTAAGTATTTCTCCACAGGGTATAGAATATATGATCTATTATTTCCTATTCATGAAGTGAAGTTGCATTTGGTTAAGACTTTAGTTCTCGTCTTCTTGCTGTCTGTTTTCATACTCAAAGGAGAAATGAAATTCTTTGTCAAACATTTTTCAAGCCTTATGAGAAACACGCATCACAAATATTGCCATACATTCAGCAATTACATATATTATTTTACTTGTTCACTTAATATAACAAAGTCTAAGTCCAAGAATAAGAAGACATGCAGAAAGATACACAGCTACATTTTTGTCTAACCTGTCTTATTTTCTACTGGCAAAGACAGATATTGCACAAAGGTCCAAGTGGGGCATGTTCCTATCATAAATGAGTGTGCTGGGAGACCATAAAAAATGCAGATGCTCAATGACCTTTGTAATATGCATTCAAAACTGTTTATATACAACCATGTCCTACTGCTAAGAACAAGCTAAAAATAGTTTTCTAAAAGATTGAGTTAAAACAGAAACTCATTAACAAATTATAGCACACAGGCAACTATTTGCTGTGGCATTGTACTAACATGAAACTCGCTCACTTCCTATGGTGCTGCCTACCATCCATTTAACCCTATTCAAGGCTAGTCAACTGAGCACAGCCTAGAACAGAAGTCAGCTATCTGGAAGGGCAAGTGAAGTAAAGACACATCAAAAAGCTGTTTTCAGGCTCAGTGGTGGCTTCACACACAAAAATAGCACTATGAACTGAGACCCAGTAACCAATAAACCACCATTCAGAGACCAAGAACTCAGCTGCCTTTACTTAAACATGGACTTTGGCCAGAGCACAAGTCTAGGCAAGGGTGTCTCTAGGGAAATGTGGCTTTGGTGAGAATTGCAGACACAGGCTTTGGGCACAAATTACAGAATAAAATTACTCTAAGTCATTTTTAAAAATAACTGATTCTTCATCAATCATTTCACCTTCAAATACATGGTCAATGGCATGCACAATTGAGCACCAGTGTCCTGTATTCTGATCTATATTGGGAGACATGAAGCAATAAAAAAGAACTAAAGTTATAACCTAGTTGGCAAATTATATGGGGCCATGTTATCCAAAGTAACTCTTATAAAACTCAAAATACAATAATAAGTAATTATTAGATGACTTTCCTTTTTCCTGATAGTAATTGCCTCAAAATATTTTCAACTTTCTGATGTCATAGACAATCACTGCCTCATCTACCACTTTATTTTCGAAGCTAAGTGCCTAGTAATGCATATGTCTTATATAGATGAGTAAATGGATAAATGGTTCACATGTTACATTTTTTTACAAATTGAGTATAACCTGAATTAAGCTTAGTATAAATGAGCACAAAGAGTGGAGAGACACTGAAGGGCATGAGTAGTGGGGAAAGAATACTATCTTCAATATAATCTATAAAAGTGAAAACCAAACCAATTACATCCAAATGTACAAGCCTAAACAACATGCTTGGTTTACTAAGTAAGCTGCATCTCCTGGAGCCACCCATGCCTGATTCAGAGCTTTTGTTCTCTGATTGTCTTCTCAAGGATGCTGTGATTTCTGTCCTGCCCCTCCCAATCACTGACAGTAAAGTTATAGTCCTAGATCCTCCTTTCCATACAGTGTGGGAGGCTAGTCTGGGAACTGTAACACATATCCAGAGACTTTGGAGATAGTAGGAGTACAATTCATGCAGGAGCCTATTAGCGTTAGACTCAGTGGCTCCACATGGGCAGTTTGAAGTCAGCTGGTGTCAAAATACCTTTCCTGGTGACTTACAAAATCTATAAGAAACTATGCAACCAAGTCGTATCACCAAGCTTGGGCTGCAAGTAGCCTACTGCATGCTTTTCAACTCCTAAAGTCATGATAAACTAAGTGACCTCAAGGGACGATGGGAATCCTTTGGTCACATGCACTCAAGTTTGGTTTTCTAGTTTTCATGTGTCCCTTTTTCTGATAGTGTGATTCAGATCTAGTCAATTTTTCTCATATTTGTTTGATTTGCTTTTTCTCTCCTACAGACATTTATGAACAACTTGCAGACATGAGATTTACTATAGAAACCTGCATAGTTAATTGTTTTTACAATGTAAAAATTTGCTTGTTTGCTTTAGTGATTGGCTGTAGCACTTGCCAAAAGATGGCCCACTGAAAAGGAGTTGGAGATGCTGGATATGCCATGGTTCAGTGTTGATGAAGGGATTTTAAGGCGAGGAGGGATTGTAATGCTGGAGTGGGTAAACTGTGTAAAACCTAGTCCTCCACAATGAGAAGGCCCAGGCAAACTGCCCTTCACTAACTCTATAAGAAACAAAATGGCTAGAGGGGCAGCAGCACATTTGAAGAGGTTTGTTGTCTCCCATTTCCTTGTGATAGATCTTGGGGTCAGAGATGCTCTTGCTCATTTGAACAAATTAAATGAAATAGGTTTAATTGGGTCCCAAAATAGCCAGGTAGCAGCACTAAATAGCCAAATGCGAGGTGATCATAGTTGTAATAATGGGCGGCATAGGCAATTGCAATGTCCATAACATTCTAACCTGTAAAGGGCAGCCCAGGGGAAGGGAATTTTCTGGTGGCATAACTCTTATGGCCCTTTGGTACTGGCTAATCAATCATGGTGGTTTTTTGTTTGTTCGTGTGTGTGTGTGTGTGTGTGTGTGTGTGTGTGTGTGTGTGATCTGTGTAAGCAGAAAATTTCTCAAACAACTTAGGAAAAGCTCCATTGGATTATGACAAAAGAGAATCTAGGGCCAATAAATGCCTCTGGTGGCTTATTTCCAACAGCAAAGCTCCACCTCTTAAAACAATATCACCAGCCTAGGACCAAGTAGGCAAAATATTGGCCTATAGGGGACATTAAATATTCAAACTGAAACATTAGGTTCTCCAAAGTCATCAAGCTTTTGGATAAATCTATATTTTGTTATGTTTTTAAGGTAAGTCCTGAGTGAGGTAACCCAGACCCAGAAACACACACATAGTATATACTCACTTATAAATGGATTTTAGCCATATAGTACAGGATAAACACACTACAATTCACAGGCCCAAAGAATGTAAGTAGCAAGGAAGATGCAAAGGAGGGTCATTAAATCACACACAGAATGAGAAATAGAATAGACATCAGCAGTGGTTGAAGAGAGGAAACAAGGTAGGAGAGGGAAAGTAGAGAGAAATGAGGATGGAGATCAAAGCAGGGATGGGAGGAGAGAAGGCTTGCAGACAAAAGAGAAACTGTAGACATGGGTATCCCTGTGACAAGCGGTAGACCAACCACAGGGCAGGCTACTGGGAGGATATGGGGTGACACTAGCTGAGACTCCTAGTAGCAAGGATTATGGAGACTGAAAAGGATAACCTGTAACTAGAAAGGACTCCTAGTGGAGGGAGTGGAACACCAACCCACCCACAAAAACTTCAGCCCAAAATTTATCCTGCCTACAAGATGTGTGGGGATAAAAGTAGAGCAGAGATTGAGGTAATATCCAACCAATAACTTGCCCAACCTGAGGCCTACTCAATGGGAGAGAGTCAACTCCTAACACTATTAAGGATATTCTGCTATGCTTGCAGACAAGAGCCTAGCATAGCTGTCCACTGAGAGGCTCCACCCAGCTGCAAGCCAGACAGATGCTAAGACTCATAGCCAAACATTGGAGGAAGCATAGGGAGTCTTGTGGGAAAGTGGGGGGGGGGGTTGGATAGAAGGATGTGGAGGTGAAGTGACAGGAGCTCCTCAAGAAGACCAAAAGAGCCAACTAACCAGGGCCCAAGGAGGCTGGTGGAGACTGAAGCACCAACCAAGGACCATCCATAGACTAGACTTAGGCACTCTATACAGATGCAGCCAATGGGCAGGCAGGCTTCATGTGGGTCCCCCAGTAAGGGGAGTGGGGGATATCTCTGACATGGACTCTGTTGTCTGCTTTTAGATCATTTCCCCCTGGTAAGACTGCCTTGCCAGGCCACAGAGGACGAGGATTTGCTCAGTCCTGATGCGATTTGATGTGCTGGGGTGGGTTAGTATGAGAGGCTCCCCTTTTCTGGGGAGTAGGGAAAGGGGAATAGGGGACAGAGGGAAGAAGGTGGGAGCAGGAGAAGGGGACTGAGGGGGCTATGATCAGGAGGTAAAGTGAGTATATAAATAAATAAATTTAAGGTAAGTTATATTTTTTATTTTTATAGAACCAAGTTTTTCAATGAATTCAGAGGTGATATCTCTGAGTAAATCCAAACAATTAGAGGATTTGTAAGATAATTCAGAGATTTTCTTAAGTATTATCTAGAAAACCCATGAATCGGAACAAGTTCCCTGACAGTAAGGGCTGATTGGTTAGTTGAGGAAGGTCAACAGTAAAGCTCTTTAGAACTCATCAGAAAGCATATTTTCTATGACATCTACAGCTGTACTGATGTGTATTATTTCCTTAGAGTTTGATTTAGCTCAGACAATACCCTAAAATACAATTTTGCTTCCCCTGAAACTCTAAAATAATACTGATAAGGAAAAGCAATTGAAATTGGGTCTTAAAATAAAGGTGGCATTATCTAATGTGTTCCTAAAAGTCACTGGTCTCTTTTTAATGTCCATGATGATTTAATGGCATTTCCAATGCTTACCTACATTTCCCTCAAGTTATAAGGCACTTCCCATATTTAGATCTCTTGACTGCAGACAGCTGATGTTCTAGTATACTTCATCACATGTGGCTGTCTTCTGACTTCAAAAAGAGCAATGACTTCACCATCTGTTTTAAAATATATTCCCCTGTCTCCCTTCTTTCCAAATCTAAGGAAACCTAAGCCTGAAGATGATATGGATATCCAAGTTATTTTCCCATTATCAGTAGGACAGTAGGAACAGGAAAATCACCCACTAAACCTTCTTTATGTCTTTAGCTAATTTTTTAAGGAAACAATTTTTTATTTGGTTCCTTGTTACTATGTAATTGTGATGTCTGCCAAGGCAGGAAGCTATTGGATCTCCAGCTTTTCATGCAGGAGGATTGTATTTTGCTGAGTAAAATGCAGCAAGCTTCAGTCTCTATAAGGATGCAATATTGATTTTTAAATGAAGCTTGATTTTGGGAGCATATATTGCTGTGGAATACTTTGTCTCTTAAAACAGAGCAATTCACAAACAGAATCAAGATAGCTTTTATGGATTGAAAAGTCTCTGAACAGTATATTGTTTATAACAACAAAATAAGTCACCAGTGTAAGAATAAATCGTTCATTATATAACTTTTCTGTATCAATTTGGACTTGAGGAGTTCAGTTTTCAATGAGATGGCATACCATGCAAATACATGACAGCCTAGAAATGTCAAATCAAATTTAAATGTGAAAAGAATTCTTTGTTTCTGATAAACAGCTGAAAACAAAACACATTTTCAGAGGAATGTGTTTAATGTCAGTGGTTTTAGCACTGGCTTTTTCATGAACTCAGAAAAATATCTCATTGGAAAAGTACTCATTTCATGAGCTATCACACATGACTTGAAAAGATCAGTTTTAGACTGGTTTTAAGCATCAACTCTTGATCCACCCAAAAGTTAAAGTTTAAAGCATCTTTACTTCCAAAGATGTTTGACTGGCCTATATTCTGTGTCTTAGACTGTATGCCTAGCCCATTTGTAGAATGTGATTTCAGCCAAAGGTCACAGATATCATCTTCATCAGCAACTTCAGCAAAATGAGCACAGCGTGACAGAATCTGAGGATTTATTAAGGTGTTGGGTCTAAGAAATAAAGGTGCAAATGTCTGGCTCTGGGTCCTGCTTCATGACTTCTGAAACACTGCTATCAACATCATCCTAGTGTGGGACATATTTAAGTATTACTAGAACAAAAATTGATACTCATTCTAAAAAGATGATGAAAATTATTTTTAAAGGAAGGATTGAGGATAAAATCATCTTATGTCCTAAAGTTACATCAGATGGTGTGGTGGTAAACCTTGATTATCACCTAGACTGTATCTGCAATCAACTCAAGGAGCTGGAAACCTTGTGAGGGTGTTGCTTAATTGGATCACATGAGGTCAGAAGAGCCACCATAAGTCTGAGCCACACCTTCTACTGACACCTTATATAAAAGGACATGGAAGAGGGGATTCAAGATGGAGGCACCAATCTCACAATGCACCTGATTAGCAGGAAAACAAGGAATGCTCAGTGACCTAAAGACCAAACTGAAAGCTACAAAACACCAGTGCTGCTGATTCCCAGGTAAGAGGGATCGACATTCTGGGGAGCAGGACTAGGTCCAACCCCTAGACACCTAGCTAATGCACAGAAAAATCCCAGGGGACAACGCACATTAGCCACCGTCTTGGGAAGGACTGTGGGATATCTGTGCAGCTTCGGGCTCTCACTGCTGATCTACTGCTTGCTGGCTCCTGCATGGGGAGAAGACAGGCAGAGCTAAGTCCTGGCATCAGACACATTCCACATTAGCTGCCTCCCAAGAAAGAGTGCTGGGCATCCAAGCCCCTTTGAGCTTTGATCCCTCTTAGCCCTTCCTCCCACCCTGAGCTGCTTGCTGGCCTAGCCCAGAGCACATAAACAGAGCCCTGAAATCTCAAGAGGGTCTGTGCAGCTTATGAGCAGTTTAGAGTTCCAATTTCTCACACACACATACACCCAGATGCTTAACAGCATGGCATATCTGTAACAAGGAGCATAGCGGCAGAGCTGAATCCAGGCATCAGCCATAATCCACATTAGCCACCATTCTACGAGCAACTTCAGGCCTGAAGCATACTGCTCTGACACAGCTAAGATACAAAGCAAACAGGCTGAGCAGAGACCTGCACATGCCACAATCCACATTAGCTGTTATCCTGTGAGCAACATCCGACCTGGGTCAATCCTTGTCTGCCCGCCTGAAGCATACTGCTATGTCACAGCTACAACACAAAGCAAACAGGCTGAGCAGAGACCTGCTTGGGCCACACTCCTCATTAGCTGCTATCCTGCTAGCAGCTTCTGGCTCTGATCTCACCCCACCCACCTATAGTCTATTAGCCTAATCCATCTAGGTCACAAAGCAGACACAAAGAACAGAGACTTGTGCTGACCACACCCCCACATTACCTACTGTGTTGTGAGCAGTTTTGAGCTCTAATTTCTCTCCTTTGGCCAGCAACTTACAGGCCTACCACAACCAGGGCACAGAGTAGATAAGCAGAGCGCTTTCATATCAAGAAGGCCTATAGAACAAACTAACAGCTTTGGGCTCTGGTCTGCTCAGTGCCCCAGCTGCTTACCAGCCTCACCCATCTGGAATAGAGAGCAGAAAGACAGAGCTGAATCTGGCAGAGACAAAGACTTACATTTGCTGCCATTTCAAAAAGGACACCTGAGCAGCTCCAAGCTTGAATTTCTCACAAAGCCCAAGCAGTTTACTGGCCTAGCCCATCTGGAACACAGAGCAAATAGACAGAGCCTTTTCATCTCAAAAAGGACTGTAGGGCACCGAAGGAATAATGGGCTTGGAAATCTATCAGCCCACTCCTCTCCTGCCTGAACCAACTGGGGTACAATCAGGGAACCCAGCTGAGATGACCAGGGTGTAGGCTCTAACACCCACTATCCAAGATCCTGAGGAGGCCTCTGGGGAGCCCTAGCAAATAACCTTTGGCTTGGTGCTCTCTTTGCTTGCTCTCAACCTGCCTGGCCAATGTGGGACACAGACAGCAACCTCAATGAAGGAACCTCTAGGCCTGCTAACACCAGAGACAACAAGATGCCTAGAGGACAGTGAAAGAATTCTGGCAACAAGACTGCAAACCGTATAATACCACCAGAAACCAGTGACCCTACAACAACAATCCTTGCAGATAATAACATCCACAAAGCTCAAGAAGAAGACTTCAAATCTGAGGTGATGAAAACAATAGAAGCTTTGAAAGAGGAAAATAAATCACTCAAAGAAACAGAGAAAAATACATTCAAACAGTTGAAGGAATTGAATGAATCCTATAATTACAGAAAAATTCAATCAAATGACAGAAAGAAATGAATCCTCCCACCGCATAATAATCAAAACATTAAATGTACAAAACAAAGAAAGTATATTAAAAGCAGCAAGAGAAAAAAATTAAGTCACATATAAAGTCAATAGCCAAATTTTGCCAGGACAGGGTAAGAAAGTCCTCAATAGTTCCTGCTTCACAAATATATCTGTCAGATATCTTGTTCCAGAAGGCTGAAGAAGATGCTCCAACGTTATAGAGAGTTTTGGGTGACTATTCAGGTAGAAAACTGTCTCTGTCATCTTCTCCTTTGGAAAGCTACTAACCGGCACTCCAGGCATACTCAGGTAGTCAAGCTTATTTCCTATCAAGTCTTTGATGGGGTTGAAGACCAGGTAGCTTAGTTTTACAATGAAGCTTAGTCATTTAGAGGTTAAGATGTTTTTAGGTCTAGATAGATGTTTTAAGTTGATACCGACAGGCTGTCAAATACAAATGGCCAAAACACTAAGGGTAACATTTATATAATTCCTGATTCTGTCATGGTTCTTCTTGCTATAGGTATTTTATTATGTAAAAATTTTTTAAATGTTTAGTTAAAAAAATTAAATAAAATAATCATGTTGAAACAATATGCAAAAAGAATAGAACCAGTGTCACTGTAAAAACCAACAGTGTATTCAACATGCCATATGGTCAGTGTTAAGGGAATATCTAATTATTATTTCATTCATTTTATTATTCATTCATATTATTTCATTCATGTATAACACTACAGGTGGTTATAAATATAAAATGTAGATTTGTGGAGAAAAAATAACACTAAGTTCAATGCACCATTGTCAACAATTGTACAGTCCAAATGGAAATGTCTTAATTACTAATATTAAACCCTTATCTTCATCATAATCTTTGTGGAAATACCTGATATTTATTTTTATATAATTTTATATCCAGACTTTATATTATCAGTTAATTGGACTGAAATAGAAATGAAGAGTATCTTTTCAAAAAATAAATTGTTCATTAAATTGTAAAAAAAAAAAAAAAAAAAAAAAAAAAAAAAAAAAAAAAAAAAAGAACATGGGAACAGGAAAGCTTTGCTTTTGTGTGCTTGTCCACACTCTCACTGGCAAGTTCATCTCACCTGTTCATAAGGTATCCCTTTACTGGTGTCAGAACCTACATATTCCAGATGCTAGTGTAGTCTGAGACTGGCCAAGACATCCAGTCTCATAAACTGAACAACTACTGGATTTTCAGTCTTTGTTTGGGGGACCGGCATTATCAAAATAGCTAGACCATAGCCCATAAACTCCTCTGATAAACTCCATATACATATACATATGTATGCATATATATATATATTCTATCAGTTCCTCTAGAGAAACCTGACTAATACAGGTAGATTAAAATATTTATTCTTCTAACCATCCTTTTGTGGTGTGGACACTATTAGGATAGTAAAGCAGAATCTAATATCAAATCTAATTGGTACAAAGTCAATTCTGGATGTCAATAATTCTCAGAGTTCATGGTAACACATTCCTGTCACTACCAAACAATCTTTGAAAAAGTAGTTCTGTCTTTTGGAGACAGAATGAGAATATTTAAACAAGCTAAACATTGGAACATTTATGAAGTTCTCAATGTAATTGTAGTATACAGTCAAGGCTGAAAATGCTGTGCTACTATCAGGCTATCCACATGATGTGAACTAAGAAACAATGAAAAGGCCACCTGTTTTTGACACAAACTAATTCCAGAGACTCTATTGATGCATTCCTGCAGCAGCCAAAAGGAATATTTTTTTCCACCAGCCTATCAGCAAATGATCTGTCTCAGCCTGTTTGCAGCTAGTTCATAGTTCGAGAAGGGGTTTGAAAACAATGATAAGTGGATATAATTTCCTGATAAGGACTTAGAATTGCATTGATATTTCCTGTAGGAAATATCTAAGCTAATTGCAGCATAAAAATTCACTTAAAAGCCACTTGGGGGGGAAAGCAGGGTTGAAGGTCTTGGGCTTTCACTTTGCAAAAAGGCATTGTTGTTTTTTTGAAATAATTCAATTTCTGAAATTTCAAGAAATGTAGGGAACAAAATGAAGGAATTAGTCAAGCTGAACTTTTGTCACAAGAACACAACTCAGCTAAAGGCTGGGAAACAAGAAATATCATTTAGATAAGAGATCAATAATGGAGAAGAGTGTCTAAAATTAAACAGTGTCTCAAGGAAAGTATGGAAAACATAATAGAAAAAGAAAAGGAAAATAGGACAATATAGGGACTTGGAGCCAGTAGGGAGAAATGGTTCCAGGAGTGGGGAGTACTCACCTGTTCAAAAACTGACAAGAAATCAAGGAGGCTGAAGACATGAAGTTTCCACTGTGTTTGCGAAAATGGATGTTATCACAACTGGTAACATTTTGGTGCCTATTTTATCTCATTTGTGTTCAGTACTTCAATTATGTTCTATCAGAAGATTAAAGATACATTGTTGTATTTGATGATGAAAAAACAAGTCCTCACTTGAATTAATTTTATAACTTGCATTTGTATTGTGCCTTTTAATATGAGCTAAAGCTTAGTTTGGAGAGATTAGACAATAGAGTACAAATCAGGGGGGAGATAAACTACAAAAGCGAAATACATTTAATATTAAATTTTAACTTGCAATTTTTAAAAACAAATGAGCACTGTAGTTGTAGTTATGTCTTGACTCAAATGCCTAATAATAATATATGCATTAGATATTTTTATTTCTTTGCATCAAATTTTTATAAGCCACAAGATGTGTTTGAGAATACTATAATTGGAGATGCATTCTGAAATCATAGGCTGTGAGCCCATTGATAAGTGGTCTAAACTATTGTATTTATATGACATCCTAGATGGCAAAGTATTTTTAAAACTCACTGGTTTCCAGAGGCACAAGAGAGAAGAGAGAGCTGAACAGGTGATGAACATGAGCATTTTGAGAACAATACTCATACATATGATACGGCTATGCTGTGGTAGAAACACAACATGTGTATTTGCCAAAGTACATAGATTTTAAACTGAGCTGATATGCATATGCAACTTTAAAACTATAATCATTTAGGAGTTCCAGAGAGCTCAAGAGGAAACACATGGCAGGACAAGACAATGTGGACATATTCTAAACATATGAAAGACCCCACTGACAGAGAGCATAGGTCAAACGCCTGCCCTAAACATTTAGAGATGAGTGTAGCAAGCAAGACAAAGAACAAAGGCCTGCTCATAAGTACTGTGCACTAACTGATTATGTTGCTTCTCATAAGGATACTAAAAGTTCACAATTCTTATGCTAGCACACATCAATACTGGAATCAAACAAAAATTGGACCATTGAGTGGAAGGAATGAGTTTTCTGTGTTGAAGTGAGAGTTCACAGGACAGTAAAAAGGGGAGTCTTTTATGATCCATGTGATAATTGATTAAAATCAGTATATTGGTGTCCTTATGATTAGCTTAGTATAGATTAATATACATATAAGCATATGTACATCTAATTTTAAATATATAAGTATATTTTCAAGAAACTCATCTAGCACCAAAATTGTGATTTCAGCTACAGTAGCTAGTCCTTTAGCTGAGATTTGTACCGCAACAACTGTTTGAGATGTTAGAGTAATTTCTGACTTTTTAGTATATTTGTATTGACTTAACCAATAGTACACTCCTAATCCAAAACCCCATATGCCAAGAATCAGATTTCAGACAATTCGGTATTTCAAGTTTTCAAATTAGAATGCTCAATTTGTGTCACTCTTTAGTGACATACAAAAGAGTTGTCTAAGGAAATGGTTAACTGTAGGACTTAGAAGACTATAGAAGACATGGCTTTAGCCATGTGCTCATGTGTTTAGAAAGTGTTCAGAAAAGCAAAAGAGGAAAGCCTGTTTTGGTACATACAAATTAAAGGGCCACAGAATCCAATGGAAGATACTTTCTGTACTAACTCCTTAAATCTTCTATAGTACTAAAATTGCTCTAAAACTTTATTATGTATTTTCTAGAACTTGTGGGGGTAAGATCACTATGCATGTTACTTGGATGATGATGGGATAAGATAAGCCATTTTAAATGAAAAATGTTTATTTATGAAACAGTTGGCAATAGTAATTATGACACTCTTTATGATGTTTGAAAATTGCACTCTTGCTGCTGATCACCACATCTCTCAAGAGTGAGAGACGATCACTGCAAGTTCATAGTTATCCAAGACAAAAACAATAATAAAGTGCACAGTATTATTTTAATAAGATGCACCTGACTTCACAAAATACACCATGTGATTGAACATGTGATATCTGTGAGGCAACTGTGATGAGTCTCTCCTTAGAAATTAGGTTTCATCAAGTTGTATGTGTAGACAATAAACACAGAGCTATTGTTACATGAAAGTAAAAGGCCATTAAATGTACTACTGAGGTTTTGTAACAGAAATTAATGTGCATGCTTCTAGAAGGCTTAATATCAAAATCCCAAAACCCAGGAAGCTCCTGATGACCTACAAAGTTACACATGATGTTTCTTCTCTATTAGCTCATCTTGTACAAGTAGCTAAGTGCCTAAAGCCACCCTGGTACCCAGTGATCTGTATCTGAGGGAAATCCTGCATCTGGTTCACAAGCACATTGGACTCTGTCTCCAGTAGAACTCACAAACAGCTCTCCTGTCTCCTCATCATAGGATTGCAGAGGAGGAAACAAGAAGGTCATTAACTATCATTTTCTAACAAAATTGCCTACATACAGGTCCTGACAAGTTATTGTGCCTCAATGGAATCTGAGTTTCCCTTTTGTACCTAATTCTTTTATTTTTTAAGATTTATTTATTATTATGTATACATTATAGATGGTTGTGAGCCACCATGTGGTTACTGGAAATTGAACTCAGGACCTCTGGAAGCACAGTCAGTGCTCTTAACCACTGAGCCATCTCTCCAGCCCTTGCACCTAAGTCTTGCAAACTTCTTTTATAATCTTGAGGCTCAAAACACTAGACAACTGGCATATGATCTAACTACATTCTGTGTATGAAAATTCCATGATGCAACTCTTTCTTTTACACAATTAAAATACACTAATAAATTACTTAAGGTCAGACAAGTAGATTCATAGCATGTTTCAGATATGCATAAAGTAGGAAATACATTTTACAATGTGTCTTCACTCTCAAATTCTTTCAAAACTAATAGACTACATTATCCTGTCAGGCTATCATTTTATGTCACATCCTTAATCATCTTACTGTTAGTAAATGCACACTCATTGTGAACTGCTATTTGTTTAACACTTTTTATAGCATTCATTTTCCTGTGGATTGAATATATGATGCATCACCTGCTGTATTGTAGATGAAATGTGTTCTACACCATTTGTTCTACTCAATAGCTTTGTGCTATATTCAGTGTGTCTCCCAGTTTAAAGGTAAGCAAACTAAGCCTTAAAAGATGAGATAATAATATTTACACTATGAAATACTGCTCAGCTATTAAAAACAAGTAAATTCTGAAATTTGCAAGCAAATAGATGGAACTAGAAATGATCACACTGAGTGAGTTAACTCAGATCCAGAAAGACTCATATAGTATATACTCATTTATAATTGGACACTAGCCCAAAAGAGATGTCCCATGAAAATCTTCACTTACCAGGAGATGCAGGGACTCCATATTGGGACTCTAGGTGAGAGAAGTATGAGAGAATGGGGAAATAGAAGGATCCAGAGGGTCCTAGAAACCTACAAGAAGAACATCATGATGGGTGGATCTGGACCCAGGGGGCTCTGCTCAAACTACTGCACCAACCAAGGACAATACATGCAGTAAGCATTGAACCCCTATTCAGATCTAGCCAATGGACAAGACATTCTCCATAGTTGTATGGAGAGCAGGGACCGACTCTGACATGAACTCCAGTGCCTCATATTTGACCACCTCCCCTTGGTGGGGAAACCTGATGGTATTCAGAGAAAGGATAAGCAAGCTACCAGGATGAGACCTGACAGGCTATGGCCATATGGTAGGAGAAGAGGTCCCCTTCTGTAATGGACCTAGGGGAGGAGAATAGGATGAAAGAGGGAGGGAGGGAGGAGCAGGAGAATACAAGTGAGGGGATAACAATTGAAATGTAATCTGAATAAATCAATTAAATAAAAAAGGGAAAGAGAAAAAATGAGATAATAGAACTGAACACTGCACTACAATTAAAAATTTCATGGAGAGCTGTAGCTAGAGTTATCAGATTTGACACCATACATTCTGAAGTCACAAGATTCCTAAAGCTGAAAGATGTGGTATCCCAGCACATACGCTATAAGCCTTTCATGCAAGTCTAATATTTAATAGTGTATTTAGCACTATTTCTTTGTGTTATGTAAAGGAATGACCACAGCAGTAGTTGAGTACCTGTAACTTTCCTCTACCAGTTCTCTCATGTGACTGAAGCAAGTTCTAACAGTTACCTTGAAGTATAATTTGTACCCATCACTGCCAGGAATTATGCAATCATCAAGCCTATGTACAAGGTCTTACATTTAAAGCCACCTATAGCACAAAACTATGTAAAAATGTTGATAAACATCTTCCAACAGTATTAAATATGTAAGTATATTTTTTAAAGCACTACTCTACAAAGGGTAAACTTCACAAGACAGACAAAAAGCTTTTGGCACACAAAAAAAGTTAAAATCCCATCTAGGGACTGAATGGTTGCCCAATAGTTAAGAATACTAGCTACTCTTCAAGGAGCCCCATGATCAATTGCTGGCAGGCATATTGTGGCTCACAATCACCTATAGTATACGTTCCAAAGGAACTGATGCCCTTTTCTGGCCTCTACAGGCACCAGATGTAAACACTGTACACAGACAAACATGAAGGCAAAAATAAAACAAATTTAACAATGACAGTTTCCAATTCTTGACATAATTTTTCATATTTATTCAGCACTGTTTATTTTTCATATTGATATTCTCATAACAATTATCTGTACCAGAAATAAAAATAATGTGAACTTCAAAAAAATAAAACAAAATAAAACTCATGCACATAAAATAAAATTTAATTTAAAATTTTAAAAAATTACAATAAAAAAAAGCTCAAACAAAAATCTAGGTATATTGGCACATGCCTGTAGCCCAAACTACCCAACAGTCTGTGGTAGTTAGATGATTTGAGTCCAGAAGTTCAGGACTGCTCCAACGTCAGAGAGAGTTTTGGATGACTGTTCAGGCAGCAAACTGTCTCTGTCTCAACTGTCAACTGTCTGTCAAACTGTCTGATTTTGGAAGCTGCTAACTTGCACTTCCTGTTTACTCAGATAATTAATTTTATTCCTTCTCAAGTCTCTGATGAGGTGGAAGACCTGATAGTTTACTTTTACAATTAGGCCTAGTTGTTTACATGTGAATATGTTTTAAGTCTAGATAGAAGTTTTTAGGTTGATAGAGATGAGATATGGTAGATATAGACTTACATTCAGAGTTCTAGACTCACCAAGATAGGAACTATGTTTTCTCCAAGGTTGCCAAATATAAATAGACAAAACACTATGAATGTGACATTTATATCATTCCTAATTGTTTCGTGGTCCTTCTTGCTGTGTGTAGTTTATTGTATATTTGTGTAATAATATAAATGTATACATAAAAATTAAATAATAATAATAAATATTGAAGAAAAAGAAAGAAAAATATTTGGGAACATAGCAAGATCCCATACGAAAATCACTGGGAAAAGATGCGTTTAGTCCTGCTGTGACTTGAGGTGCTGGGTGAGTTACTACCCCTTGGGGCCTCCTTTTCTCTGAGAAGGAGAAGGTGAAACAGAGGAAGGGGCGTGAGGGTGGGACTGGGAGAAGAGAAGAGAGAGGGCTGGAATCAAACTGTAAAATGATTAAATTTTTAAAAGATGATGATGATTCCCACCAGCAATGAAGGAGTGTTCCTCTCTTTCCACATCCTCGCCAACATGCAAACTAGTACAACCACTTTGGAAAGCTATCTGGCGCTTTCTCAGAAAAATGGGAATAGGGCTTCCTCAAGACCCAGCCATCCCACTCCTTGGAATATACCCAGAAAATGCCCTACCACATAACAGGGACATATGCTCAACCATGTTCATAGCTGCTCTATACATAATAGCCAGAACATGGAAACAGCCTAGGTGTCCCTCAGTAGAAGAATGGACTAAGAAACTGTGGTATATTTACACGATGGAATACTACTCAGCTATTAAAAATGAGGAATTCCCAAAATTTGTGGACAAATGGATTGATCTAGAAATTATCATAATGAGTGAGTTCACCCAGAAGCAAAAAGAGACAAATGGTATATACTCACTTATATCAAAACACTACTCTAAGGGATACGTACCATGAAAATCTTTACTTACCAAGGGTCCTGGAAACCTACAAGAAGAACTTTATGACAGGCAGATCTGGATCCTGGGGTCCTCCTCAAACTAAGGCACCAGCCAAGGAGAATATAGGCAGTAAGCTTCGAACCCCTACCAAGACCTAGCCGACGAACATGATACACTCCACCGTTGAGTGGAGAGTGAGATCTGACTCTCACACGAACTCTGGTGCCCCTTTTCTGACCATGTCCCCCGGATGGGGAGATCTGGTGGCACTCAGAGGAAGGATAGCTAGTTACCAAGAAGAGACTTGATATTCTGAGAGCATATATAGGGGGAGGAGGTCTCCCTCAGTCACAGACATAGGGGAGGGGAGAAAGGGAGAAATGGGAGGGAGGGAAGAATGGGAGGAAACAGGGGAAGGGCTAACAATCGAGATGTAATATGAATAAATTAATAAAATAAAATAAAATAAAAAAGAATCTGGGTCTGAAGTCAAAAAAAAAATTTTTAGAGATGTACTTTTGTTTCTTCTTCTAAGTAAGATCACATTAAGTAAGTTTTATGTTTTTACTGCAATTATTAAAAGGAAAATATAGCCAAAAAAAGATGATGATGATGATGATAATGCAGTGCTATTTTAATAGGCAATAATATCAGATGAGATTTTATTGCTTGGATTGAACTAAAATGACAGTTCTGTTCATCAGTAATCTCCAAGCTGGTCACCTCCAATTTTGCAAAGAATACAGGATGTACTCCATAAGCTTATCCCTTTTCATTGAGTTTGTAAATCAGCCCTTCACATACAACATTCTTCAGAGATTCCATCGGTCTCTGTTACCACACCTGTTCTCAGCTGTTCTATCTTGTGCCCAACAAATCCAAGATGGGATTTTAATTTTTAGGCACCAAGAAAAGTTATGGTATCATCTGCCTTTCTTTCTTTCTTTCTTTTTTTTTTTTTTTTTTTTTTTTTTTTTTTTTTGCCTTTCCCTTTTTTTATACTAATTTCTTGAATTATCCTAAATAACACACAGGGCTTTCATTATGTATTTAAGGGCAAGAATTAATGTGCAGTTATTTACATCCGCACAGAGATACAAATAAAAAACAGTAATCTTCTACTCCTTGAAGAAAAGTTGAAAAAGAAAACTATGCATTTAGAAGCAGTAGAGAGGATGGGAAATGGCCAAGAAGAGTAACCCAAGTCTCTCTTGCAGGTTTGTCTAGCTTTCAGCCCTAAATTTCAATGTTCCACTTAATTCTAGTATCAGAAATTCCACAACATTTGTTTCATTTTCATCAAACAGGCGTGAAATTACAGGACATCCTGCCAACCTCTTGGTTTTTCAAATGCTTTGTATACACTCGAGTGCTTGTCATGTGCCACCATCAGTAACAACAAAGCCCATTTCTCCACTATGATAAATGTTACCATGGTCTGCTCTACTCCTCTACCATAATGTAGTCCTCAGTCTCTGGACTTCCCATAACACAGGAAGAGTGCAATTACATATGTTTTCTGTATGACTCATTTTCTGATGGTAATGATCACTATTTATGTTAATTATGAAGATTCTTTTGATGTCTTCTTTCACTCACAATTAGTGTCATGTTATATGCTGTTTAAAATAAACTCCCAGCCTGTAGTGTGAGAAAAAGGAGTGGTTTTACCACTCTGTGTCTATCTAGTTTCGGGGAATTGCTCATCACCTATTACTCTTCTCTTACTGAGAAACAAAAAATAAAGGATGCCTAGAGATGCTAAGTTAATCTGAGCTACCTCCTTCTGAACATGGAATTCTGAATACTGACCTGGTGGGAACCTCATATGAGAAAAACCAAGGTTCTAGAATATTCTCTCGACTTTTGGTCAACTCAGTTTACAAATAAGTCTCCACTTCCAAACTTCAGAAATGTGTCCCAGATGAAGTTAGCAGATGTCTCCACTAAAGAGGTCAAGACAGAAAAGCACAAAGAAAGGATCTGAATCTAGATGTGGTACACGACTAGATTTTATACCAGAAACGTGTGGTATACTGGAAATCCTTCAGTTTGAAAGCAGAAAGCACAGGACGGTCCAGAGAAAGCCTGTGGATGTTCTGGGCTCTGGAAATGAATGCTTCTGTCACTTGAATCAATCACTGTTTTTGTCAAAGGAGTAACCAGTCTACTGCTTAAAACAACAGAGCCCAGAGCCATGAGTTTTAACTAGATTTTTTAATTTTTTGTTTGATATTACAATATAATTACATGAATTTCCCCTCCTTTTCCTCCTTTTAAACCCTTCCATAAAATGTTCCTTGCTCTTTTTCAAATCCACAGGCTATTATAAATAAAACATGTTCTGTCTGTGTAATGTTATTCATAAGCATCTTTTAGGGCTGATTACTTGCTATTGAATACCAGTTAGTGTGATCTTCACTGAGGAAGACTATTCCTACTGCTCTCAGCTTTCCTTGGTTGCCTGTAGTTCATTATGTAAAGCTGAGGTCTCTTGAGCTCCCCCACCCCCAAAACCATGTTAGCACGCCCATGGCATCATCTTGTTCATCATGTGTCCAGGCAACCATGATAGTGAGATTTTGTGGATGTAGCTTCAGACATTGATAGAAGAGGCAATCTTATTACAAACTCCCTAAGCCTCAGGCTCTTACAATCTATCCACTGTTGCCCTCCACAGTGATCCTTGAGCCTTAAGTTCTTGAGTTGTTTTATGGATGAAATTAGGTCCCACAACTCTGCACTTTGATTAGTGTGGTTTTCTATGGCAAAGAGAAGTTTCCTTGATATGGGGTAAGGACTACATTTGTCCAGGTTACAAGGGCAGATATTTATAATTTAGTTAGGGATTATGTTGGTGCTATAAAGTGGCAGTTGCAGGTTCTCCTCCAAGATCCATGACTTCACTAGGCCTGGGTAGTTGGCTAGGTTTTCAGCTGGCATGATTTCCTCTTGTTGAGAAGTCCAATTAGAGAGCCATTGGTCACCACCAAAGTATGCATGCCACTACTGCACCCTTACAATTATTGTGCCATGATGGCAATTATTGTGGTAAATAGACATCGTAGCTGCAGATTGCTTACCTTCTAATACCATGGAAGCTAGTCTTCGAGGAGGAGACATACGAGTCAGTTCCAGCTCAGGATCTATGGGCTCTATTTCTGTAGTGCATGGTACCTTCAGTAATAAGAACTTCTGAGGAGGTAATAGCAATAGTGTTAGACTATATGCTTTGGGAATTTCTTGGCCAGTCCTGGCCAAAGTCAAAAAAGGGCCTCATGTCTTGTTTTGATGTTTGTGTGATGCAGGCTTTGGCTCTTATAAGAAACATTATCAGCCCATTAAAATTGTGTTTATATATTTAGACATAGATTTGTATACCCCATGAGTTTCTTTAGGTAGACAGCTAATAGTAGGATTTTTATGACTGTTTCAGACACCTTTACTATTATTTTATCCTTCTTTCTCCTTCTTCTATATTTATCACCCTTCTCCTTTATAATTAGTGCCTGTTTGTACCATCAGATCACATAAACCATGCTATTCCCCCTCTGTATTGGTCCCTCACCCAGAGCCCAGAATTTGTCTCTTTTTACTTTCTTGGTTTCTGCATCTATTCCAAGCTATGTACTCGCATCTAAAGATTTTGAACTAGGAACCTCAGATGGAGAAAGAATGTGTTACGTTTGTCCTTTTAGGTCTAGGTTATCTTACTGTTGATGGTCTTCTCTATTTCCCTCCATTTACAAAATTCGTGGTTTCATTTTTTTTTAGGTCCTTTTGTAACTCTTTAAAACACTTTATTCCCACATGCCACAATCCATCTGAATTTATTCCTGGAGATTTCCTGCATCGACAATCATAGTACATGACTTAAAATTAAAGGGAGAGATAGACTCAAACAAAATCTTGAGCTTAACTTCTGTGTGAGAGCCCCTCTTTCTCTATCACATGCTGCTTGCTGCCATTCTACTTTCAGAAATAATTACACACTTCTCCAACATGGCTCGATACAATGCCCATCACTGTACTGCTAACACAGCCCCTGGATCTGTCATGCACCCTTCACTTCACAGAACAAAGCCACAGAGTACATTGCCTCCCTGCCAGAAATTAGAAATAAATAATAGTAATGAAATAAATGAAACCCATACTTTTTCTTTCCTTTGCTTAGTGAAATTCCATTTGTTGTTGTTTGTTTGTTGAAGCTACATGATCTGTAGCTGCCATATGACACCTCTAGCTCTGAATGTTATTTTTATTCTATGTGGCCATTTTTGTTTGTATCTTCATGATAGCACCAAAAGCATATGTACCAGCATTGTTTGTTAATATGAGTAATCTTTCAAAAATTACTAGTTATTTTTCAATCACTTAGAATGGTTTCTGACCTTGCCCCTGCAAAAAAAAGTTACTATAATAAAATTGATCAAGTTAAAATATTAATCTTTCTATGCCCTCTTCTGTAATGTGCCCTGAGTCATAGAGAAAGAAGCCGTGATATTGATGTGTCTGTTGGGGCTGAGCGCTCCACGATCTGTTGATCTCTGCATTGTGCAGTTCTAGTTTTCTATGATGATCTTCATTTGCTATAAAGAGATGCCTCTTTAAGGAGGAGTGTTTGTATATAATTAAATGAATGAATGAATGCAACAATAAAAAAGAATAAGAAGCTATCAACTTGAGACAGAGAAACATGAGAGAGAGAGACAGGAACGTACCTGGGAGTTGCTAGAGGGAGGTAAGATTTGGTGAGAAGTAATGTAATTCTATTTTAATTAAAAACATAATTTTAAAATGGTGCTTAAGATCTTTTTCTGTGAGGTGCATTCTAAGACATAGATGCAGACTTGGAGTAGGCTCTGAGTAAACACATGCCGTTCTGTGCTCCACCCTTTACCCTGTCTAACATATAGGCTAGTTTCTTCATGTGTAGAAGAAGCACAGTGGTGCCTGTGACATATACTTGCTGTGAGGCTGAGCTGAGATACTAAGCACTTACAACATTGCAGAACATGGTCAGCACCCAGGGTGTGCTGCCTTCAGTAACCTGACTCAAATACACAGGACAAACAGCTCTAGAAAAATCTCTTCCAAGACAGAAGTAGGCACCTCCAATGTAACATCTTGCTCTGTCTTCAGCGGCTCAAAAAGAAATTTTTCTTTTTTTTTATTTTTTTTATTAATTTATTCTTGTTACATCTCAATGTTTATCCCATCTCTTGTATCCTCCCATTCTTCCTTCCCTCCCATTTTCCCATTATTACCCTCCCCTATGACTGTTCCTGAGGGGGATTACCTCCCCCTATATATTCTCATAGGGTATCAAGTCTCTTCTTGGCTACTTGCTGTCCTTCCTCTGAGTGCCACCAGGTCTCCCCCTCCAGGGGACATGGTCAAATGTGAGGCACCAGAGTACGTGAGAAAGACATATCCCACTCTCCACTCAACTGTGGAGAATGTTCTGACCATTGGCTAGATCTGGGTAGGGGTTAAAGTTTACCTCCTGTATTGTCCTTGGCTGGTGCCTTAGTTTCAGCGGGACCTCTGGGCCCAAATCTGCCTATCATAATGTTCTACTTGTAGGTTTCTATGACCCTCTGGATCATTATATTTTGCTATTCTCCCGTGCTTCTCTCATTTAGAGTTCCAATAGGATGTCCTCCCCTCTGTCCCAGTTTCCTGGTAAGTGAAGGCTTTCGTGGGACATGCCCCTTGGGCTAGTATGCAGATAGAAGTGAGCATATACGATTTAAGTCTTTCTGCTTCTGGGTTAACCCACTCATTATGATCATTTCTAGCTCAATCCATTTCTCCACAAGTTTCGGGAATTCCTTGTTTTTAATAGCTGAGTAGTATTCCATAGTGTATATGTACCACAGTTTCTTTATCCATTCTTCTACTGAGGGACACTTAGGCTGTTTCCATGTTCTGGCTATTATGAATAAGGCTGCTATGAACATGGTTGAGCAAATTTTCTTGTTCCGTGCTGGAGCATCTTCTGGATATATTCCAAGGAGTGGAATAGCTGGGTCTTAAAGAAGCCCAATCCCATTTTTCTGAGATAGCACCAGATAGATTTCCAAAGTGGCTGTACCAGTTTGCATTCCCACCAGCAATGAAGGAGTGTTCCTCTCTCCCCACATCCTTGCCAGCATGTGGTGTCACTTGAATTTTTGATCTTAGCCATTCTGATGGGTGTAAGATGGAATCTTAGAGTTGTTTTGATTTGCATTTCCCTGATGACTAAGGAGGTTGAGCATTTCTTTAAGTGTTTCTCAGCCATTTGATATTCCTCTGTTGAGAATTCTCTGTTTAGCTCCAATCCCCATTTCTCAATTGGGTTATTTGGTTTGGCGGTGTTTAATTTCTTGAGTTCTTTATGTATTTTGGATATTAGACCTTTGTCAGATGTAGGGTTGGTGAAGATCTTTTCCCAGTCTGTAGGCTGTCGCTTTGTTCTCTTGACAGTGTCTCCTGCCTTACAGAAGCTTCTCAGCCTCATGAGGTCCCATTTATTAGTGGTTGACATTTCAAAAAGAAATTTTTCACAAAGTATTTTTTAAGTCATTGTGGCATACTTTTTTTACTGCCAAACTAAAAGCTAATACCAGGCTGCCAGACCCAATCCTGGGGACCTAGGAAGCCTATTGGTTTCCTGTTGCACTCTATGGACTGAGCTGTATGATCTCTGCCTTCAAGCAAACTGCCACGTTATGAGAACATCAGACAGAGCAGGGACATAAGAAAACAAATTTAACAATAGCAACAACAAGAATCATTCACACATCACCAAATGAATTGGACCCAAAATCAAAGGGAAGAGTTTTTTTATTTTAGCCAGTCTCCACATTCTCATTGCTAATTCCAAGGAAGCTGCACAGAATGCACTGGCCATCTTCTCTACAACCGTAATCACATAATGACCAAACTGCATCATTGTATCTTTGTACACTATTCTGCTCTGTCTATGGATTGCTTCTAAGAGCTACCTTTTAAAGATATATAATTCCTCTCCATATTTTTTTATCCTAAGGATTATCCAATATTTAAACCATAAAGACAATCATGTGACACATGGAATCTTAAATTAACAACAAAGCATCAAAAACAATACTAACCACAGGGAAACCCCTTGCATTTTTGCTATAATAAATAGCTTGGCACATGACCACCCTCCTTCCTAACTACTGCTAAATCAGAATCAAGAGATCTTTCTATATTTATTCTGTCAAGCATTTTGGCAGTGAATCAAACATGTAACTGTAAAAAACCTGACAATATGGGGCTGGAGAGATGACTCAAAGGTTGAGAGCACCGTCTGCTCTTCCAGAGGACCCAGGTTCAATTCCCAATACCCACATGGCAGCTCAAAACTGTCTGTAACTCCAGTTCCAGGGGATCCAAAACCCACACACAGAAATATCTACAGATAAAACATCAATACACATGAATTTAAGAAAATTTTTAAATGACAGCACCAAAATTTCAACTCCATGGAAATGGCATGCAAACCTGTCTGTATTTTATCACAGTCATCAAATGAAATTAAGTTTCATAGTATCAAAACCAATTATTTGTCTCCATGTAATAATGTGTATAGTTAATGAAGAAACAGAATGTAAATGTTGCCTGGTAAATATATTATTACACATGATTAAATCCAATCTGTGGCCATTCAATCCCTTTCCTCAAATCTGTAAGAATATCTCTATTTGGGCATGGTGCCTCACACCTTTAATCCCAGCACTCAGGAGGCAGAGGCAGGAGGATTGCTGTGAGTTCAAGGCCAGCCTGGTCTACAAAGAAAGTCCAGGACAGCCAAGGAAAACACAGAGAAACCCTGTCTCAAAAAAAAAAAAAAAAGAATATCTCTGACTATAAGTCTTTCATGAATGAAATGAAATTCATTTACTATTAAAATGTAGCCATATTGTAACACAAAGGGTTTAGATTTGCACTTTGGTCTCCTTTGGAAATACCAAACTTAAAAAGCATATTAGTTGCTGCCATATATATTAGAACTCATATCAGGTTATAAATAAAATAATTTTTCTCCTTGGTCCTAATCTTGGGAAATACCTCTGATATATTTTTAAAGGGATGATTTACCCAAGAAGCCTAGAGTCTCAACCCAATAAGAGAAACACAGAAATCTTCATCTTAAGTGGCTTTTGCTTAGGTGTGTTTATGAGGTGAAAGTGGAAGCATCTAAATTGTTCATTAATTTGAGAAACATTCACCATCACCCACTAAGAGCTAATCGCTGTTTTAGAAACTAGGGATATATAGGTAATGCCCAGAATTGTATGCCAGGTAGTGTTTCAAATGTTTTTTCTGGGGATAGCGGTCAGAGTAGACACACAAGATGATCAAAGTGCTGAGCTAAGAGGCTGAGTACACTAAACCAACTCCCACATGTAACAAGCCTCAGGGAGCATCACAGAAAAGGATGGAAGAAGACTATAAAAGCAGGAAGATGAGGAGGAGTGCTATGAAATGAGTTCTGTATGGACAAGACATGGCTCTAACACTCATGAACTTACAGCAGCCGTGGTATTCTACACAAGACCTGCACAAGATCAGGCTACTCAAACTTCCAGCATAGCTAGGGTAACAACTTCCAGGTCCTGTCCCTAGCTGAGGGGCTAACAGAAGCTGGGAGTTGCTGGGGAAGGAACATTCACTCTTTTCTCAGGATGTGGCCAATTGGTAGGTTTCCCATTCTCCAGTCAATGGCCCCACTCTGCTACACTTATGGGCAGCACTAACTGAACTTAGTTGCTTATCAAAAAAAAAAGATAAAAAGAAAGAAAGAAAATCAAAATGCATGAAGTTGGTATGAGTCATATTGTGGAATAAGTGGAGGATTTGGACGGGGGAAGTGGGGAGAGGATACAAGCATATTTTATTTTATTCAAGTTTAAAATTCTCAAGAATAAAACGGAAACATAATTGAAAAGGGAAGTTCATACTTCAAAGAGCTGGCATAGCTATTCAGAAAAGAAGGAAAGGGAGACAAATCCAAGAAGGGGAGTTCAAGTAAGTAATCTTTTTTTTAACACAGAGTATCACACAGCTCAGGTCAACTTCAAACTCTGTGTGTAGCTAAAGATTATCTTCAGTATCCAATCCTCCTGCCTCTGCCTCCAGAGTACTTGGATTGTCAGCATGCACCATTGCGCCTGATAACAGTCAATTAATATTTTTAATGAACAGACAAAAAAAGGATGGTTTGAGATCTCATGTTAAAAATTACTGGAAATTAATAAATTGTTGAAAAAATTTAAAGATACAAAACCACAATAAGAGAGGTTGAAGGACAAGGAAAAAAATGATCAGCAAATGCAACAAACAAAACCTAAGTATTGGACACAAAATAAAACCAGACAAACTGCCAGCAAGTTAGAGAAGTACAACTGACTGTCTTGAGAGCACTGGTCTCATCCGACTTTGTTTATAAAAAGGAAAAGCATCATGAACTTGAGACTGTTTCCTCCTCCTTTTCCAATCAGTGGTAATGTCCTTTGGACAATGAGAGACTTTAAACAATTAGGGAAACATTTTGGTTTCCAGCTAATGGACTTAATAGTGATTGCCATTTCAGGAAAAGCACTTCATTGGCTTGTAGGCATGCCAAAGGTGAAAGAGAAGGGAGCCGAAAAGGCATAAACTGTACTAAAGGCCTGTGCAGCTGGCTTTCAGTCACTGAGTAATAGCCTTCCTCTAATACTCCCTTAAACATTTGAGACTGCTTTCATTCAGGAGAAGAACGTGCCGGCCTAAGAACAACTGTTGTCTCAGCAGCAGCAGCAGCAGCAGCAGCAGCAGGGAGCTCAGCACTGTATTTACTGTGCTGATGCCAAGAATTCATGGGTAATGAGTAAGCAGTGCTTGAGAAAATACACACATATACTGGAGGTTCAAATGTGTAGAGACTTGTTCTCTGGTTCCCTGCTCAGCACCCTAGCACCCCTGGGTTTGTTCTATCCCCTTTGTCCTCACTTTGTTATTCACTCAAGAGCGAAGCAGGTTAGAGAAAGGACTAGGACCTTGGGTGAGCAACCCTTGGCCACAGGTATATTGAACAATGTAAGTAATTGATTATTTGAGGATCCTGCTTTTCCAGAATTCACCCTCGCTTTTGCCTTTACCAAAGAGTTTCCATCTTAGACTGAAATGTTGGTTTTTGTAAAGCATATTTCCACTCACCCACAGGTGTGATAATCTGAAAAGCAGCTGTGGATACTGATAATACAAAGCAGAAAAATCATATTTATATTTATAATATAGATAGATACAATATAGGATTATAGATAATTGGTCTGGAATAATAATGAATTTTTTAAATATTTATTTATTTAGTATACAGTGTTCTGCCTACATGTAACACCTGCAGGCCAGAATTGGGCATCAGATTTTATTTTAGATGGCTGTGAGCCACCATGTGGTTGCTGGGAATTGAACTCAGGACATTTGAAGAGCAGGCAGCGCTCTTAACCTCTGAGCCATCTCTCCAGCCCCAATAATGAATTTTTTAGTGCTGTTACATTTAGTTTTCTTAAGATAACATCCAAATGTCTTCATTATTCATCTAATATCATTAGATTAAGCCATCTTACACTTGGCTAAATTGCTTTTAATGCCTTTTTATTCTATGTGTGTGGGTGTTTTCCCTGCATACATATCTGTGCACATCGTGTGTGCAGTTTATGTGGAAGCCAGAAGAGCCCTTGAAACTGGAGCTATAGACAGTTGTGAAGGGGAATAGAATCCAAGTCTCTGAATGAACAAGCAGTGCTCTGCACCTCCTCCTCCACCTTCTGCAACTCCTGATGGCATCATGGGACCACACCTGGATTATCTTGTTTGATCCTAATTATTTTTAAAAGGCTTTGCCTTCAAATGCCATTAACAACAACTTTGGGAATTAAGTTTTAACATAAATTTTGGAAGGGAAACACTCAGACTATTGCAGTTCTGTGATAGAATACTGTATAAATTAGAAATGGTTTTAGTTACAAGTAACAGAAATCTCAACAGAATTAAAAACATAGGGGTGTTACTTAACAAAATGCTAGATGGAATCCAGCCCAGAACTGAGCCAATGGTTCAGCAGTGTCATTGAGGAAATGGGATTCTTCACATTTCTAGCTCAGCTATCCTTAATGTGCTTCCAGTCTTCTTCATCGAGCTCAGTGACAGTTATGAAAGATCCAAACATGAGTTCCTCATACAAGAAAAGATATTTTCCAGTCTTTTAAGTGTACTTCACTTTCCACAGTAATATCACATGGCCAATCTCAGAAAAGTCATTAGTAAAAAAAAACCAACCTATTGCCACAATCATTTAACACAAAATATAACTTACATCCTGAATTAGTTACTTTTCTATTGCTGTAATAATACAGCATGAAGCTTATAGAGAGAAGGGTTTATTTGGGGTTGCAGTGCCATATTTAGGAGCCCATAATGGCAGGAACATAATTAAAGCAGGTGGCAGACATGGTAGTTGGAGCTGGAAGCTGAGAGCTCACATCTCAAACCAAAAGCTGGAAACTGAGAGAATTGGAGACGGTTTATAGCTTTGAAAACTCAAAGCCCACCCTCAGTGACACACATCCTCCAACAAGGCCATGCCTCATAATCTTTCCCAGACAGTGCCACCAACTGGGCAACACATATCAAATATCTGAGCCTACAGGGGACAGTCTCATCAAAGCCACCATACATCCTGAAGCAGGGTGAGATAGCATGTATAAAAGGCAAACAATAGAGTTTTCCACCAATGTGTACAACTAATTTTAAAGCCAAACATAGAACTCAATTTTGCAGCTTCCAAAGTGTAGTCAAAGAGGACAAGAAAGGATGATCTTGCATTCTAGAATCTGTATGTCCCTGTGAATGTATTACAAATTACTAGGCCTTTTGATTTGGGGAGAAACACTGTATCTAATGACAATAATAAGAGACAAGTGCCGCACTTGGGAGGCAGAGGCAGGTGGATCACTGTGAGTTCGAGGCCAGCCTGGTCTACAAAGTGAGTCTAGGACAGCCAAAGCTATCACAGAGAAACCTTGTCTCGAAAACCAAAAAGAAAAAGAAAGAAAGAAACAAGTGCCAGTGTTCATTTATCCTCAGCAAGGGGAAAAAAGAAAGACCAGTTCACTCTACATGAAACAGTGATTAGGCACTATTGGGACATAAGAGAATCTCTAAGAGATGAGGAGTCTTGGGGGAAAATGAGGTCATCAGGGTTTATTCTAGGAGTAGATGCTGGTACTTAAGCCCCTTCTGACTTCTCTCCCTTTCTTCCTGGTGGTCATGAGGTATGCGGTACCATGGGGCCACAGATACAATGCAGCAGGGACAGATGACCATGGATTAGGGACACTGTATCCATAGGCCAAAATGATCCTTTTATCCTCATAAATTATTTATCTCTGTATATTGTTACAATGACAGACACTGACAAACATCATTTAGAACCACATACACACAAAAAAAAAAATCCCTGAAGTCGTAAGTCTAAAGTTTGAACAAAGTATCTCAAATATTTTCTTCTATTAACTTCTCATCAGTCTAATCCAGCAAAGCCAATGGCCAAATTCTCCTGCCATCTACTTCATGCCTCATTAAAACTATCCTGTGAAGCCTGTAAGAAACTTAAAATAGGGGCCAGAGAGATGATTCAGTAGGTAAGAGCATATAATGTTCTAGCAGAGGACCCAAGTTCAATTCCCAGCACCCACATCAGGTAGCTCCCAACCACCTACGTATCCAGCTCCAGGTGAGCTGATACTCCTCTGTCCTCATACAAATAAATAATGATATTTTCAAAGGAACTTAATGATAAAGTTTATAGCACATCTCCAAGTTGATAGCCAATGCACACAGGTACCATGCCTACATTCCCTGCTAGAATTATATGATCATTTAGACACCATGGAGAATGAACCATACTTAAAATATGGAGTAGGGAACATATTCTTGGGTTGAGCAATGGTCTCTACTAGGTTGACATATAGTACAATCAGTCTAGCAATTTGTCCAGACAATAAAGCTTTCTAGACTTGTAACTGGTATTTACTAATGGAAAAGGAGACAAAATATAAAATTGAAGCTATAATACACTGACTGTATTGGTGGAAGTGGAATTAATACTATCTCTTTGAGATAGAGCTTCCAGTAATGTCTTGAATTATCAGAAGTTCCATGCTGCATAACACCAAAGATGCATTCTGTGTAGCTGAGAGCTGACATCAGCAAAGCCACACAGTAGCAAGAATTTGTTCTTCGTCAGCCTAGCAATGGTAACACATACAGAAGCTCCTTAATCTCTGTGACCCTCAGTTTCCATAAGTACAGAAACAGAGACATCTAGGCAGGACGTCTTGCTCTCCAAGCCAGGGTATGGAATTAAGCATTTGGTGTAGCACTAAATTCCAGCCTTTTGTTAACTTGTTTTTTTTTTCTAAATCAGTGTGTGTGTGTCTGTGTGTGTGTGTAATACATAGAACTTTTATTTGTGACATGAGAAAAACAACCAAAAATCAGACTGCAAGCAAAAGCAAGAAGGCCATGCTACAAGGATGCAACAGGATTAAATCAGATTAGATAAAAGATGTGTCATTATACTGATGGAAAAGGTTTAGTTCTTCATAGGAATGTCCTGAGTATGTGGACTTCTTGTAGATGGGCATTGAAGACACAGACAAGAGTCTTCATTAGCTATGCTTTCACCAGACTATCGTTTGTTCCAGGGCAGTGGTTTGTTTTAATCCAGGTTGTTACTGCATCCCACAGGAACTGTTATCCATACATTAGAGATTTTTCATATACTTTTGAGATTACTCGTGGAGAGAGCACCAATTTAGCACAGATGCCAATGCTGGTCTGTGGGACAAGAGTGTGTGGAAATTCTATATTATGCTCTGAGTTGATTGTTGCACAATGTATGCATGTATTCGTGCATCACGTTCCCCTCTGTGAATCTGTACAAAGATTATACATCATTGAATTCAGTTGAATATAGAATAAAACTTTTTTAAAGTCTCTCCTCTCCCCTTCCCTGCCTTTCTCCTCTGTCTCTGTCTCTGTCTCTGTCTGTCTGTCTGTCTGTCTGTCTGTCTGTCTGTCTCTCTCTCTCTCTCTCTCTCTCTCTCTCTCTCTCTCCTCTCTCCTCTCTCTTTTCTCTTCTAACCTCTGCCTCTCTCTCTCTCCCTCTCCCTCTCTCCCTCTCCCTCTCTCCCTCTCCCTCTCTCTCTCTCTCTCCCTCTCTCTGTCCCTCTCTCTCCTCCTCTGTTTCCATCTTTCCATGCTTCCCTCCTCACTCAGGGAGATACTCCTGTTACTGGTGGGCAGGATCCCTGTCAAATGTTTCCAGTCCCCTGGCCTCTTAGTCAAAGGATTGAAATAAAGGCCTACACAGAATACAAAAGTAGTAAGTAGTAAGTTAACTTTATTCAAAGAAAAAATGTCAAAGGTGACAGCTAGGCACATGAGTGAGAGCACTCAAGGGCCCCGGGTTACTGCCAGGTCTTCTTTCCAGGAAATCTCTAAAAGGCAGAGTTTGATTGCTACTGCAAAAGTAGAATGACTTTGGGGTAATTCTCTACATTGATTGACAAACTGAAGTTATATAACTTCTGTCCTGCTGTGCATAGCCTTTCCCATAATTCATCTAGTTTTAATCATGCGTATGCCCATTTGTGCATAGATTTAAGATAATAAATAGGCCCTCTTCCCTAAAAGTTCACTTTGGGGACAGAGTTTTCTTTCTTAAACATGCACCCAAAACTACTTCAGACAAATTCAACTTCTCGACCTGGACATAAATAGAGCACAGTTGAATGTAGTCTAAGTTTGATGGCTGTTTAAGGGAGGAGACACCTATTCCAGCTGTTAAGAAACAGTTGTGCATGCAGCTCAACTCAGATGAGGGTCCTAGGTTGCTAACAGGTTGATACGCTCATTGTTCCGATAGGATGTGCATGTATAATAATGGTAGGTGAGGGTTTCAGGCTGCCAAGTTCACTACTTGAAGAGGGGTGAGTGCACAGCCCAAGCCATGCAGATTAATTATTTCATATATAATTTCAGCCTCCCAAAGGCTAGGGTTATAGGCATAAACCACTATATCTCGCTCTGCATCTCACTTTTCACACACACACACACACACACACACACACACACACACACACACACACACACACACACCCCACCTGAGATAATGAGCCATGAAGCTGGGAAGTCAAATCCTAGAGTTCCATAGTAATTAGAGAGTATGTTTCTAAAGTCAAAAGCCCATGTACTCTTCCATGTGTATCTTTGTCCATCCTGAAGTGCTACCTGTATATCTACTTTCAGAGGGAGGATAACTACCAACAAGACTGTACCAGTCCATTCAGCCACAAGTTCTACCCAGTGCTGTATTGGGTTTCCTTGTCTGGTTTCTAATTTTCATGCACCACTCTTCTCAAAGCTAACAACTTTTCTCTAACAGTTACTTCATTTTTTATCAAATGAAAGGCTGGGACTGATTTTCACCAGAAAGTCTCAAGTTTATTTTTTATTTACTTTTATTTTTAATGAAAGAATATGTGTTGTATTTTTGAATTTTAAATAAATTTTAAAGTTTTTTCTTTCATTGTGATTAAAAGTGTGTGTTCTCCAGTAAAGTTCATTCTTGTCACTCTAATTACTAAATACAATATGTATATTGAGGGTAATTTGTCCATTGTTGACCTCAGTTCAAGTTTTTCCTGGTGTGCACCATTTAGAACCATGCCTTCAGAGCAGATAGGTACCCTAAACCACCACACACAAGAAAAATCAAACTTGTGAATAAGTTGTTATACGTATTATGTGAGAGTCCTAGGAGTTGTATTTAGAAGGAGCGTCACTGCTCAACTATATCTGTACAACTTTTTACATGTTCCTGTCTCCTTGTCACGCCCACTCAAGTCTGTGACACGTTCAAGCAAATTACAGAACTAAGTGTTTACAGAGGATTCGTGACAATGTAAATTATCCACTCAGAAAACTGGTCTTTCCCTGTACAATATTGGATCACAGATGTCTCTGGGTGCTAAGTAGCCACACCCTACTTGATCATATTTTTCCAGTGACATGAAATGTGAAGTAGGCAAAAGGGAAATTTTTCCCTTTACAGAAAAATAAGAATGAGGAGAGATTTGTCAACAGACTGAATCTCTTTAGACAAATCTAAATATGATGGTGTTGTTTCAGATGCTCCTGGAAGGGAAAACTCATAGAAGTGCCACCTCATACTGATCTTTCCAAGCTCCTGTCTCTGGACCTGAGAAAAGACTCTTCACATACCAGAACCTGGGCTAACAGCATCTAGTGGGCCAGTCCCTGTCTAGGGAAGAGAAAGAATAAAACAGACATCTCTATAAAGATCCTGTAATGTGGAAGAAGAGACCAACACACTACATAGAATGATAATTAAAATTCCATGTGCAGAGAAGCATACCAAAGATGTCTACAAAGTGTTTTTGGTCTCATCAAAGTTATAACACTGGGGGAAGTCAGAGAAGTCTTCTTCAGAGCAGTGGCACATGGCTGAAAATAAAGTGCTTCATGAAATGAGTGCCAGGAAGGGCTAGTTTTCCTCCCTGATTTTCCCAGAATATCTCAGTACTACCAGCTTAACAGCATATTTCTTTACGATGAATCATGCAAGTGCTAGGCGTCTGCCAACTGCCATCTCTAATAGCATCACTAAGGAAAGCAATTAACTCACAATTTTCCTTTATTATTGCACTCATGCACATAATTAAATATCCTTAACATACTTATTTCATAGCATTTTATGAAGAATGATAACACTGCATTGCCTTAAACTAATGATAATATAATTGACCACCAGTTTCACACGCTTTGATGTATTCTTCCTAAAAAGTATTCTAAAATTAAAGTTTTAATGTTACTTTAATATTCTACCAAGACTCTTCCACTTAAGTACCATTGCTTGCCTTCACTCCATACTGGAAAAACATCTTGAAGGGCTTGCCTAGGATACATGTTTTCAAAATGAATAAATATGCATAGTGAAATATATCATTTATCATATATATCATATTTTAATATATATTATATATATTATAGATATTATAGTATATATATATATATATATATATATATATATATATATATATCATTAAGGGGCCCAGTGGTTCCTCAAAACAATTCTTAAGGGATTTCGTCACTTTTCACACTTAGCTTTCACTATACCCGTACTATCAGAAAACCCAGACTCTAAAGCTTTGGAACAGGTACATAATGCCCTAAGTGAAAAACTGTTTCCTGCTCAGAATTATTCAAGATATTGTGCAAAATTATCTTCAAGCTATGAGTAAAGGATACACAAAATATAAGGAAGTTTCATGTTTAGACTTTTCTTTTATGCAAACTGTCTTGTTATATATGCAAATATTTCAAAATGAGAAAAATTGAAAATCTGAAACCACTTTGTCCTTGGGCATTTTGCGAGAGATGTAGGCAACTTTTGGCATGGTTTTATCCTTATCACATACATATGTGTGTGATACCGTATATATATATATATATATATGAGAGAGAATATATGTGTGTGCTCAGGTATATATAAAGTTACATTCATAATACTAGTTATATACTATATTATTTCACATATAAATTTCACACATATACATGTAAAAACACAGAGAGATATTCACATATGATATATGTTAATATTAAAATATAATAAAGTCATTTAATCTTGTCTTAAGTCTCATCTCTGTATTAGAAATATCAAAAATCATTTTTCTGAAACCTTTTTCATACAAACTTTTTGTATCAAAATATGGCGTCCCATTCTAGGTGTATAGCTTGAAGATGGAGCCCATGACAGCATACAGGATATCACAGGTTTCATGTCCAACACTAAAAGAAAGTTTCATGTCTGAAACAACTCCCCAGTGTGGACCTTTCAATAAATGCCCACATAAGTTCACATGCCCACGTGGTCACCAGGGAGTGGCACTATTTGAAAGGATTAGGAGGTGTGGCCTTGTTGGAAGAAATGTGTCACGGAGGGTGGGCTTTGAGGTTTCAAAAGCCCGAGCCAAGCGAGGTGTCTCTTCCTACTGCCTCTGGATTTGGATGAAGAATTCTCAGCTTCTTCTCTAAGGCCATGTCTGCCCGTGTGCTGCTGTGCTTCCCGCCATGATGACAGTGGACCAAACCTCTTAAACTGTGAGCCAGCCCCAATTAAACGCTTTCTTTTATAAGTGTTACCGTGGTCATGCTATCTATTTGCCGCATGAGAACACGTGCTAAGTGATATATTATAGGCATCGTCCTGGATATACACTACAACATATCACATGTACAGTTTTAAACTAATTTTGAAAGCAACTGTCTATAGTCCCGCCTGCATTATGCATTTTCAATCTCTGTTTGAGACAGTCAAAGTGCCAAAGCAAGACTTACAGCAAGGCCAACTGACATCAAGTGATAACTATTCCTATAGTTTGGCTTTTTATCATATTTCTTATTTTTCTTTTTTTTTACATATACATTTATATTATTACACATATATACAATAAACTATCTACATTAAAAAGAACCAAGAAAAAATTAGGAATTATATAACTGCTACATTCATAGTGTTTTGGCTATTTGTATTTGTCAACCTTGAAGAAAACATCTTTCCTGTCTTAGTGTGTCTAAAATTTTGAATGTAAATCAATATCTATCATATCTCATCTTTATGAAATTAAAACATCTATCTCGACCTAAAAACATCTTAACCCCTAAACAACTAAGTTTAATTGTAAAACTAAACTATCTTGTCTTCAATCCCAACAGAGACTTGAGAAGGAATAAAATTAATTACCTGAGTAGACAGGAAGTGAAGGTTAGCAGCTTCCCAAATGAGATGACAGAGACAGTTTGCTGCCTGATCAGTCACCCAAAACTCTTTATAACATTGGAGGATCATCTTCAGCCTTCTGGCCCAATATATCTGACAGACATATTTGTGATGCATGAACTATGATTTAGTGTGTGTGTGTGTGTGTGTGTGTGTGTGTGTGTGTATGTGTGTGTGTGTGTGAATGCATGTATGAGTGTATGTGTGCATACGCATGTATACAGGTCCCTTCATAGACCAGAAAAATATTTCAGATGCCCTGGGTCTAGAGTTATAGGAGGTTGTGATCCAGCTAATATGAGCACTGGAAACTGATCTCCGGTCCTCAGGAAGGGCTATACCCACTCTTAACCCCTGAGCATCTTTCTAGATTTTCATCTCTAACATCTTGCATGAGAGCTAACTTTACAAGTTACAACCTGGTGCTTTTTAAAGTAGGTAAAAAGCAGTGTTAATATACTCAGTATTTCAAGATAGGAGTTCACATTTCAAACAATATATCCCTTATATCACACATTCTTGACAATATCTTTTGATTGCTAGAATCCAATTTGTTCTCAAAAAAAGTTTATGTAATACCTGGTAAGGAAGTTTAGGACAAAAACTCTTAAAAGCCTAAAAGTCAGAAGACAGTCTTTTGGGTTCTGTTTGTTTGCTTGCTTGTTTTTATTTGTTGTTATGTTTTGTACTGAGAGTCTAATTCCACATCTCGCATTCATTATATAATCCAGGCTAGTTCTGAATTCTTGGTCCCCCTACCTCAGTTTCTCAACTGCTAGGATTATAAGCTTGTGCCACTTCATTAAAAAAATACATCTCCATAGGGGAGGAGAATAATGGGAAAATGGGGGAGGGGAAGGAATGGGAGGATACAAGGGATGGGATAAACATTGAGATGTAACAAGAATAAATTAATAAAAAAAAAAAAAAGTATAGTTAGCATCTGTCATCACAGAAGCTTCTCTTGGCAGCAAATGGATTTCATCATGAAAAACCACAAGTGAACACAACGCAGACATCACCAGATCATAGGGAACCCAGCCATCAAGGACACCCTCTATATCACTGCTCCTGCATTTATAGCTTGGGGAATACCATAGAAAAAGAGGATTGAAAGATTGTATGTTCCAGAATGCCAGCAAGTCGGCTGTGAAACAGTGTTTTCTAGAAATGGCTGCATAAACAAGTCCAGAATAATGGCGATACCAATAGACATGCTTATGAGGTATGGGGAGATTTTCACAGGGTCTCATTCTTAGGTAAAGAATGGACAACTAACCTCTACTGAGAAAGGGAGAATCAGCCTTTCCCAATGAGAAGTACCCCAATCTCTAATATAAAGTGGTCAGCTCTGCAGACATACACAGACAACCTCCAAAGATGGACTCAACAGGTTCTGCTTACATATTTGTACATACAGATACATATATATGCATAACAATAATACTCAAAGTAAAAGAGGCTAGCAATTGGAGGGGTGGGCCAGGGGGCAGTTGAAGAAAAGCATCTAGGTGGGGCTGTAGGGGGCGGGGAAGAAAGGGGACAAGTGATGTAATTATATTTTAATTAGGGGGTTAATAATAATTATATTATTAAAACGTAGCTCTACTACCCAGGCATGGTGGCACATGCCTATATTTCCAGCACTTAGAGAGGCAGAGGCAGGAGGATCTCTGTGAGTTCCAGGCCAGCCTAGTCTACAAAGTGAATCCAGGACAGCCAGGACTACAGAGAGAAACTCTGTTCCAGAAAAACAAAAACAAAAATAAACCAACAAAAAGTCACTCTATTCTTTTATACACACATACACACACACACAACTGAAGATCAGTCTCTCTCATTTCTCTTCCAACATATGTCTGCCCTTTTAAAATCATGCATCTGTCCTAAAAGGTGAATGATAATCTCACATTGCCATTTTAATTTGTATTTTCCCTGTGTCTGATAAAGCTGAGTATATTTCTTTAGCTTATGCCTGGTCTTCCTTCACTGGTGAAATTGTAATAATACTTTCATCATTTAAACATTTGGGTTGCCTTATTTGTAACATTCCAGTGTGTGTGTCTGTGTATATGTATGTATGTATGTATGTGTGTATATATATATTTACAATTTATTGTATAAGTTATTTTATCTCTGAATCTCTAGCTTCAGTGTATGTGTGTTATATCTCTCAAATGAAAATTAATTCCAATGACATTTATCATATTTTTTTTCCTATTAAGTCTTACTTTTTTTCATATCTATTCTCTGTTGCTGTGATAAAACATTCTGATTAAAAGCAACTTGGTGAAGAAAAAAAAATACATCTCAAAAACAAAAACAAAGAATACATTTCAGTGACTGTATTTAAATCTGTTTCTTAATACTTTTTGAACCACAGCTTGCCCACACTTGGAGAGAAAAAGGTTCACCTTAGATAATTAAAATTAAACTTGTGTGGAACTAAGTCTCAAACACCTAGTTCATAAAAATGTATTGCTTCTCTCCTTACAGACATATGTAGATGCTAGCTGACAAAAATCATCAAAATTAATAATTATGTATATACATATCTATATGTATATATGACATACAATCTGAAATGTTAAGTCTTTGCTTAAAACACTGAGTGCACCAAGAACTGGTTTTATAGGTTCATTATTCTAACTCAAAAATACAAGACAAGTTACTTTACACTTCTCTTAAGCTGGTTTTTGACACAAGCAAGCTGGCTAAGATTGTGCAAATAATTTTCTCCTGGAATTTTTGGTTGTTTTTTGTTTTGTCCACAGTTATCTTTAGGGTCAGTGCAGAATGATTTATTCAAGCAAATCATTTATCCTTGCAGTGGCTTAACAAAAGTTAAGTTGTTTCATTCTTTACGTGCCTCATTACTCAGTGTCGCTAATGCCCCCGTGTATTAACAATAAACTACTTGGGATTTTGCAGCTCTGTTGTGTATCCTGGTTGCCATGCTGGAATAGAGGTCCATGGGCAGAATTAAGCATGTGTTTGTTACTGTCATGCAGGAGTGAGGCACGTGCACTTTCCAGAACACTTTGTCTTGGGGCCAGAGGTTGGCTTTGTGTCCAGCACATCCTTCCATAATTCTGAACAGTGGCGGGCAAGCATGAACCTCACAGCACATGATTTCTCTCTGTTTTTCCCTATGGACATGCTATTGTTTCTTAAGGGGAAAAATGACTAGAGGGAGGTTAACAAACTGCCAAACATGTCATTTCTACCATTAATTCCAAAATAGAGAATATAGCGAAGCTTTGGTTTCATGAAGGAAAAAAAAAGGATTTTCACATAAAAGTTGTCCTGGCCCCTACTGTTCACAGCCCATTATTTGATGATTCCTTATTATCCTCTATTTTCTTGTGTTTATTAATTTGTTTCTGTTCAAGTATTCAGTAGAAAGACAAACAGTAGACCAAAGAGTCCTCAAAGTTAATTCCCCAGAAGCACCAGTTTCCAGGAGACAATCCAGGGTCTCCACACAACTGAATCTGGGTCATGTTCTTTCACGGTTTTCAAGACTATATGGAAATTAATGTTGCTGTTTTTCTCAGGTGAGTGTGTTGCTTCAAGTATCTTCCCCAATAGTCTATTGTGTGTACTGCATTTGGACATTCCATGAGGCCATTATTTATGATACAAATTTAGTTTCTTAGCTGCTATAAGTTGAATATAACAGTGGTTGTGGTTCGTGATGCTCTGCAAATATGTCTCTGGCTTTCAAGAATTCTGCTACATAAGCATGTCTGGACACTTAAATTTTCTTTCTGCTTACAATTCCTAACAACATTACTTTCTTGAAGGCCACCTTTAATCTCATTCCTCTGTGAAAACTTTGTGTTGATCTCACTGCCTGATGCACAGAAGAGAAGTGGAGCACGTGGGAGTGCCATGAGCTGTGCTAGCACACTGCTTTTGTAAGAATGAAACTGATGTACTTCACACTTTGGTGTTTATGCGTGTGTTCACAGCATACAAAAGAGAGTGATGGAGCATTTTATTTATAGTATGTTCCTAGCATCTTGTGATTTAACTTTCCCAACGAAGCCATATTAAATTATATGTGCCATTGCAAACTTAAACTGTTATACAAAATAAATTGCAGCTAACATGCACACCAGTGAGCACATAAAGCTGTAAATATGTACCCTAGAACCTATTATATAATAAAGTTGTCTTTCATGCCCAATAAGAAATACTATCATATACTGTCATTATAATTATAAAGGACTGTTGTCTGCATAACATATAATACTACTCTATAATATTTTACTTAAAATTAATATTCATGCTATAAACACTAAAGAGCTTGTTAATGCTAATAATAGTTGGTATCTTCCAGCAGCCTCAGCAAAGCTGCAGACTCAAGGCAAGGACTGCATCTGACTTTGTGTAAAACCCATAGGCATGGGGAAGGTTCCATATCTCACAGAGAAACTTGAAGACCCAAACAGGAGGCCTAAATGACACAGGACAATATTTGACACTCAGAGAAAAATTTGAGACGTAGCCTCTGGCCCTAAATACAGTCCCATGGAGAGAGATGAAAGCTGAACTCTGATACAAATTAATTCTCCAGTGAACACCGCAAGCACCACTACTAAATGAAAAGGCAGACAAGCTTTTTAAAAATAAAAAAATACAGAAGAAAGAAAGAAAAATTCAATCAACAAACTAACATCAGATGCAAAAGTACCAGCATAGAAAAAGGAAACAACAAAACAGAAACATGACAAAGCAAGGCAGCATGTCTCCTTCACAATTCACTAGCCCTATATATAGTAAAGCACCTAGGGGAAAAAGTGACCAGGAAGAACATCTAAACTGAAAATGCAAAAGATTGATAGTAAATATATTCAAAGATCTCAAAAAGACATAACTATACTCCAAGAAAACAAAGGAAAAGAGATGAATGAAATAAGGAAGTCAATCCAATATGCGAAAATATAATTCAACAAAAAAATTGCTGAAGAAACTTAACTCAAAATGATGTTGAAAACAAAAAAAAAAACAAAAGAGAAACTTAAAAACCTTAGTGCAAAGCCTCACCAACAAAAAGAACCATAAAGAAAATAGAAAATCAAGGCTGGAAGACAGTAAAAGTCAAAGATAATATTTTTAACAGAGCATGGGAAAACTATGGGACATGACAAAAAGAGAGATTATGGGTATAGAAGGAGAAAGAAGGTCCAAATTAGTGATATTAGAGTTGAAAAGGGAGGAGACATTATAGAAATGAGGAAAGTAGTTGAATGGAGAGTCATAGGAACATACTTTTTTATATTACTAAAATAAATTTTTTTCCACACAATATATTCTAATTATGGTTTCTCCTTCCCCAGCTCCTCCCAGATCCCCTCTTTCCATACAAATCCACACCCTGAGTGTGTGGGATGGTGGAACACCAGAGCTCCTGACCTGGGGAATTCTCAGAGAAACAGGTGAATCTATCCTCAGACACCCCCACTCAACCCACACCAGTCCACAGAGAGCCCTTGAGACCACGGGGAAGCCCAGGCAATGGTAAGCACAGTAGCCAGCAACAGCATGTGTGGTCTGGGCGAGTCCAGGCCAGATCCAGGCAGCCGGCCTCAGCAGACTGAGCCTGCAAAATTGGGCTGATAGAACTCAGCCAGATCAGTCCCCATGGCCCAGCAAGGACTCCCACACTAGTAGGAGAAGCTGGACTGCCCTGAGAGTCTGAAAGGGGATCTGAATTGTGCCCACAGCTCAGTAGGTCTGAACCACCAAAGGTGTGCAATCTAGACTGATCCACTATCTAGACTGTTTCACGCAGGAACTAGACTGCAGGCCACAGCGATCTGAGTCTGGACAATTGGGCAGCTAAAGCCCATCAAAGACAGTCCCCATGGCACAGAGGGGACTCCCATGCTCATGGGAGAAACTGAACTGCCCTGAGGGGCCTGTAAAGGGGTCTGAATTGTAGCCACAACTCAGTGGGACTGAACCACCAAAGGTGCACAATCTAGACTGGTCTGCTATCTAGACTGTTCCAGGCAGGATCCTAACTGTGGGCCACAGTGGTCCCGACCTGGACAATTGGGCAGCTAAAGCCCAGCCAGGACAGTCCCCATGGCACAAAGGGGATTCCCACAATCATGGGAGAAGCTGGACTGCCCAGGGGGTCTGGAAGGGGTCTGAATTGTGTCCACAACTCAGTGGGACTGAACTGCCAAAGGTGCACAATCTAGACTGGTCTGCTATCTAAACTGTTCCAGGCAGGAACCAGGCCACAGCAGTCAGGGCCTGGACAACTGAGCAGTTAAAACCTGGCCTGGCCAGTCCCGACAGTCTGATGGGGTTTCCCACATGCTTCGGAAAGGCTGGACTGCCCCCAAGGGGTCAGGACAGAAAATTAAACAGTGGCCCCCAACACAGCTGGTCTGAATCCCCTCAGTAGTGAACGGGGTCAGGAAGATGCCTACCTCTGCTGACCCAGCCAGGAGCTTAAGGTATAGAGCAAAAACTCCTGGAGCAAAAACCAGATCACCTGCCGGTTCCAGGGAAGAACTCCCAGATCCCCACAGGCAAGGACATGTAACCTATAATCATTCACCAACTATCTACTCTCAACGGCCAGTGAAGAACACCGAAAGCTACCACCCATCATCAGAGATAACAAGATGACTAAAGGACAGCATAAGAACACAAACAATAAAAACCAAAACAACTCAGCATCTCCAGATCCCAACTATCCCAAAGAAAGCAGCCCCGAGAACTCAAATAATCGAAATACAAGAAAGTGACCTGAAAACCTTAGTAATGAAGATAATAATGGAGGAAACGAATAAAAACCATAATCATATGCAGGAAGACACAGCCAAACAATTGGAAGACATAAAAGAGGCCTATACAGAGGCACTGGAAAAAATCAGGAAAATACAAACAACCAGATGAAGGAAATAAATAAAACAATTCAGGATCTGAAAATGAAAATGGAAACAATGATAAAGGGACGGACAGAAGAAAAACAGGATCAAGAGGCCTTAGAGAAGAAAGCAAGGAACATAGAGGTGACCTTCTATAACAGAATCCAAGAAATGGAGGAACGAATCTAGGGTCTTGGAGATACAATCGTAGAGCTCGAAACATCCATCAAACAAAATGCTAAACCTGAAAAGTTCTTGACACAGAACACCCAAGAATCCAGGACACCATGGAAAGATGAAAGGTGAGAATAATAGGCATTGAGGAAATAGAAGACACATGACTTCATGGCCCAGAAAATATCTTCAATAAAATCATAGAAGAAAATTTCTCCAATTTGAAGGAGATGCATATAAACATACAAGAGGCCTACAGAACACCAAATAGAATTGACCACAAAAGAAAATCTCTCCACCACAAAATAATAAAAACACAAAATATACAGAACAAAGAAAATATTAAAAGCTGCAAGAGAAAAAGGCAAAGTAACATATAATGGCAAACCTATCAGAATTACACTCGACTTCTCAGCAGAGACCATAAAAGCCAGAAAGGCCTGGATAGAGGTCCTGAAAACCCTAAGAGAACACAGATGCGAGGCCAGACTACTATACCCAGTGAAACTATCAATAACCACTGATGGAGAAAACAAAATATTCTATGGCAAAAACAAATTCAAACACTACCTATCCACAATTTCAGCGTTACAGAAGTTACTAAAAGGAAAACTCCATCCCAAAGGGACAAGTTACACCCAAAACTACACAGGAAATAGATAACCAACCATCGCAAAAACACAACCACACAAACGCTCATGAAATATTAAGGGACTTAACAATCACTGGTAATTAATATCTCTCAACATCAATGGTCTCAATTCTCCAGTAAAAACACAGACTAGGGAGCAGCAGTGGCAGAGGCAGCAGCAACAGCAGAGGCACCAGCATCAGCAGTGGCAGTGGCTGAGGTTTGCAGCTCTGAGCCTTCTGGTGGAGGCAATTAGTGTGGTGGCCGGTGGGAGTTGCTGCAGGAGAGGGGACTCTGGACAGGATTTGGGTCACGTGGTGCCTTGTGACCCAAACTGGACTCCACGGACAGTTCAGCCCCAGAGTCCCGGGTTCAGCTCAGTGCGTAGTGCCGTGGAGATGCTTTCTCAGCACAGCAAGCAATTCTGCCCTAGGCACTAGCTCAACTCAGCCACAGTTCTCCTGCTGTGATGCAGGCTGGGCGGAACGCTCAATCTCACCCTAGGCACCAGCTCAGCGCAGTTGCAGTTCTCCAGCTGTGATGCAGGCCGGGCTGAGCACTCAGCTCCACCAGAGGCACTAGCTCACATCAACCAGCAGTTCTGCCCAAGACACTAGCACAGCTCAGCGGGCAGTTCTGGGGCACTAACAGAGGCTGAGGTCAGCATGCAGATTCAGCCCAGAATCCCTAGCTGGACTTGCCGGGCAGATTGGGCCCAGAGACTCTAGTTGAGCTGTGCGCACAGGCTTGACAGCTATAAGACTCTGGCTGGACTATCCACGCAGAATAGGCCCAGAATCCCAGGCTGAATTCAGCGCGCAGTGTGAGTCCAGAGTCCCTGGATGAGCTCAGTGCACAATTCCGCCCCAGAGACTTGGGTGGAGCTCGGCATGCAGTTTGGGGCCTGAGTCCCTAACTGTACTTGGCAGACAGATTAGGCTCAGAGACTCTAACAGAGCTTTTGGCACAGTCCCGGCTCTAAGACTCTGGTTGGACACAGTGTGTAGTTTGAATCCAGAATTCCTGGCTGAGCTTGGCGGACAGTTCAGGCCCTGAGTCAATAAATGACCACAGCACACACATTGGGCCAAAAACCACTAGCTGAGCTTGGTGTGCAGTCCCAGCCCACCAAAATTCTGGCTGGATCCTGTGTGCATTTTGTGCCCAGAATCCCTAGCTGGGCTCGGCAGACAGTTCAAGGCCCTGAGAATCTAGCTGAGCTCAGCGCGTGGTTCTGGCCCAGTGTCCCTGGCGGGACTTGGCAGGGAACCCAGAAGACTGTGGATACCTTGGCCTGACCCAGCGCCCATGTAGACACCCAGAACGATTGCAGGACCCACAGCACAGGTGAGCTGAGGATCACTGGCTGTGAGAGACCAAAACAACAGGGCTAACCTCCTAACATCCACACCAGTGAAGCTTTAGAGCTCCCAGCCTAGGGAAATCATGAGAAAACAAGTGAATCTATCATCAGACTCCCTCCATCCAACTCTGGAAGCTACCCAACAAAAACAAAGACGGCAAGATGTCTAAAGGACAGTGAAAAAGCATATGGAAAAAACCCTAAAACAACATGGCGTCTCCAGTTTCCAGCTATCTGAAAAAAAAATCAACCCAGAGAACTCAAATACAACGGAAATAGAAGAAAATGACCTCAAATCCTTAGTAATGAGGATATTAATGGAGGAAACAAATAAAATTCGTAATCAAATGCAGGAGGACGCAGCCAAACAGGTGAGAGACACAAAAGAAGCACATAGAGTGGAACTGGAAAAAATTCAGGAAAATGCAAACAACCAGATGAAAGAAATCAAAAAACCAGTTCAAGATCTGAAGACAAAAATGGATTCAATGATAAATAGACAGACAGAAGAAAAACGAGAACGTAGACCTCAGAGAAAAAGGTGAGCAACACAGAGGTGAGCTTTTCTAACAGAATCCAAGAGATGGAAGAATGAATCTCAGGTCTAGAAGATACTATCACAGATCTTTAAGCAACCATTAAGGAAAATGCGAAATCTGTAAAACTCCTGACAGAAAACATGCAAAAAATCAAAGACACCATGAAAAGAAGAAATTGGAGGATAATAGGCATTGAAGAATGAGAAGATATCAGACCCCAAGGCCCAGAAACTATTCTCAACAAAATCATAGAAGAAAATTTCCCCAATCTAAAGAAAGAGATGCCTATGAACATGAAAGAGGCCTACAGTACACCAAATAGAATTGACCAGAAAAGAAAAACTGCCCAACACATAATAATCAAAACACAAAACATACAGAACAAAGAAAAATATTAAAAGCTGCAAGGGAAAAGGGCCAAATAACATTTAATGGCAAACCTATCAGAATTACACCCGACTTCTCAGCAGAGACCATAAAAGCCAGAAGGGCCTGCACAGAGATCCTGCAAACCCTAAGAGACCACAGATGCCAGGCCAGACTACTTTACCCAGCAAAACTATCAATAACCAATGATGGAGAAAACAAAATATTCCATGACAAAAACAAGTTCAAACAGTACCTATCAACAAATCCAGCTTTACATAAGGTACAAGAAGGAAAACTCCATCCCAAAGAGTCAAGCTACAACCAAAACTACTCAGGAAATAGATAACTATCCCATGGCAAAAACACAACTACACAAACGCTCGACTGGAAACAACATCAAAATTAGGACTCTTAACAGTCACTGGTCATTAATATCCTACTTTGAAGGCATATATGCCAAAAAATTTGAAAATCTAAGGGAAATGGACAATTTTCTTGATCAATTTCATTTGCCAAAGTTGAGTAAAGAACAGATACACAAGATAAATATTCCCATTTCCCCTACAGAAATAGAAACAATCATTGATAGTCTCCCAACGAAAAAAAGGCCAGGGCCAGATGGTTTCAGTGCAGAATTGTTTGAAAAAAATTTCAAAACTCTGAAGAAAGAGATTGAAGATGAACTGAGAAGATGGAACGATCTTCCTTGCTCATGGATCAGGAGAATAACATAGTAAAAATGGCCATCCTACCAAAAGCAATCTACAGATTCAATGCAGTCCCTATCAAAATAACTACACAATTTTTCAAAGACATTGGAAGTTCAATTCTGAACTTCATATGGAAAAACAAAAAACTCATAATAGCTAAAACAATCTTGTACAATAAAAGGTGCTCCGGAGGAATATCCATACCTGATTTCAAACTGTACTATAAAGCAATAGTAATTAAAACAGCTTGGTACTGGCACAGCAACAGGCTGGTTGATCAGTGGAATCGAATCGAAGACCCAGATATGAATCCACACACATATGGTCACGTGATTTTCGACAAAGAAGCCAAATCCATTCAATGGAAAAAGGATAGCATCTTCAACAAATGGTGCTGGTCTAACTGGAGGTCTATATGTAAAAAAATGCAACTGGACCCATATTTGTCACCGTGCACAAAACTCAAATCCAAGTGGATTAAAGACCTCAACATAAAACCAGAGACACTAAGTCACTTAGAAGAAAAAGTGGGGAAGAGCCTGGAACATATTGGCACAGGAGACAACTTCCTGAACAGAACACCAACAAACAGCCCAGGCCTTAATGTCAACAATTAATAAATGGGACCTCATGAGGCTGAAAAGCTTCTGTAAGGCAGGAGACACTGTCAGTAGAACAAAGTGACAGCCTACAGACTGGGAAAAGATCTTCACCAACCCTACATCTGACAAAGGTCTAATATCCAAAATATATAAAGAACTCAAGAAGCTATACACCACCAAACCAAATAACCCAATTGAGAAATGGGGCTTGGAACTAAACAGAGAATTCTCAACAGAGGAATAACAAATGGCTGAGAAACACTTAAAGAAATGCTCAACCTCCTTAGTCATCAGGGAAATGCAAATCAAAACAACTCTGAGATTCCATCTTACACCCATCAGAATGGCTAAGATCAAAAACTCAAGTGACACCACATGCTGGCGAGGATGTGGGGAGTAAGGAACACTCCTTCATTGCTGGTGGGAATGCAAACTAATACAGCCACTTTGGAAATCTATCTGGTGCTATCTCAGAAAAATGGGAATAGGGCTTCCTCAAGACCCAGCTATTCCACTCCTTGGAATATACCCAGAAGATACTCCAGCACACAACAAGAAAATTTGCTCAACCATGTTCATAGCAGCCTTATTCATAATAGCCAGAACATGGAAACAGCCTAAGTGTTCCTCAGTAGAAGAATGGATAAAGAAACTGTGGTACATATACACTATGGAATACTACTCGGCTATTAAAAACAAGGAATTCCCGAAACTTGTGGAGAAATGGATTGAGCTAGAAATGATCATAATGAGTGGGTTAACCCCGAAGCAGAAAGACTTAAATCGTATATGCTCACTTCTATCTGCATACTAGCCCAAGGGGCATGTTCAACGAAAGCCTTCACTTACCAGGAAACTGGGACAGAGGGGAGGACATCCTATTGGGACTCTAGATGAGAGAATCATGGGAGAATGGCAAAATAAAAGGATCCAGAGGGTCCTAGAAACCTACAAGTAGAACATTATGATAGGCAGATTTGGGCCCAGGGGTCCTGCTCAAACTAAGGCACCAGCCAAGGACAATACAGGCGGTAAACTTTAAACCCCTACCCAGATCTAGCCAATGGTTAGAACAGTCTCCACACTTGAGTGGAGTGTGGGATATGACTTTCTCACGTACTCTGGTGCCTCACATCTGACCATGTCCCCTGGAGGGGGAGACCTGGTGGCACTCAGAGGAAGGACAGCAGGTTACCGAGAAGAGACCTGATACCCTATGAGCATATACAGGGGGAGGTAATCCCCCTCCGTAACAGCCATAGGGGAGGGGAATAAGGGGAAAGGAGGAGGGAGGGAAGAATGGGAGGACACAAGGGATGGGATAACCATTGAGATGTAACAAGAATAAATTAATAATAAAAAATTTTTAAAAGACACAGACTAACTGAATGGATGCATAAAGAAGATCCAACATTCTTCTGCATTCAAGAAACACATCTCACCCACAATGACATACATTACCTCTGTGTAAAAAACTGAAAAAAATATTCCAAGCAAACAGTCACAAGAAGCAAGCTGTTGTGGGCATTTTAATATTTAATAAAATAGACTTTCAACCAAAATTAATCAAAAGGGATGAGGAAGGACACTTCATATTTATCAACCAAGATGACATCACAATTCTGAACATCTATGGTGCCAATATAAGGGTACCCACATTTGTAAAAGAACTATTAACAGAGCTTATACCACAAATTGTTCCCCACACCTTGAAGTGGGAGACTTCAAGACTCTACTTTCACTAAAGGATAGGTCATTGAAACAGAAACTAAGCTGAGAAATAACATCATTAATCAATGTCATGAATAAAATGTATCTAACAGGTATTTACAGAACATTTCACCCAAACCCCAAAGGATTATACCTTCTTCTCAGCACCCCATGGAACCTTCTCCAAAATTGACCACATAGTAGGTCACAAAGCAAGCCTCAACAGATACAAGAAGATTGAAATAATATCTTCTATCCTATCAGATCACCATGGCTTGAGGCTGCATTTCAACAACAACAGAAATAAAGCCTGCACACACATGGAAACTAAACAGCTCTCTACTTAATGACACCTGGGTCAGGGAATAAAGAAAGAAAGAAATTAAAGACTTCCTGAAATTCAATGAAAATGAACAGACAAAATACCCAAATTCGTGAGACACATTGAAAGTGGTGCTAAGAGGAAAATTCATAGCACTAAGTGCCTTTATAAAGAAATTGGAACCATCCCATATAAGCAACTTAATGACACATCTGGAAGCCCTAGAAAACAAAAGAAGCTAAAACACCCAAGAGGAGTAGACATCTGGAAACAATCAAACTCAGGGATGAAATCAATAAATTAGAAACAAAGGGAGCAATTCAAAGAATCAATAAAACCAGGAGCTAGTTTTTTTTTAATCAACAAGATAGACAAAACATTAGCCAAACTAATTAAAGGCAGAGGGACACTATGCAAATCAACAAAATCAAAAATGAAAAGGGAGACATAGCAAAAGACACTGGAGAAATACAAATAATCATGAGATCCTACTTTAAAGGCATGTATGCCACAAAATTTGAAAATCTAAGGAAAATGGACAACTTTCTTGATCTATTCCACGTGCCAAAACTGAATTAAGATCAGATGAAAAATTAAATACTCGTATTTCTCCTATAGACATAGAAACAATCATTCATAGTCTCCCAACCGAAAAGAAAGCCCAGGGCCAAATGGTTTCAGCACATAATTCTACCAGACCTTCAAATAGGAGCTAATATTGATATTTTTCAAGATATTCCAAAAGATAGAAATGGATGGATCATTACCAAATTCATTCTATGAGATCACAGTCACATTAGTACCTAAACCTCACAAAGACCCAACAGAAAAGAGAATTTCAGACCAATTTCTCTTATGGACATTGATGCAAAAATACTCAATAAAATATTCACAAAATGATTACAAGAACATATCAAAGGTATCATTCACCATGACCAGGTAGGCTTCATTCTAGGCATGCAGGGATGGTTTAATGTATGGAAATCCATCAGTGCAACCCACCACATGAACAAACTGAAAGAAAAAACGCCACACCATCATCTCCTTAGATGCAGAAAAAGCATTTGACAAAATTCAACACCCATTCATGTTTAAGTTGTGGAGAGATCAAGAATACAAGGTATATATATACCTCAACAAGTGAATGGCTTGTTTGAAAAAAAAACTTTAAATTGCTAAAGAAAGAGATTGAAGATGACATGAGAAGATGGAAGGATATCCCTTATTTGTGGATCGGGAGAATTAGCATAGTAAAAATGGCCATCTTATCAAAAGCAATTTACAGATTCAATGTGGTCCTTATCAAAATACCTACACAATATTTTAAAGACATTGAAAGATTAATTCTCAACTTCATATGGAAAAACAAAAAACCAGAATAGTGAAAACAATCCTATACAATAAAAGATCCCCTGGAGGAATCTACATACCCCATCTCAAACTGTACTATAGAGCAACAGTAATTAAAAATGCATGGTACTGGTTTATAGATCAATGGAACTGGATAAAAGACCCAGAGATGAATCCACACACATATGGTCACTTGATTTTTGACAAAGAAGTCAAATCTATTCAATGGAAAAGGATAACATATTCAGCAAATGGTGCTGGTCTAACCCAATGTCTACATGTAGAAAAATGCAATTAGACCCATATTTGTCACCATGCACAAAACTTAAGTCGAAGTGGATTAAAGACCTCAACATAAAACCAGAGATACTAAATCAGTTAGAAGAAAAAGTGGGGAAAAGCCTGGAACACATTGGCATAGGAGACAACTTCCTGAACAAAACACCAACAGCCCAGGCCTTAATGTCAGTAATTAATAAATTGGACCTCATGAGGCTAAGAAGCTTCTGTAAGGCAGGAGACACTGTCAACAGAACAAAGTGACAGCCTACAGACTGGGAAAAGATCTTCACCAATCCTATATCTGACAAAGGTCTAATATCCAAAATATATAAAGAACTCAAGAAATTAAACACCACCAAACCAAATAATCCAATTGAGAAATGGGGCTCAGAATTAAACAAAGAATTCTCAACAGGAATATTGAATGGCTGATAAACACTTAAAGAAATGCTCAAGGTCTTTAGTCATCAGAGAAATGCAAATCAAAACAACTCTGAGATTCCATCTTACACCCATCAGAATGGCTAAGATCAAAAATTCAAGTGGCACCACATGCTGGTGCAGATGTGGAGAAAGAGGAACATTCCTTCATTGCTGGTGGGAATGCAAACTTGTACAACCACTTTGGAAATCTATCTGGCACTATCTCAGAAAACTGAGAATGGGGTTTCCTCAAGACCCAGCTATTCCACTCCTTGGAATATACCCAGAAGATGCACCAGCACACAGCAAGGACATATGCTCAACCGTGTTCATAGTGGCCTTATTCATAATAGCCAGAACATGGAAACAGCCTAAGTGTCCCTCAGTAGAAGAATGGATAAAGAAACTGTGGTACATTTACACTATGGAATACTACTCAGCTATTAAAAACAAGGAAATCTCGAAATTTGTGGGCAAATGGATGGAACTAGAAATGATCATACTGAGTGAGTTATCTAAGAAACAGAAAGACTCACATAGTATATACTCACTTATAATTGAGCACTAGCCCAAAATGCATGTCCCACAAAAGTCTTCACTTACCAGGAGATTGGGATAGATGTGAGGACATCCTACTGGGACTCTAGGTAAGATAAATATAGGAGATGGTGAAATAGAAGGGCCCAGAGCGTCCTAGAAACCTACAAGAAAAACATTGTGATGGTTGGCTCTGGGCCCAGGGGTGTCTGCTCAAACTATTGCACTAACCAAGGACAATACAAGTAGTAAATATTGAACTCCTACTCTGATCTACCCAATGGACAGGACATTCTCCACAGTTATGTGGAGAGTAGGGACTGACTCTGACATGAACTCTGGTGTCCCATATTTGAACACCTCCCCTCGATGGAGAGGTCTGATGGCACTCAAAGAAAGAATAAGCAGGCTACCAAGATGAGACTTGATAGCCTATGACTATATAGTGGGAGAGGAGGTCCCCCAGTCTTAGACTTAGGGGAAAGGAATAGGGTAAAAGCAGGAGGGAAGAGGAACGGGAGGATACACATGATGGGACAACAATTGAGTTGTAATCTGAATAAATTAATTTAAAAACTCAAAAAAATAAAAGAAAATCAAAACAAATCCATACCCCTTCTTTGTCTTTCTCATTAGAAAAAAAAGCAGACAACTAAAAATGATAAAATAATAATAAAGTACAATAAAACAAACAAACAAACAACAGAACGAAGAAGAGATGTAAAAGAATGCAAGCTTTTAATAAGTATGAGTTTAATAAATTTCCAACACAGTGTTGGAAATGAAGGCTACCTCATTCAGATTCAACCCTCTGCAGTAATCTGGCCTCAGTGTGCCCCTTTATCCAGCCACATCGCTCCTTTATTGTTCTTGTGCACCAACGAACGAGCTCAGGGTCACTAAAAAGGTTCAGCCTTGGGAAACGTGCTCCCCACTTTCTACACTAAGTGACACATTGTATGACTCCACTTCTAACTACACACTACACTCAGACACAGACATTTCCCCAAACACATGGCTTAGCACTGTCACAGCCAGAAGAAAATTTTTAAAAGACATACCCAAATCCTATCAAAAGGTGAAATCAACAAATAACTTATATTTATACATTTTAAACCAACAGCATAAAGTGGAATAAGAGCATCCAGGTACATGAATTCATGCTGTCCAAGGTAACCTACTCCCTGGAAACTTCACCATGCATAACCCCTAGTGGCAAGAGGACCTAGGCCAACAACAGAGCATGGGAAGTTTATATAGAACAGCTGATATCCTATTTCCTGACCTAAGGACTAGTTGCATAAGCTTGTTTAGTATCTAGTGATGTCCATACTTTTTAAACACTCACTGTTTATATTCATTGCACATGGATTCCATTGCATGAGAAATTTTGTATAAACATGTATATTGCACTGGAGCAAATTCCCCTCCAAACTTTGTTGCCTCTCCCCAGCTCTCACCCCCTCTGCCCCTGTTCATCCCCTTTGTTCTCTTAGATAGCCTCCCATCCACTTTCCATCATACATACGTACATGATTTTATGAACCTACAAAAACATAGTAACCACAAACAGAAAAGGAAAAAAAAAAATGTGTTTGTCTTTCTGAGAACAGCTTAATAACTTAATATGATTATCGACTGTGGGATATGCCTGCTTTTCTAACAGCATATTTTCACTTAAGAGATTGTTTTAAGGAATCAATGAAATCAGAAGAAACTGTCCACTGCCACATGGAAAAATGCATCCTTTGAAAAGATCTGTGTGTCCCCAGAAAGTCCCAAATTGAAGCATTACTAAAAAAAAAAAAAGCATGAATCAGCCAAGAGTCAAGAGTCAAGCACTTGAGTTAGACAACTCTTGTTTTTATTTTTTATCTTATTAGTGTGCCTTACTGCTGGATACATTCAGACAGAACCTGTTAGAACTCTACAAGTGAAAGTAAGTTGTCATCTCAGACCACACTGTGCACCAACTAGTTGCAATGAAAAAAAGTACTTATAAAAACTGCTCTATTTTTTAATCACATCTTACTCCTATGAATTAGCAAACTGACTGTGAAATAAACTTCATTGAGAAATGCATAATGTCAAAGAAAGTGACAGCTTGTCTCCTGCTAGAAATTTGCTTTGGCTTCATCACCATGGAAATATGTTTCCCCACCCTCACCACCACTTCCCCAAAACATTTTTTTTTTCTTTATCAAGTCAAAGATGCAGGGACAAGCATTTTACCAACTAGTCTGACACTGGAATTCCGGTGTAAACTGCACTTCTCCATGCGGATGATAACAGCTGGACTCTTGGAACATGTTCACAAGTGACTATGCTGATACTTTAAATCTGGACTCTCTATAGTTTCCAAATAGTGTATTTCTGAGATCATGCTAGCTAGTTCAAGAGTAAAACACAGTCACTTTGGCCAGGAAGTTCAACAGGAATGAGATAAAGAAAAAAAATAACAAATATCCAAAAATATGTGTTTATGGATTGGGTCTTGTACCTTTGACTTAATGGAGGGGTTACTTTTCTATAATCAGCCCTGACAAGAGTTCAACTTCCTTCTTCATGGGAGTAATTGAAGGCAAAGGATCTCTTCTGACTGAAGAAGAGTTCTTTCTCATCACTTCTAGGACTTCCAACCACACAGGAAGACCTGCTGCTACACAGCAGTATTCACAGTTCCTTGAACATCTCTTTCAGAAAATCTTATTTCCCCACACAAAAAGACATATTACAGAAACCTGTGAAAGCAAGCATATGGTTAAAGCATGTCGTGCCCTTAGGAATGTATTCCTCCTAACTTTATAGATTCAGAAATCACAAAGAATTGAATAGTAAGATCCTGTGGATTAAAGCCTTCATGCTACAATCAAGTTAAATGATGAAACAGGACAACTAGTAGAGGCTTAAGTGGAGACTGGAACCCAAGACTGCTAATTTCTAAAGTGCCTTACACCAACATGCCTTTAAGTCATGGGCAACTGCATGAATGAATGAATGACAGCCTAGTTTTGTGGGTTCTGCATTGCTACTCAACCAGAACCAAGAGCCATAAGCCACAGAGTGAAATGCGCTCTCTGTGAACTGGACACTCTTCAAGGGGATGTATGATCTGTCAGATGTGCCTGATGTATCTTCCCACTTGAATTCCTGTCACACTTGTTGCACCTTAAGATGCTAGTATAAGGAAGGGAAACAGGATATGTGTGCATCCTCTTCTTTGCCTTGCTCCACTCCGTTCTAGTAAGCCATTTGTATTCTATGATGAAAGTCAAGCCATGAAGCTGGTGAGGTGGCTCTGTGTAGTAATTAAGCACACTACAGCTCTCCCAGAAGACCCAAGAGCCAGGTTCAATTCTCTAACACCCCATCAACAGCTCACAACTGTAATTTGCTCTAGTTCAAAGAGATCTGATGCCCTCTTCTGGCCCTCATGGTATCAGACATACATATAAAGAATATACATACATGTAGACAAACATTCATGTGCATAAAATAAAAATAAATATTTTTTAAGTCAAGACAGAATTATGCAACAGCTTCTAGTTTTACTGGAAAGAAATTGGGAAACGAAGTTCACCAGATATGGACTTCTAAAGAGTCAGCAAAAATGGAAAAGGAACTTTCCTTCATTCTTTTACAACCCAGCATGTTTGTATGTGTAGTTGTCATGCTGGTCAGTAGAACACATTTGTCCTACTCTGAGCATGTCAACAGTTAACTAGACAGACAACAATGCCTAAGCTATGGACTGAGTGCCATGGTAAAGACAGGAGGAGAGAGGCAGACATTAAAAAAGCAGAAAATGGAGGGTGTAGGACAACTATTGGGAAAAGAGGATAAAGGTAAGAGTTAATGGGGAAAAAACTCTTCTGAAGAAGTAGTAAATTAAAAGGAATTGTAGTGTCGTCTTTGATGGATGTCTTCACATCCTGACAAGCTCCGTGGCTCTTACCAGGTGGAAAAGATTCCCCAGAAACCCCATGAGAAATGGAAATTCTCAGGCCATATGCAGAACCAGTAAAACAGGAATCAGTGGGCTGGGGCCCAGAGGCCTGTACTGAAACCATCCCTACTGGTAACAGTGTTGTGTGCTAATGTTTAAGGAGATTGGGCCCGATAAACCTAAAGTAAAGGGGAAGGTAACAATCTATATGCTCACACAGTTAAAGGTAGGTCTCGTGACAATGATTTTTAGTCTGGTCATTTTTAATACAAATGTACTAACTTGAAAATATTTGTTCAAATGCTTTTAACATATTTTAGAGAGTCATCAAATTTATAGACCTCACTGCCTGCTAAGATCAGCCTTAGAAATGAAGGGTGTCTTAAAGTAAAAGATTGGCTTTGTAATGTTCCCTAGACTCATTTTTTTGTTTTGTTTTGTTTTGTTTTGATGAAGATCAATGCAGTCAACATCAGAAGGCTCGGGAGAGTCTGTAGAGCAAGCTGAAGATTCTGTCAGTGGCGCTCATGGAGACTGGCCTGATTTCTGTCATCAGCCCACCTGGTCTCTCCTGGTGACAGGTCACATCTCTTCCTTACAGTCTTTGTATAGAAACATTTTTGTGCTTAACTTTATCACTAGTTAACATATCAGTAATTGACCCTAAATTAAGACCCTAAGACTCTAGGACACCTGGACCTACTGTCTCAAGCTACATTCTGTAAACATCTTAGCTTTATGGTGCTTTGCACAAATTCTTGAGAGTGACTTCTATTGTGAAATTTTAGCTCAGTTCTCTTAGCCATGGCTTTGAACATTAATAAAGCAAAAGGGCAGAAGAATGGAAGGAAAGGAGTTGGCCCTAGGTGTAGTAGTAGTGTACTCATTGAGAGCCAATGTCAGGTTGGCAACCTATGTGTGGGAGTAAGAGGGAAAGGAAGGTGTGTGCTGAAAAGATAGAAAAAGAATGCCCCAAGAGAGATCAGCATACTTAAATGTATTCTCAGAGGTGACAGTGATATTTTAATGAAGTATGTTGAAGAAATAGCAACTGTAGTGGTACCCAAACATTTCCAAGAGAAAAGGCAGTGTGTGACAGATGATGAAAAGGATGACATGAAATTGGAGACTGATATTAAGAGAAACAAAAAGACACTTCTAGACCAGCATGGCCAGTACCCAGTGTAGATGAAACAGAGGCAGGGAAAAAGACTGAGGGCAAATAGTGGGGGAGAGATCTCTCTCAGCCATAGATCTAAAGGAGAGAAAAACGGTGAAAATGGGAAGGAGGGAGGAACGGGAGGATACAAGTGATGGGATAACAATTTAGTTTTAATCTGAATAAATTAATTAAATAATAAAAAAATAAAAACTGATGCAGTGAAACAGGTGAGAGACATAAAAGAAGCACATAGAGTGGAACTGGAAAATTGCAGGAAAATGCAAACAACCACATTAAAAAAAATAAAATAAAACGGTTCAAGCTCTGAAGACCTATAAAGAGCCAATGGAGGAAACTCAGGAATATACAATCAGATGAAAGAAATCAAAAAATAAGTTCAAGATCTGAAGGTGAAAATGGACTCAATGATAACACACAGAAGAAAAACGAGAACATGAGACCTCATAGAAGAAGGTGAGCAACACAGAGGTGAGCTTTTCTAACAGAATCCAAGACATGGAAGAACAAATCTCAGGTCTAAAAGATACAATCAGAGACCTTGAAGCAACCATTAAAGAAAATGCCAAATCTGGAAAACTCCTGACACAAAACATCCAAGAAATTAAGGACAACATGAAAAGAAGAAATTTGAGGATAATAGTCATTGAAGAAAGAAGATATCAGACTCCAAGGCCCAGAAACTATTCTCAACAATATCACAGAAAAAAATTTTCCAATCTGAAAAAAGGGATGCCTATAAACATACAAGAGGCCTACAGTACACCAAGTAGAATTGACCAGAAAAGAAAAACTGCCCAACACATAATAATCAAAACACAAAACATACAGAACAAAGAAAAATATTAAAAGCTGCAAGGGAAAAGGGCCAAATAACATTTAATGGCAAACCTATCAGAACTACACCGACTTCTCAGCAGAGACCATAAAAGCCAGAAGGGCCTGCACAGAGATCCTGCAAACCCTAAGAGACCACAGATGCCAGGCCAGACTACTTTACCCAGCAAAACTATCATTAACCATTGATGGAGAAAACAAAATATTCCATGACAGAAACAAATTCAAACAGTACCTATCCACAAATCCAGCTTTACAGAAGGTACTAGAAGGAAAACTCCATCCCAAAGGGTCAAGCTACAACCAAAACTACTCAGGAAATAGATAACTATCCCATGGCAAAAACACAACTACACAAATGCTCGACTGGAAACAACATCAAAATTAAGACTCTTAACAGTCACTGATCATTAATATCTCTCAACATCAATGGTCTCAATTCTCCAATAAAAAGACACAGACTAACTGAATGGGTGCATAAACAAGATCCAACATTCATATGCATTCAAGAAACACATCTCACCCCATAACGATAGGCATTACCTCAGGGTAAAAGGTTGGAAAAATATTCCAAACAAATGGTCACAAGAAGCAAGCAGGCGTAGCCATTTTAATATCAAACAAAATAGACTTTCAACCAAAATTAATCAAAAGAGATGAGGAAGGACACTTCATACTCATCAAAGGTAAAGACAACCAAGATGACATCACAATTCTGAACATCTATGCTCTCAATACAAGGGCAACCACATTTGTAAAAGATCTGCTAAAACGGCTTAAACCACACATCGATCCCCACACAATAATAGTGGGGGACTTCAACACCCCACTCTCACTGAAGGATAAGTCATTGAAACAAAAACTAAGCTGAGAAATAACATCATTAACCAATGCCAGATATCTATAGAACCTTTCACCCAAACAAGAAAGAATATACCTTCTTCTCTGCACCCCATGGAACCTTCTCCAAAATTGATCACATCATAGATCACAAAGCAAGCCTCAACAGATACAAGAGGATGGAAATAATACCTTGTATCCTCTCAGATCACCATGCTCTTAGGCTGCAATTCAACAACAACAGAAATGACAAAAAGCCTACACGTACATGGAAACTAAACAACTCTCTGCTAAATGACACCTGGGTCAGGGAAGAAATAAAGAAAGAAATCAAGGAGTTTCTGAAATTCAATGAAAATGAAGGAACAACATACCCAAATTGGTGGGATACATTGAAAGCAGTGCTAAGAGGAAAAGGCACTAAATGCCTTTAAAAAGAAATTGGAAACATCGCACATAAGCATCTTAACGACACAACTGGAAGCCCTAGAAAAAAAGAAGCAGAAACACCCAAGAGGACCAGACGTCTGGAAATAATCAAACTCAGGGCTGAAATTAACAAATTAGAAACTAAGAAAACAGTCCAAAGAATCAACAAAACCAAGAGCTGGTTCTTTGAGAAAATCAACAAGATAGACAGACCGTTAGCCAAACTAACTAAAAGGCAGAGAGACAGTATTGAAATCAACAAAATCAGAAATGAAAAGGGAGACATAACAACAGACACTGAAGAAATTCAAAGAATCATAAGATCCTACTTTGAAGGCATATACGCCACAAAATTTGAAAATCTAAGGGAAATGGACAATTTTCTTGATCAAGTTCACTTGCCAAAGTTGAATGAAGAACAGATAAACAAGTTAAATAGTCCCATTTCCCCTACAGAAATAGAAGCAATCATCGATGGTCTCCCAACCAAAAAAAGCCCAGGGCCAGATGGTTTCAGTGCAGAATTCTACCAGACCTTTAAGGGCGAGCTAATACCGATACTCTTCAAGCTACTCCAAAAGATAGAAATGGATGGAAAATTACCAAATTCATTCTATGAGGCCATAGTCTCATTGATACCTAAACCTCACAAAGACTCAACAAAGAAAGAGAATTTCAGACCAATTTCTCTTATGAACATAGATGCAAAAATACTAAATAAAATACTTGCAAAACGAATACAGGAGCACATCAAAGATATCATTCATCATGACCAAGTAGGCTTCATTCCAGGCATGCAGGGATGGTTTAATATATGGAAATCCATCAATGTAATCCACCATATAAACAAACTGAAAATAAAAAACCACATGATCATCTCCTTGGATGCAGAGAAAGCATTTGATAAAATTCAACACCCATTCATGTTTAAAGTTTTAGAGAGATCGGGGATACAAGGCACTTTCCTCAACATAATAAAGGCTATATACAGCAAGCCAATAGCCAAAATCAAAGTAAATGGTGATATACTCAAGGAAATTCCTCTCAAATCGGGAACAAGGCAAGGCTGCCCACTCTCTCCATATCTCTTCAATATAGTACTCGAAGTTCTAGCCAGAGCAATAAGACAACAAAAGGAGATCAAGGGTATCCAAATGGGAAAGGAGGAAGTCAAATTATCCCTCTTTGCAGATGATATGATAGTGTACATAAGTGACCCTCAAAACTCCACCAGAGAACTCCTAAAGCTGATAAACACCTTCAGCAAATTGGCTGGATACAAAATTAACTCAAAAAAGTCTGTAGCCTTCCTATACACAAATGACAAGCTTGCAGAGGAAGAAATTAGGAAAACCACACCCTTCACATTAGCCACAAGCAATATAAAATATCTAGGAGTTACCCTAACTAAGCAAGTGAAGGACTTGTATGAAAAAAATTTCAAAACTCTGAAGAAGGAGATTGAAGATGACCTGAGAAGATGGCGTGATCTTCCTTGCTCATGGATCGGGAGAATTAACATAGTAAAAATGGCCATCCTACCAAAAGCAATCTACAGATTCAATGCAATCCCTATCAAAATAACTACACAATTTTTTAAAGACATTGAAAGTTCAATTCTGAACTTCATATGGAAAAACAAAAAACCCAGAATAGCTAAAACAATCTTGTACAATAAAAGATGCTCCGGAGGAATCTCCATACCTGATCTCAAACTGTACTATAAAGCAATATTAATTAAAACAGCATGGTACTGGCACAGCAACAGGCTGGTTGATCAGTGGAATCGAATCGAAGACCCAGATATGAATCCACACACATATGGTCACTTGATTTTTGACAAAGAAGCCAAATCCATTCAATGGAAAAAGGATAGCATCTTCAACAAATGGTGCTGGTCTAACTGGAGGTCTATGAGTAAAAAAATGAAACTGGACCCATATTTGTCACCTTGCACAAAACTCAAATCCAAGTGGATTAAAGACCTCAACATAAAACCAGAGACACTAAGCCACTTAGAATAAAAAGTGGGAAAGAGCCTGGAACATATTGGCACAGGAGACAACTTCCTGAACAGAACACCAACGGCCCAGGCCTTAATGTCAACCATTAATAAATGGGACCTCATGAGGCTGAGAAGCTTCTGTAAGGCAGGAGACACTGTCAAGAGAACAAAGCGACAGCCTACAGACTGGGAAAAAATCTTCACCAACCCTACATCTGACAAAGGTCTAATATCCAAAATATATAAAGAACTCAAGAAATTAAACACCACCAAACCGAATAACCCAATTGAGAAATGGGGCTTGGAACTAAACAGAGAATTCTCAACAGAGGAGTATCAAATGGCTGAGAAACACTTAAAGAAATGCTCAACCTCCTTAGTCATCAGGGAAATGCAAATCAAAACAACTCTGAGATTCCATCTTACACCCATCAGAATGGCTAAGATCAAAAATTCAAGCGACACCACATGCTGGCGAGGATGTGGGGAGAGAGGAACACTCCTTCATTGCTGGTGGGAATGCAAACTAGTACAGCCACTTTGGAAATCTATCTGGTGCTATCTCAGAAAAATGGGAATAGGGCTTCCTCAAGACCCAGCTATTCCACTCCTTGGAATATACCCAGAAGATGCTCCAGCACACAACAAGAAAATTTGCTCAACCATGTTCATAGCAGCCTTATTCATAATAGCCAGAACATGGAAACAGCCTAAGTGTCCCTCAGTAGAAGAGTGGATAAAGAAACTGTGGTACATATACACTATGGAATACTACTCAGCTATTAAAAACAAGGAATTCCCGAAATTTGTGGATAAATGGATTGAGCTAGAAATGATCATAATGAGTGAGTTAACCCAGAAGCAGAAAGAATCAAAGAATCAAAGAATACTCACTTATATCTGCATACTAGCCCAAGGGGCATGTCCCACGAAAGCCTTCACTTACCAGGAAACTGGGACAGAGGTGAAGGCATCCTATTGGGACTCTAAATGAGAGATGCATCGGAGAATAGCAAAATAAAAGGATACAGAGGGTGCTAGAAACCTACAAGTAGAACATTATGATAGGCAGATTTGGGCCCAGGGGTCCCGCTCAAACTAAGGCACCAGCCAAGGACAATACAGGAGGTAAACTTTAAACCCCTTCCCAGATCTAGCCAATGGTCAGAATATTCTCCACAGTTGAGTGGAGAGTGTGATACGACTTTCTCACGTACTCTGGTGCCTCACATTTGACCATGTCCCCTGGAGGGGGAGACCTGGTGGCACTCAGAGGAAGGACAGCAAGTAGCCAAGAAGAGACTTGATACCCTATGAGAATATATAGGGGGACGTAATCCCCCTCAGGAACAGTCATAGGGGAGGGGAATAATGGGAAAATGGGGGGGGGGGAGGAATGGGAGGATACAAGGGATGGGATAAACATTGAGATGTAACAAGAATAAATTAATAAAAAAGAAAAAAGAAAAAAAAAAGATCCTACTTTGAAGGCATATATGCCACAAAATTTGAAAATCTAAGGGAAATGGACAATTTTCTTGATCAATTTCATTTGCCAAAGTTGAGTAAAGAACAGATACACAAGATAAATATTCCCATTTCCCCTACAGAAATAGAAACAATCATTGATTGTCTCCCAATGAAAAAAAGGCCAGGGCCAGATGGTTTCAGTGCAGAATTGTACAAGACCTTCAAGGGTGAGCTAATACCGATACTCTTCAAGCTACTTCAAAAGATACAAAAGGATGGAACATTACCAAATTCATTCTATGAGGCCATAGTCACATTGATACCTAAACCTCACAAAGACTCAACAAAGAAAGAGAATTTCAGACCAATTTCTCTTATGAACACCAATGCAAAAATACTAAATAAAATACTTGCAAAACGAATACAAGAACACATCAAAGATATCATTCATCATGACCAAGTAGGCTTCATTCCAGGCATGCAGGGATGGTTTAATATATGGAAATCCATCAATGTAATCCACCATATAAACAAACTGAAGAAAAAAAACCACATGATCATCTCTTTAGATGCAGAGAAAGCATTTGATAAAATCCAACAGCCATTCATGTTTAAAGTTTTAGAGAGATCGGGGATACAAGGCACTTTCCTCAACATAATAAAGGCTATATACAGCAAGCCAATAGCCAAAACCAAAGTAAATGGTGATATACTCAAGGAAATTCCTCTAAAATCGGGAACAAGGCAAGGCTGCCCACTGTCTCCATATCTCTTCAATATAGTACTCGAAGTTCTAGCCAGAGCAATAAGACAACAAAAGGAGATCAAGGGTATCCAAATGGGAAAGGAGGAAGTCAAATTATCCCTATTTGCAGATGATATGATAGTGTACATAAGCGACCCTCAAAATTCCACCAGAGAACTCCTACAGCTGATAAACACCTTCAGCAAAGTGGCTGGATACAAAATTAACTCAAAAAAGTCTGTAGCCTTCCTATACACAAATGACAAGCTTGCAGAGGAAGAAATTAGAAAAACCACACCCTTCACATTAGCCACAAGCAATATAAAATATCTAGGAGTCACTCTAACTAAGCAAGTGAAGGACTTGTTTGAAAAAAATTTCAAAACTCTGAAGAAAGAGATTGAAGATGACATGAGAAGATGGAATGATCTTCCTTGCTCATGGATTGGGAGAATTAATATTGTAAAAATGGCCATCCTACCAAAAGCAATCTACAGATTTAATGCAATCCTTATCAAAATACCTACACAATTTTTTAAAGACATTGGCAGTTTAATTCTGAACTTCATATGGAAAAACAAAAAAACTCATAATAGCTAAAACAATCTTGTACAATAAAAGGTGCTCCAGAGGAATAACCATACCTGATCTCAAACTGTACTATAAAGCAATAGTAATTAAAACAGCTTGGTACTGGCACAGCAACAGGCTGGTTGATCAGTGGAATCGAATCGAAGACCCAGATATGAATCCACACACATATGGTCACGTGATTTTCAACAAAGGAGCCAAATCCATTCAATGGAAAAAGGATAGCATCTTCAACAAATGGTGCTGGTCTAATTGGAGGTCTATGTGTAAAAAAATGCAACTGGACCCATATTTGTCACCGTGCACAAAACTCAAATCCAAGTGGATTAAAGACCTCAACATAAAACCAGAGACACTAAGTCACTTAGAATAAAAAGTGGGGAAGAGCCTGGAACATATTGGCACAGGAGACAACTTCCTGAACAGAACACCAACAGCCCAGGCCTTAATGTCAACAATTAATAAATTGGACCTCATGAGGCTGAGAAGCTTCTGTAAAGCAGGAGACACTGTCAGTAGAACAAAGTGACAGCCTACAGACTGGGAAAAGATCTTCACCAACCCTACATCTGACAAAGGTCTAATATCAAAATATATAAAGAACTCAAGAAGCTAAACACCACCAAACCAAATAACCCAGTGAGAAATGGGGCTTGGAACTAAACAGAGAATTCTCAACAGAGGAATAACAAATGGCTGAGAAACACTTAAAGAAATGCTCAACCTCCTTAGTCATCAGGGAAATGCAAATCAAAACAACTCTGAGATTCCATCTTACACCCATCAGAATGGCTAAGATCAAAAATTCAAGTGACACCATATGCTGGCAAGGATGTGGGGAGAGAGGAACACTCCTTCATTGCTGGTGGGAATGCAAACTAGTACAGCCACTTTGGAAATCTATCTGGTGCTATCTCAGAAAAATGGGAATAGGGTTTCCTCAAGACCCAGCTATTCCACTCCTTGGAATATACCCAGAAGATACTCCAGCACACAACAAGAAAATTTGCTCAACCATGTTCATAGCAGCCTTACTCATAATAGCCAGATCATGGAAACAGCCTAAGTGTCCCTCAGTAGAAGAATGGATAAAGAAACTGTGGTACATATATACTATGGAATACTACTCAGCTATTGAAAACAAAGAATTCCTGAAATTTGTGGATAAATGGATTGAGCTAGAAATTATCATGATGAGTGAGTTAACGCAGAAGCAGAAAGACTCAAATGGTATATACTCACTTACATCTACATACTAGCCCAAGGGGCATGTCCCATAAAAACCTTCACTTACCAGGAATCTGGGACAGAGGGGAGGACATCCTATTGGGACTCTAGATGAGAGAAGCATGGGAGAATAACAAAGTAGAAGTATCCAGGGGGTCCTAGAAATCTACAAGTAGAATATTATGATAGGCAGATTTGGGCCCAGGGGTCCCGCTCAAACTAAGGCACCAGCCTAGGACAATACAGGCAGTAAGCTTTAAACCCCTACCCAGATCTAGTCAATGGTCAGAACATTCTCCACAGTTTAGTAGAGAGTGCGATATGACTTTCTCACATTCTCTGGTGCCTCACATTTGACCATGTCCCCTGGAGGGGGAGACCTGGTGGCAGTCAGAGGAAGGACAGCAGGTTGCCAAGAAGAGACTTGATACCCTATGAGCATATACAGGGGGAGGTAATCCCCCTCAGGAACAGTCATAGGGGAGGGGAATAATGGGAAAATGTGAGGGAGGGGAGAATGGGAGAATACAAGGGATGGGATAAACATTGAGATGTAACAAGAATAAATTAATAAAATAAAATAAATTTTAAAAAAAGAAAGAAAAACCAAACCAAACACACACACACAAAAAAAAGAAATCTTGGGGGGTTATTTTTCAACTTCTCTAAAGAAGACAGTAAGTCCTAACATTGTTTTAATAGTGACATAAGGAAACTGCCAGCAGATTGCCTCCCACGCTGTTTCTGTGTCTAGGTTACAGTCACCATGATGACCTGGCTGCAGCTGTGGCTGATCCATTCCAGCTGCAGATGTGGTTTGCTCCTACTTATCCCTGATGGAATTTGGATGCTGCCTTCACTCCTCCACTTCAGCAGAGGCCTCCCACCTTAAAGGCACTGTGGAACTCCCATGCTGGAGAGGTAAAGTTCAACTAGAAGAGGTGCCCATCACTCTCTTCAATAATGTACTTTCCATAATTCTAGAGGAACATTGCTAGAATTTGAAATGATGTCCATAATCCTGTATTCTGATTATCTTAACACACAGGAAAAAAATGTGTGAAGTCTGAAAAGACAGCATGGAATCTGTCTTTTCTTCTACTATAAGAAATATCTTGTGTCCAAGAAGAATTATATACTTGCAGACAGAGAGCACAAATAGCTGGATTTAATAAAGTGATTTCTCCTAATGCAGAATCTTCTCTTGATATGAGGATGGGGATTGGAATGACTTGTACTCAGATAGTTTTCACTGTCAAGTCAACAGTTCAGGACTGGTGAGGTGGGTGAGTTTTAAAGTGCTTGCCATGCAAGCATAAGATCCTAAGTTCACATTCAAAAAAATCCACCCAAAAAAGATTGGTAAGGCAGCCTATTTTCAATAGCAGTACTGAGGATGACTAAATAGGCAAATCCTTGAAGAGCATCAGTCAGACAGCCCAACTGAATGCATGAACTTCGAGTTCAGTCTTTAAAGAACAAGTGCAAAGAAATTGAAGAAGTCACCCATCAACCTCTGTCCTCTGTTGACAGGTGGACCCCCTATACAAAAGGGCATATACCAACAGGAATGCGTACAACACCCACACACATACACATACACACACAAAAAAAATCAGAACGTCAGTTGAAGATTGGGGTAAAACTAACCCAAAAATGTTCAAGATCTAACAACAAAGTCAGTAAAGGGTAAAACAATTTCTATCAGACTTAATAACCATGATTTTATAAAGCTCAAAGTCACCACCTTTGCCATTCAGTATCTATTAACACATTCATATAAGTGCAGTGTGACAGTGTGACTGCCTTGACTAAGAATCCAAGAAAGGTTCCCTCTCCTCCTCCTCTTCTTCCTCCTCCTCCTCCTCCTCCTCCTCCTCCTCCTCCTCCTCCTCCTCCTTCTTCTTCTTCTTCTTCTTCTTCTTCTTCTGTTTGACTCTGGGTCTCTGCATTTTCTCCAATCAGCTGCCAGAGGAAGCCTCTCTGATGATGGCAATGTCACTCTTTTTTAATTTAATTTAATTAATTTATTCAGATTACATTTTAATTGTTATCCCCCCACTTGTATCCTCCCATTCGACAATCTCACTCTTAAAATGTATAAGAATTTATTTGCCAGACATGGTAGTACACATGCTGTTTGTTTGTTTTGTTTTATTTTTGTTTATTCCTCTCTCATACAATACATCCTGACCACAGTTTCTCCTCCCTCTGATCCTCCCAATCCCCCTACCTCTCATCTCTCCCAGATCCACTGCTCCTCCATTTCCCTTCAGGAAAAAAAAAGCAGGCCTGCCAGAAATATCAACCAAACATGGTGTAACAAGACAATGCAGTAGGAGGAAAAGAGTCTCAAAGCAGGAAAAAAAAAGTCAGAGAAACCCCGTACTCCCACTGTTACAATTCTCACACACACAAAAAAAAGCTAAACAAGCACAGCTTGTATACAGAGGACCTATGTCAGACCCATGCAGGCTTCGTGATTGCTGCTTCCGTCTTTGTGAGCCCCTATGAACCCTGCTTAGTTGATTCTCTTAATTCAATACTCAAGAGGCAAAGTCGGTGAGTTTGAGGTAAGCTTAGCTACTTAGCAAGTTCCAGGACAGACAAGACAACGTACTGAGTCTATGTTACAAATAAAGGAAACATATGAATTTGTGAAGAATACTGACTCCTTCGGCTAGTGGGAGGATACTATTCCTACTTTTCCCAAAATATCAGTAATTCACTGCCTCTGAGTTTCTATAAATAGAAGAAAGTCCATCAAAACTAATAAATAAAAGATTAAGGCAGAACAAAGATAAGATTTTGCTGCTCTCTGCCCCTTAGTTTCTTCTCCTTTTTTCTTCCACCCAAAAACAGCTACAGATAAACATTGGCAGGACCCAAGGCTCACTAGGGTACAGAATGACAGTCAATGGGCTTTGCAATCTTACAATGCCCTCCCCAGCATCACATACTCATTTCTATATGCTTGAAATTTCTTTGCAAAAATGGATGTTTATGGCCTTAAATGTAACAACTCATGAACTGTTTTATATATTTTGAATGAACTAAATTTGAAATAGCATCTCTATGCCGAACGATATAATTAAGACGTCAGAAAAAGCAAATTCTTTTAGGACCTACATCACTCCTTTTTCAGTAACTAAGAACAGGACAAAGTTTCATTCAAAGGCACCTATGAAGTTAATCATGTTGATGTTGGTTTCTTTTTCTAATAGAGTCTTTGACTTCCTTATGTACTTGCTTCTTAATAATGCATGTGTTGCTTTCAGCACAGGCCTGAATATCTAGGAGCTTTTCTCTTCAGGAACCATTCCAAGCTGGGTTCAACAAAGCTCTAAGACTTTACTACCTATGGGACTGTGAAAAAACTGTGACACTTACATCTAAATGTGCAATAGAGAAATAGATAACAAGAAAAAGATAGGCTCTTACGACTGCATAAAATAACACCATGCACAGCGACAGGCAGCTAATTGGAGCCTCATGAAGGACAACTAGAATAACTTTTTTAATTGATTGAAAATTAAGGGACAGAGACTATGCAACACATCACGAATACTTTTCATCTTTTTTAATTGTTTTATTTTACTTCTGTTACCCTGCATGAGTTGTACATACTGCTAGGTTCCACGTGTTACTCCTAGGCATGCATACAGCATGCACCGACCTAATTTAGCCTTCTCTTGCCCACCTTTCCCATCAGCTCACAGTCCCCTCTCACCAGTGACTACTGTGCATTCCTGCTGGCCTTTTCTAATTGTCCATGTGAGAAAGAATGTGAGTTATTGTCTTTCTGTGTCTGCCTTATTTCATTTAATATAATGTCATTCAATACTACCGATTTTCCTTAAAATGATAGGATTTTACTCTTCTTTGTAACTGAAAAAGTCTATTGTGTATGCATATTATATTTTTAAAAAGAAAAAAAGGAAATCTAAGATTATCTAAGGTCTGGCAACCTAGCTCATATGATGGAGATCTTCCCGTAGCTGGATTGATAGATTGTGAGATGTCTTTTGACCTTAACTTTAAAGGTAACTAATCTTTACCCTTTTGAAAATTGATAATCTAGGGGTATAAAGGGGTCATAGAAAGACTTGGTTTGACAGGGGAAATATATGAGATTGGTATGCAAGCCTGACAACATTGGTTGTCAGCATAAAAAAAAAAGAAGGAAAGAATTGGCTCTACAAAGTTGTCCTCTGACTTATACACACAATAATAATAACAATAATTAATCGTCATCATCATCATTTAACCAAATAGTTTAAGATACCTATTACAAAAAATACCAAATACATTCTAAGTGAGAAATGTCAAGACATAAAAGAAAGACAGCCACTTTGGTTTCATAAAGTGAGCTAAGTGGTAGCAGCGTCTTGGCTCCCGTGACTGGTTAATAATATAGGTTTGACTTGTGTATTCTTCTCTTTCCTCCTAAATAATCACATGGTCCCCTGCCTAACCAAGTCTTTCTATGACCTTTTGTACCCTCAGTTTCTTATTTTTTTCAAGAGTAAAGATTATTTATCCTCAAAGCTAAAGTCAGAAGGCATCTCATAATATATCATTTTAAAGCTTCATCAAAGCTTTAGCCTCATCTTCTGTATACCTTTGGCATCTCCCCAAAGTTTGATGCAATGGACATTCTTTTTTCCTTTCAATATCCTCCTGTTCCTGAAAATAATGCAGAATGTCTACAGTTTCTCCTTTCTCCAAATGTAGTGATCTAGTCAACAAGAGAGCCGCTGTGCCCTTCCATAGCCTCATCTCCAGTCACATTTGATCAGTGTTACGTGAGAGCCTTCAAGCTCAACCTGGGTTTGGTGGCTGTAACTATTAGATGCAAATGGGCTGTCAGCAATCGTGTCTCCCACCTTTGGAATGGAGAAGCAGAGGCAGCTGTCTACAAAGGTAGCAATGGGCAACGTCCTCTGGTGCACAGAAATAAACAGAGACCAAAGAATTTGACAGCAACTCAGACCCTGTGCTGAAGGCAAAGCCATGTTCCATGGTCTTACCTGTGACTATTATAAATCCCCCTTTGCAAGCAAGCAAGCAAGTAAGGGTAAACACACTTGCCGTACAAACCTAACAACCTGAGTTCAATCCTCAGATCCCATGAAAAAAGGAGAGAACCAACTCCAAAAAGTTGTCCTCTGCACATATTGCAGTACACGCATGCAAGCGCATGCACACACACACACACACACACACACACACACACATACACACACACAAGATAATTAATTAAAATTTTTAAAATAGTAAAAATTTTTTAAAATAACTTTCTTTGCTTAAGGTAATTAAATTATATGTTCTGCCACTAACTAGATCAAGAAATATAAAGTATGAATATATGCATCAGCGTGCATAGGCTGAAATCTCTCTAGGAATAAATTTTAAAGTGCAATCATTGTATTCCAGACGAACAGAGACCTTCTGAACCAGATAAGTCGTTCTTTGGCGCTGCCTACTCCTCTTCCTTTTCCGTAGGGTGGCCAAATGCCCCAGTTTGACCTGGAAAGTCCCAGTTTCTACATTTTGTCCCAAATAGCGCACAGTTAGCACCGGTCTGAGATGGTCCTGATTTGGGCACTAAAGTGTATGTCACCCCACTCACACAGATATCCCTCCTGCTGCAAGACAGCCTGCCTGGTGTTTGTTTTCCTACAAACTCACTTTCTCTTACAAAAGTGCTAGGTTGTCACGCTGCTGCCATGTGTGTGGCTGAGCACTCATGAGTATAATGTAGACCATACAAATAATCAAGGAAATTCATCAAAATATTAAACAGTATTACCAAGTATTATTATTATTATTATTATTATTATTATTATTATTATTATTATTATTAATTGGATTAACACATTGAACAACATGGGCAATACTGGGTTCTAATTGTTATTAGTACTTATAATTATACTAAATAACACAGTGACTTCAACCTTTCTGTAGCCATGGATAACCTCAAAACAGATGCTGGGACTCACAGTCAAACATTGGGCAATACGTAGGGAGTCTTGTAGAAAAATTGGGGGAAGAAGAAAAGAACCTGGAGGTGACAGGAGCTTCACAAGAAGCCCAACAGAGCCAATTAAACAGGACCCAGAGGGGCCTGCTCAGCACCAAACACAGGCCTTGCATGGACTGGACCTAGGCCCCCCGCACAGATGAAGCCGATGGGCAGCTCGTGTGTATTCCCTAGAAAGGGGAGCTGAGGCTGTCTCTCACGCGGACTCTGTCGCCAGCTTTTCGATCAGTTCCCTCCCTCTATCGAGGACTGCCTTGCCAGGCCACAGGGGCAGAGGACAAGGTGGATGGGAACGGGGACTCCCCTTTCCTCATGAGGGAGAGGGAAGGAGGGTGGAACTTGGAAATGAGAAGAGATGGGACTACGGCCAGGATGTAAGAAGTTTGAAAAAGGGTTTTGGTTTTTGTTTTTTTTTTGTTTGTTTTGTTTTTAAGTATAAAATAGGTGTTCACAGCCATCGCGGCACCACAGCTGCTCTCTAAGGCCAGTGCCACCTCTTGCTTGCCAAGCTCCAGCTGAAGAAGTGGGAATAAAAGTAAGGAAATGCCTTTACAGAATAGAGAGCCTACAAATCCACCGGTGGTAAAACACCCAGAAAACAACTGGTTACAAAAGCCGCTCGCAAGAGTGCGCCCTCTGCTGGAGGGGTGAAGAACCTTCCTCTTTACAGACCCAGTATGGCGGCACACTGTTAAGTCAGATGCTATCAGAAGTCCACTGAACTTCCCAAGCTCCCCTTCCAGTGCTCAGTGCGATAAATTGCTCAGGACTTCAAAACAGATGTGTGTTTCCAGAGTGCAGGTATCGTGCTTTGCAGAAGGCAAATGAGGCCTTCTTAAGGATACCAACCTGTGTGCTATCCATGCCAAAAATATAACAATTATGTCAAAAAGATGCCCAGATAGCAGGCCATATGCGGAGAAGGTGCTTAAGAGTCCACTATGAGAGAATTCTCAACAGAGGAGTCTTGAACGGCAGAGAAATGGTCAACATCATTATTCACCAGGGAAATGCAAATCAAAATTACTCTGAGATTCCATCTTGCACCCATCAGAATGATTAAGATAAAAAAAAAAACTCAAGTGATAGCTGGTGAGGGTGTGGGGAAAGGGGAATACTCCTCCATTGCTGGTGGGATTGCAAACTTGCACAACCACTTTGGAAATCAATCTGGCCTTTTTCAGGAAATTGGGAATAGTTCTACCTCAAGACCCAGCTTTACCACCCTTTTTCATATACCCAAAAGATGCTCTACCACACCACAAGGACACTTACTCGATTATGTTCATAGCAGCTTTATTCATAGTAGCCAGGAACTGGAAACAACCCAGATGTCCCTCAACCAAAGAATGAAGAAAGAAAATGTGCTACATTTACACAATGGAATACTACTCAGCTATTCAAAACAAGGACATCATGAAACGTACAGGCAAATGGATGGAACTGGAAAAGATCATACTGAGTGAGGTAACCCTGACCCAGAAATACACACAAAGTATGTACTCACTTATGAATGGCTACTAGCCATAAAGTACAGGATAACCATGCTACAATCCACAGATCCAAAGAAGCTACACAACAAGGAGAGAGCAAGAGAGGGCGCTTGAATCTCATTCAGAAGAGGAAACAGACATCTGAAGTAGATGGAGGGAGGGATCTGGGTGGGAGAGGGGGTGAGGAGGACAGTGGGAGTTGGGGGTCATGTGTGGGAAAGGGCGGAGGGCTAAGAGAGAGAACTGAAATTGGTGGGGATCATCTGTGGAGTGGGGAGGCTCCAGGAAGTCAATGGTGGTTCTACTTTATATACCAAGGAGGGCTGATTTCCATGGGAGGTCTTCCCCTTCTCTGAGACGCAAGGGAGAAGGTTTATAGGGGAAGGGGAGGGGAGAGGGCGAGACTGAAAGGGAGGAGGGAGAGTAGGCTCTCATTGGGATGAAAGTTGATTGATTGATTGATTGATTGATTGAATTAAAAAAGATTCCACTATAAGAAAAACATTTCATTTTCAAAAAAAATGTTAACTCTTCTTCCTGTTATGAGTACTTCTGAATGTTAGATATTTTCCCATGAGCTCAGGAGGTACCTGAGTGATTGCAAATGGAAAAATAGGGGACAGAAACCAGGTATTGGCTGTTTTTCGATTTTCATTTGTATGTGAATTTTTAATATAAATGCAATCAAAATGTTTCAGAGAACACATTTCAATAGTTCAACTTTATAATAATTATAAATAAATTTTTCTGGACAATGCCAAAATTTGGATATTTTAAATAATTAAATTTTTTTATTGACAGCAACTAACTGGTATTTATAGCATTTTTATCATACAGTAGATTCCATCCATTCATCCATCAATTCAGTATACTTTCCTAACTGAGCTGCCCTCCATGCCAGTTCAGATCTCCTGTACTGTTACTGTACGCCTGCTATTAAAATACACTAAACTATAAAAAACTATAAAGTAAAATTTTACCACCTTGACATTTAATAAAGGGGAAGCAGGTTCCTATATGACAGCAATTTGAGACATGGCTGGAAAATTATTTATTTGATGAATACATTAACTCTGATCTTTCTTGTTCTGATGCTCATTAAGGTAAAGGCAGAGATGCCATTGGTATTAGAATATAAAGCAAAGTGTTTCAGTTTGGATTTTACAAGGTAGTTTTGTTTTTAATGTTGATAGAGTGTGCTAAACAAATGTACATAGTTTAAGTGTTCAAATCTCTTCTTCGAGACTTGATACCCTATGAGAATATACAGGGGGAGGTAATCCCCCCCAGGAACAGTCATAGGGGAGGGGAATAATGGGAAAATGGGGGCGGGGAGGAATGGGAGGATACAAGGGATGGGATAAACATTGAGATGTAACAAGAATAAATTAATTAAAAAAAAAAAAAAACCAAAGTCTCTTCTTCACATTGGCGGAAGAAAGCGTGCTTTATAAATTAATCACCTTCAACAGAAGAGGAGGAGAGGGATGCACTGGGGGAGGATCATAACTTTGTGAGGAATGATCAGGGACGAGACACTGCTGCCTCCCAGGGTGATAAAAACATAACTGCTTTATACTGTGGTTTATTGCCTCAGAATCCTTCCTCTTTTCCCAAGCAGGCCCCTGTCCCACATATTAATATTCTGAGTCATTTCAAAACATAGCAGGCGGAGGAGATGTTAATTATAAATGAAGCCTCTAGGACTCCCTTCTCCAGTTCCCCTCCCAAGTACTCCTAGTGAAGGAGGGCGAGACGCTGGTCGCCACTCCTGCTATGTATTTAAAGACGCCATTTTACTATAGGTCATGGCAGCTCGACTAGGATGTTCTTGTTCCTCCTGTTACCTTGTTGTGAAAGAAAAAGGAGAGGTGGCGAGTGTAGAGGGAATATTTAAACTGTCTGTGTAAGAGGCCGGGGATGTTCTTCTGCAGCAGAACACACAGTGAGCTTGCACAGGGCCAGTCCTCAGCACTGCCAAGTGAAATGGTGCTTTGTGTGCTAGAATACAATGACTCTTCTAATACATATAATAAAACATGCTATGTTCCAGTTTCTACTGTACAATGTTATCTCTGCGCATGGGTATAATTTTTGTAAATTTAACACTTATGAAATGAAGTCATCATATGCACTTTACTTTATAGTATAAAGCCCATCAGTATTTGAGACAACTGTGATATAACTGACATATACATGGATCCTAACAAACAAGAAATGCATTTGGGGGAACTTTATATAAAATACACACATGTTTATGCATCTTTGAAAAATAAAGATAGGGCTGGACAGAAGATAGGCCAGTTAGAAGGCTTGCTCTGCAAGCATGAGGACCTGAGTTCAAATCCCCAGTACCCAAGTAAAATGCCAGGCACAGCTGTAGGTGCTGTTATCCCAACACCTAGTGGAGGGGAGGGGCAGAGGTAGGGATGCCAAGTGCTCCCCAGGAAGTCAGCCTAGCCTAAACAACTAGCTTCCACCTTGCTGAGATACCCAGCCTCAAGGCAGAGTGACAGAGAAAGACTCCTGCTATGCTGCTATGCCTGCCACATGTACCTTTCTTAGTTGACACACTGCAAATTCAGGTGCATGCAACACACACACACACACACACACACACACACACACACACACACACACGCATGCGCATACACACATGCACCCACACAAAAAAAACTTATATTCCAGGGAACTTATTAATAATAGCATGCATGTAAGACAGGTTCCTCATACTCATGCACCAGAACCTCGGGGAAAGTAGTTTCAGTTCTAACCACTTTCATGAATATGTCATGATTTCATTTTTCCTCACACTTGAAGAAAATTCCAGTGTGTGTGTGTGTGTGTGTGTGTGTGTGTGTGTGTGTGTACCACATATTCTTTATCCATTCATATGGAGATAAACACCTAGGCTGGTCCATAGCTCAATTATTATAAACAGTAAAATGATAAATATAGATTTGAAACTGTCTGTGGCCCAACAACTTAGCATCCTTCATGAATGTATCTAAGTGTACTAAAGCTGGATTAGGAAGTTCTACTTGAACTTTCTTTTTTTTTATTTTATTAATTTATTCATATTACATCTCAATGGTTATCCCATCCCTTGTATCCTCTCATTCCTCCCTCCCTCCCATTTTCCCCTTATTCCCCTCCCCTATGACTGTGACTGAGGGGGACCTCCTCCCCCTGCATTTGCTCATAGGGTATCAAGTCTCTTCTTGGTAGCCTGCTGTCCTTCCTCTGAGTGCCACCAGGCCTCCCCATCCAGGGGGTGTGGTTAAATATGAGGCACCAGGCCTCTCTGATGGCTGGCCCAGCTTACATTACCACCATTGATTAATGAAGGCTCCTTTGTGGATCTCCTCTCACTAGCATTTATTGTTGTTGTTTTTCTTCATGGTGGCCATTTGGATGGGTTAAATTTTGCATTTTCCTGATGGTGAAGTCTATTGCACACTTTCCATCTGTATATCTTCTTTTGAAAATTATATAATCAATTGGATGAATTTAAAAATCTATTATTTAATTATTAAGCTTCTTTATACTTTCTGCATGCTAGTATTAATCATATGTCATGTGTACAGTTGGTGAATATTTTCTCTTCCCTCTGTTTTCTCTGCTGGGCATAAACTCCAATTTCATGAGATCTTATTTTCTTTCTTTTTTTTTTTTTTTTTTAATTATTTTTTTTTATTAATTTATTCTTGTTACATCTCAATGTTTATCCCATCCCTTGTATCCTCCCATTCCTCCCCCCCCCCCATTTTCCCATTATTCCCCTCCCCTATGACTGTTCCTGAGGGGGATTACGTCCCCCTATATATTCTCATAGGGTATCAAGTCTCTTCTTGGCTACCTGCTGTCCTTCCTCTGAGTGCCACCAGGTCTCCCCCTCCAGGGGACATGGTCAAACTCTTGCTTATTTCCTCTGATATTAGAGTCCTTGGCATAACTCACCGATAGCTGTACCTTGAACTGTTGTACTACTGTTCCTCTCTAACACTCTCACAGCTTTAGGTCTTACATTCAGGCCTCTGACCCACTGTGCATTGATTGGTGTGTAGGGTCCGAGACACAAATCTGGTTTCCATCATTTACATGTGGCTATTTAGTTTTCCCAGCACCAGTCATTCAAGGCACTGTCCATTCTCCAGTGTGTGGTTTCTTTTTCGTTTGTTTTGCTTTGGCCCATTGGTCAAAGGTTGCTTCTGGGTCCTCTATCCTCTTCCATTGGCTGCCTTTGTGCCAACGCCATGCTGTTTTTGTTCCTATGTCCCTGTCGTGTAGTGTAAAAATGAGACTCTTGACATTGCTATTTTAGTTTGGGGTTGCTTTGACTACTTGAGGTCTTTTTATTTTTTAAGTTAACTTAAAAGTCATTAGTTTTATTGTGAAATTTTCATACATATGTTATTTTACTCTGTTCTTACCATCCCTGCGTTCTTCTCTATCCTATCTGCCCTTTTTCTTGGGCCTGTGTCAAGCAAATAGTCCTGCTTTATGCTTCATGTCACATGGATCCCGTTATTCATCCTTTTTCATCCACTCATGCCCCTTAAGATCTCTTCTTTCCTTCACATAATTGTCCTGATAGTTTCATAAAACACACGCGCATGCCCCCATCAAAGCCTCCACCATCACCACCACCCCAATGAAAGAGAAAAATGTGGTATTTGTCTGAGTCTAGCTTATTTGCTTTACATAATCCCCAAGGACATCTGTTGCCCTCTAAGTGTTACCACTTTATTTTTCTTTACATCTCAAGGAAATCTCATTGTTTATGTATGCACATTTTCTCTATCCTCTCATTTGTTTAAGCACATTGAACCTGGCTATTGTGAATAATGCAATAATAAACATGTTGTCTTAACTTAGAATTCTCCAGGTATACACCCAGAAATTGTGTAACTAGGTTACACTAGTTTTATTTTTAGCTTTTTGAGGAACTTCTATAGTGGCTGCTCCAGTTTAAATTCCTCTTTCTTCTTTCCCCACATCCTTACCAGCATTTGTGGCCTTTGGTTTCCTTCATGTTAGCCATTCTGAGTCCATTGAGTTGGGATCTCAAAGCAGTTTGAATTTGTATCTTCTGGTATCTAAAGATAGTCCACTATTTTTAATACTTGCAGGCCATATGGATGGATTTCCCTTTTTGTGAACTTTCTATTCATATCCTAAGCCCATTTACTTAGTGGATGACTTGGTGTCTTGTGTTTAATGTTTGGAGTTTTATATATTCCCAGTGTTATGTACAGTCAGCAAAGTTTTTTTTCCTCACCCTGTAACAAGCTATCGCCTTAGTCTTCAGACTGTTTCTTCTGCTGTGTGTGATGTTGTGTAATCAATTTGTCCTCTCTTAGGATTAGCTCCAGAAGTGTTGGAGTCCTTTGCAGAAAATACTTGCCCATATTTACATCTTAAAATGTTTTATGGTTTTTTTTCCATCTAGCAATTTCAAGGTCTTACATTATGTATCTTAATTCATTTAAAATTGATTTTTGTGCAGGATGAGAGATGTGGATCTATTATCATTCGTTCACATGTAGCTGTCCAGTTCCCCCAGTATCATCTGTTGTCTTCTTCCAATATATGTATGGTTTTCATACCTTTGTCCAAAAAATAATTAGGCTGTAGCTCTCCACATAGTGTCTGACTATGGGTCTCCGCATCTGTTTCCACCCGCTGCCAGAGGAAACCCCTCTGAAGATGGCTGGATCAGACAATGATCTGTGTCACTGAGTGTCACTGAGTGTCACTGGGGACATGATCTTCTTGACACATTCTCCTCCATTCAGCTTACACGCATTTTTTTGTGAGATTTTGGGTCTATATTCATCAGGGATATGTGTACTGCTTTTGTTTTCGTGTCCTTATCTGGTTTTGTTACCAATTCTGGCTTCATATAATAAATTTAATAATGTTCCTTCCCCTTCTATTTTATTGACTATTTTGAGGAACATTAACATGATCTCTTTTTTGAAAGTGCAGAAGAATTGAGCTGTGACTCCATCCAGTCATGAGCTTTGTTTTGTTGGGGAAGTGTTTATTACCGCTTCAGTTTTCTTGTACATTATAAATCTATTTAAGTTCTTTGTAGCATCCTGGCTTAATTTGTGGTAATATGTCTCTCTAGTAGCTTGGACATTTCTTCTAGGTTTTCAAGAGTTTTGCAATATAGGATGTCAAAGTCTTCTCTAGGATCACTTGGATCTTTCAGAAGTCTATGACTTCCTTTCCTTACTAACTTTAATAATTAGAGTCTTAGTTCTCTTTCTTTTAGCTGGATTGACTCAGAGATTGCCAATTTTATTTGCTGTTTTCAAAGAACCAATTGCTTGTCTGATTGATAAGACTTGTTCTCTCGCTGTCCATTGCATTAATTACTGACATGGTCTTTATTAGTCATTGATTTGATTTTATTCTTGTGTCACTTTCTCATGGGCCATCCCTTTATTTCACTCTTCTGGTGGATTTATGAGCAGCTTGTATCTCCTAGCTAACCAGAGCCACACCCATAAAGTCTTAACAAGTTGACTGCCGAAATATGAGCCAAACAAGGAGACAGGCATAGTAGATGGAGGAAACACAAGAGGACTCAACTCTGCACAAAGAACTACAGGCAACTAAGGGATCCTGGGAGCAGGAGAAACAATCTGCCCTGGAGAAAAGCACACCAACTGGTTATCCCTGGTCAACCCTGAAAACATGTACACAAATAACATTATACAGACTGAGTCAGTTATATTTAGGAATATATGTGTATAAACACATACATATATGCATATAGCAACAGTTAACAAAAAGAGATCAACAATTTGAAAGAGAATAGGGAGAGGTATATGGGAGGTTTTGAAGGGATGAAAGGGAAGGAGGAATAAAAGAAATATTTTATATACCCCCCTAAAAGGACCAATGGTCTCAATTTGTTTTAACGCCAGACATAAAACTTACTCTGTGTTGCAGGTGGCTGAAGGCTGGCAAAGAGCCACTCAGCTGTAATTTATACCACATGACAATCCCCATTTCAATGCTGGTAATCACATTCTAAGAGGAAGGTTAATTAGGGTAAATCTCAGAAAACACATGCTAGCAAGCCAAGCCCAGGCACCAGAGTTTACGGTGGGTTAATGGAGAAAGGAAGATATTCATTGTACTTGGTTACTCCATATGCCTGATGGGATGTTAATACTTTCAGAAATTGAAATATCAAGAGGAACTACTAATCAGGGTAGTAATTGCTTGGAAATTGCATTAGAAGAAGAACCACTGAAAACACAAAGAATCTTCAGCCTTGGAAAAAGAAGACATGGAATGAGCTAGAGCCAGGGAGAATATGAGCTCTGCCTTGCAATATATAAATGGACTTCATGCGGCTAAGAAATTAGATTTATTCCACATAGCTCCAACAGGAAGAATGACGCACAATGATTGGAAGTTACAATGGGGCTGACGTCCGTTTCACAGAAGGAAGAACATTGGAATCCTGGGGCTGCCTAACAATGGGAACGGCTCTGTGAGGTAGTGAGCTTCCATTACTGGGACAGGAAAAGGTGACAATTGTAATGAGGGTGCTGCCGCTGTGTGTAGTTCTGCTCTGGTGGGTGAATTAAAAGATCAGCGCTCACCAAACCAGAATGTTCCTCTAAGATGTCCATGTAGTGCTTTTTTAAATAAACTTGTTTTTAGGATAGTATTACATTCACAGCAAATTTGAACAAAAAAGGGTTTTCATGTTCTTCTTTCTCTATTCATACATACACAGCATTCTTTACCGTAAATATTTACCCCAGAGGGGAGCATTTCTTTTATTTCTATTTTCTTTTGATGTGTTTTTATTAGATACAGCCTATTACATGCCTCAGACTAGTCTTGAACTTGGGATCTTGCCACACAAGTTCTGTGAGCGCTGGAGTGACAGGCGTATGCCACCATGTCTAGTAATGCATTTCTTATGGTGATGAAGGGACAGTGACACATCATTATCACACAAAACCCATAGTTTATGCTAGCATTCATACTAGCATTCACACTTAGCATTGTAACTCCACAAACATTGATACATACATAAATTATATAACAATGCATATTCACCTTTTCCGGTAATAATTTTTTAAAATCACCTTTTATTTAAATTTTAAAACAATGCTCATCCACATTCCAAATACAGTATTTCAAATTTCATTGTATGTGCTAAGGAAAAACTCCTGGCTGATCTTTCTCAGGAGCAGTCTTGTTCTTCAGATCTAAAATTCGAAAAACTGTGTTTCATGTAGTTATTAACGGCAGGATGATTTTATAAGTTTGAACTAATAGCAAATTGTTATGCTTCCTAAGATGAAGTAATTTCACTGCTTTGATGTCGATATAGCTCTTTATACCACAACCCTTAATACTGAGGACATTGTAAACAATAATCCAAAGTCATGTGGTTGTTCATCTTTATTATTTGACTTGGTACATTTTTTAGATTTGTAAAGTATTTCTCTGCATAAGTATGTTGCTCTTCTCGAGTATAAACATTTGATTAGACTCCTCACAGGGATAATTACCTGCGTGATATTTCTCTCAAATATGAATTTACTTATCTTGACTAAGGATTGAGATTTTATTGAATACCTTTTCAGATTCTTTACATGTTAATTTCTAGGTGTATGCTACATAGTTATCTTTATACCCTCAAGTAAGTGTACCTCTTTCTGCACAGAGGCTACCACAGACATCCACAACTGATCCAAATGCAGAGACTAGATGTTGGGGTGTCCACTTGATACAGCTACAATACAGCCCCTACATACAAGGCTGAGAAGCCATCATGAAAGAGGCAGAAGTGCTGTTAGAGCCAGAGGACCAGGAAGCATGCTGCTAGATAGTCTTCCGGGGGTGATAAGGAAGCAGCAACCATGCAGTTGCCTAAATAAGACCTCCATTAAAAACAGCACAGTCAACAAGCCAACATGGATGGATAAAATAGATTTGACACAGCTACACTCCTAGATGAAGAAGTATAGGCAATGGATGGTTGCTGAGAGAGGGAGAATCAGTCTTCTCCTGAGATGTGCCCCGATAGGCTATCCTGTCCTAATGAGTCAATCAGTACTAAACATGTGCACATAAGTGCAATACTAAATGGCCTCAACAGGTTGTCTCAGGGAGAGGGTGCACATATGAAACAATAATAATTATAGAAAAAAAGGTCCTGGCCTTGAAAGAAAGTGACATGAGAGAACCTTTGGCGAGAGACATGCAAATGATGTAAAAACAGTATCCATGTATGAAATTCTCAACAAAATAAAACTGTAAGTTAAAAAATCAGAAAATCTTATACAACCTAATGATATTGCCTCATAATCCTATATAAACAAGAATAATAAAAACCACAAGTCAGTAGACAGCAAGAAATAAAGATAAGAGCAGAGATTAATGAGGTAGAGACTAAAAGAGAAACAATTAAAATCAGCCAAGCAAAGAGTTGATTCTCTGAAAAAAACAAACAAGATTGACAAGCCTCTAGCCAAACTAACCAAAGAGAGAGGACCAAAATTAATAAAATTAGAATTTAAAAGGGGTGATTACTATGGAATCTGCTAAAACACAAAGAATGATTATGGAGTATTTTGAAATGTTATATTACAAAAAGCATTATAAAATCTAGAAGACATAGATATATTTTAGAACACATATGACCTAAAAACTAAACCAAGAGGATATAAGCAATTTAAACAGATTCATGTCAATTGTTAGGTAAGGCAATAATAAAAGATCTCTGTGTTAGTTACTTTTCTCAACATCATGACCAAAGCAACTTAGAGAAGGGTTTACTTGGGATTTATGGTCCCAAAATAATAACGGTCCATCACTATCACCGTGGAGAAGCAGTGCAGCAAGCATCAGGAATGATGACACAGGAACTTCTGAGAATGCACATCTCACACAGCAAACAGGAAGCAGAGAAAGCAAACTGGGAACTGCATGTGATTTCTGAAACCTCAAAGTCCACCCCAGTGACACATTTCCTCCAGAGAGGCCACACCTCCTAAGCATACCCAAACACTGTTACTGACTGGGAACCACATAATCGTAAACTGAACAATCCAGTGGACATCTCATTCAACTACCGCCATCTACCACCAACAGCAGCAGAGAGCTCAAGATCACATGAGCTCACTGCCAAAAATTTATAAATCCTTTGCGGAAGCGAGAATGATGTTCTTCAATCTACTGCCTATAGCAAAAAGAAAAGGAAGATCGCGAGCTCATTCCATGAAGTGGGCATTACTCTGATGACATACAGCTAAGGACACACAAAGAAGAAACCTATAGCCTGAAATCCTTGATGTAAAAGATGCCAAACCTCATAATAAAATTGCTCTAAATCAAATTCAAGAAAATCTTAATTAAGGCCAGACACTGTTATCAATTTGGTTTCATTTCAGGGATGCAAAGTATGTTCAAGAGGCATAATTGATATGTGTATTTTGGTGCATAAATAGACCTAAAGACAGAGATCACATGATCATTTCAAACGGCATGGAAAGTTTAACATCATTTTATAAAATCTCTGTAGAATCTAAGAATAAAAGGATCACATGTTGACAAAAAGCTACAAAGCTTTATGTGGCAAGCTCTTAGTTTTATACTAGATGGAAGAGGAGATGAGAATATATCCTTTAAAGTCTGGAATAAGATGGGTGTACAGTCTCTGTTCTGATTCAATATGGCCTTCGAAGCCTTAGGTAGAGAATAAATACAAGATAAATAAATACAAGAACTCAAGTCAGAAAGTAACTAGTATCAGAAACTAGTATCCCTAGCTTTAAAACATGTATTTATTGTTTATTTATTTATTTATTTTAATTGAAACTATAATTTTTAAATATATTTATTTTACTACACATGTATAAAACAAACTACATACAGCAGGGAGAACCATGTGACAATCATGAGTTCTATAAATGTTACAATCATAGTGGTTTGGCTATTTGTATTTGTCCAGCTTGAAGTAAGCATCTTTCCTGTCTTGTTGGGTCTAAATTTCTGAATGAAATTCAATATCTATCCTATCTCAACTCTAATAACAACTTTTTTATCTTGATCTAAAATGATCTTATCCCATAACCAACTAAACTTGATTGTAAAACTAAACTATCTGGCCTTCAATGCCCCTCAGAGACTTGAGAAAGAATAAAACTTAAATTCCTGAATGAACCAGCAGTGCAGGTTAGCAGTTTCCAAAATGAACAAATTGACTTAGACGGTTTACTGCCTGAACAGTCACCCAACACTTTCTATGTTGGAGCCTCATCTTTTGCTTTCTGGCCCAACATCTCTGCCAGACTTATTCACAAGGCAGAAACTATTGAGGACTTGCTTATCCTGCCTTGGCAGAGTGCAGCCATTTTTAGGCAGAATTTTTAGGCAGAATTCTATTTGTGACAGGAATGAGGACATTTTGCCCAGTGCCTGGTTTGCCACATTTGAAGTCATCTCCATAAGGAGGCTCTTTGATGCTCATAATCTTCTTTGAGGCTGTCTGAGCGTTGTCAGGAGTTAACTTGTCTTGTTGTCAAAGAAATTTAGGATTCTAAAAACATCTTTAAATACAATAATCTGTGTGTCTCTGGTGCTTTTGAAGACCTTATTAAACTATTTTACCTCATATATCGATAGAGTCATATCTATCTGTTAGACTTAGGATATATATTCTTGTGTTAGAATGACAAGTATTTGACATGCCCATGTTTCGTATCAATATAGTAAATTCTATACTAATGACTTGGACATAACCTTCATTATGAGTAACAATTAAGGGCTTGAGTAGGTTCAATCATCTAGCTTTTGTTCTATCCTCCATCTATGTTCCTATGTCTCACTTTATTTATTTTCATCTCCTGTCTCCTTACCTATGTACGCAAGATAAAGGAAAAGAGAGATGTCCCTGGGTTTCACTTAGTTTTTTCTCTGTATAAGACCAATAATGACTTATGACTACCTCAAAACTATAACTATTTCACTTTCCTCACACCAACCGCTTATCTGCCCCATACATGCTTTCACTCTCTTAAATTTATGTTCTCTTTTCCTCTTATTATTATTGTTACACTCATATGTGCATAAGTATATAAATGCAACCTGCTGAATATATCTAGTATTGCCTGTGTGTACACAATTTCAAGGCTGGACACTTTGTGCTGGATAACCAGTGAAGGGGCTCGATCCTGGAAGAGGCCAGTTCCTCCTCTCTCAGCAGTCATTAGTGACAGCAGTTCTGTGTCGGGGGGGCAGATCAGTGAAACTTCCTCTATCCACATTAGCATGGTTATTGATATTGTCAATGTTGTGGTCTTCTTGGATACCCATATTCTTGACCTATCATAGATGTAGCTTTCCTGTTATTTTTGGAGACAATCTCACAGCAGACTTCCTGGTTGACTGGCTCTTATAGCAGTCTTTGTGCCCCTTGTCCCACAGAGTTCTCTGAGCCGTGGGTGCAGATGCTGACATATCCATTGGGGCTGGGCTCCCACTATCAGTGGACCTCTGATGTATAAGCAGACGCAGTTCTCTGGTTTGCTACAAAGCGAAGGTTCCTTGAGATAGGTGAGTTACACTTATCTATGAGAAATGATCACTACTTCAACATAACGTAATCCTGCACTTTAAAGACCCTATAAACTTCACCAGAAATTTCTCAGATCTGATAAAGACTTTCATCAAAGAAATAGAACACAAAGTCAACATACAAAACTCAATAGCTATCTATTGAGCTACGAAGGAAGTGAAAACTTGAAGAAAATAAAAACAGAATCTGAAAAAGACATTCAAAGATGGAAAAAACTTTTCATGCTAATAGATTGACAAAAATAAAATTATAAAGATTACCACATTTCCAAAAGCATTCTACAAATTCAGTATGGTCTCCATAAAAGCCCAAATGATATTCCTCACACAGTTAGAAAATATAAATGCTAAAAGTTATATGAAAACACAAAATATCCCAAAAAGTAACCCTTAGTTAAAAAAAAGAAAAGGTAATTCTGTATGAGTCACAATATTCAAAATCAAATTATATTATAATGCTATGGTAACAAAAAAAATACTGACACAAAAATGGATGTGTAAGCTAATGGAATAGGATGGAGAAAGTAGAAAAAACCCACATAGTTATAGCAACTTAAATTTTTAGCAAGTCATCAGAAGGGCGTATTAGAGAAAGACAGCCTCTTTAGCCAATAGTACTGTGAAACTGGATTTCCACAAGCAGAAAAATGAAACTATATTCTTATCTCTTACCCTGCACACATAGCAATTCAGATGGATCGAAGGCCTTAATGTAACATCAACAGTAATTTTGAAAATGCTGGAGAGAAAACACCTCCACAAATGAGCATAGACAAGAATTTCCTGAAAAGGACTCCAATGACAAAGAAACAATCCCAGGAATGGACATGCCATTACACAAAATATGCTGAATAGCAAACAATCATTTGGATGGCTTACTTTCAAAAAAACAAGTGACAAATACTGGGCACAAGTGTGGAGTCTGTGGCAGTGCAAACCAGTGCAGCCATTATGGAATTCAGTACAGAGGTTCTCAAAAAAGGTAAATATTAAACTACCATATGACCTGTCTCTAATGCTTGAGTGCCCTAAGTCAACATACCACAGATGTAGTCATACTTTATGCTCATAGCTGCAGCATTTATAATAAATCAAATATGGTACATTTAAAGAGGAGATTTTAATTTGCGGGAAAATAGATGCCTAGGAAATCATTATTTTAGGTGAACTTAGACAGAATTGGGAAAATAAATACTTCTTGTTCTCATCTATTTGTACAACTCTTATAGCAAATCTTGATGCCAACTTGACTATATCCCCAAGCAGTTTGGCATGCCTGTGAAAGGTTCTCTTGATTGGGTTATTTGATATGAAGCTCTGTGCCATAAACCTGGGCCATGCCTTCTGGTGGCAGACTACATAAATTGACATAGAGAAAAGAAGCTCTTGAATTTTGCCTGCTTCCCTCACTCTACTGGCAAGTTCATCTACTCTGCTGCTGAGGGATTCCCTCACTAGTGTTAGAAACTACTTGATAGAGATTCTAACATAGAACAGAGGCCAGCATCCACTTAAGAATCCTCCAGTACCAGATCGAGACTGCTAAGATTTTCAGTCTCATGAACTGAACAACTACTGGATTTTTGGTCTTTACAGCAGGAGACAGACATTATTGATCTACATGGACCACAGACTGTAAGCTACTCTAATAAAAAGTATATATAATACCATGTAAAATATTACATTATATACTAATGTATTAATATACATAATTATATTATACATAATACATGTTTTTAGAATAACTGACATTCTACCAGTTCTGTTGCCTTAGAAAATCCTGAAAATAGGCTAATTTTTTATTTTTATTTAAGTAATTTATTCAGATTACATCTCAATTGTTATCCCCTCACTTATATCTTTCCGTTCTCCTTCCCTCCCTCTTTCATCCTATTCCCCTCCCCTAGGTCTGTGACAGAAGGGGACCTTGTCCCCCGTTATAAGATCACAGCCTAAAATAGGCCAATTTTTAAATTGTGTGTGTGTGTGTGTGTGTGTGTGTGTGTGTGTGTGTGTGTTCGTGTTAAGGTGAGTAGGTCATAAAAGTAAAAAGAGAATTTTGAAGGGAAGAAGAGATTTTAACAGAGATGGTAAATAGAAAAGGTAATGGAGCCAATAAATAATTGTAGGCTAATGGAGGAAAAAATGGGAAACAAAATAGGAGGGATGGGGAGTAATAAGAAAAGACAGTGGGTAGGGGATAAATGAGAAAACACATAATGGCAAAACTGAATGAAGCTGCCTTGATGAAAACTATTACTTTGTATGCAAACTTAAAAGTTTAATTTTTAGAAAAGTGTCTAAAAGCTTAAGAAAAACACCACTGTATTCTCTGGATTATAATGGGTTCTCTCTAATATGATCTTTTTGCCATTAAGTAAATATTGAATTACTTTTTGTGGGGTATTGCATACAGATGTCAATGAAGACCCAAAGTTGACATCATGAGTCTTCCTTATTGTTTTCTATTTTTATTTACTGTAGAACAGTCTCTTACTAAACCAATAGCTTGTCAACCCTGGCTAAGCTACTTGGCAGCTTTGCCCTGAGAATCTCTTATCTCTTCCTTTAAGTGATGAAATTACAGGGTAAGAGCATTCAAAGGGAGAGAGAAAGATGCAGCTACATTTTGGTTCGTCATAATGGACTCCAGATGAAAGAGGACATTGTAAGCTTTCCGTACACGAGGCACAAAAGGGACAACTTTCTTCCTAGCGTTGCATTTTTAACTTTGTCTGTTATTACTATATGTGCCTGGTGAAGGCGGAGAACGTAAACCAGACAGTATTTGTATGAAGGTCAGAAGACAACTTCACAGACGTGTGTGGGTTTCCAAGATTGTACTCGGGTTACCAGGCTAATGCCAAAAGCGCCTTTTCCCACTTAGCCATCTTGCCAGCCACCTAGAGTTATATCCTGGCCATTTCCTTAGAACACGCAAGTATAGTTTCATGACTGTAAAAGTCACATGCCTCTGGGTCAAATCTGGAATAAAATCTGGGTCTACCACTAAATCTTAGGGGAATTATCTTACCTCAGTGGCTAGCTCCCACTGAAAAAAGAAAGCAAAAATATTTTGAGATCTACCTCACAGAGTTGCCATGAGAAATATATGTGAAGTCATTAACACCAACCTGATACATAGTGAGCATTCGGGAAGCTGATGTTATTCTTAACTAAAGAAGAGATAATGATCCAAATCAATCTCTTTATTATTTTAGTAGAAAGTAGAAAGTATCGGATTGTCTATGAACAGCTACAGTGGAATGTTTGGTGTTTGTGTAGAGATAAGTGTGTGCCTGCATAGGTGTGTGTGTGTGTGTGTGTGTGTCTGTCTGTCTGTCTGTCTGTGTCTGTATGTCTGTGTCTGTGTGACTCTGTGTGTGTGTCTGTATCTGTGCTTTTGTGTGTGTACATCTGTGTGTCTGTGTGTGTCTATATGTGTCTATGTGTCTGTGTGTGTGTGTGTTTGTGGGTCTGTGTGTGTGTGTGTGCGTGTGTGTGTGTGTGTTTAGCATAGGTAAAAGTAGTAAACTATCTCTGCACTCTACAGACTTGCTTTCAGCTTCAGTTGTAAAAGTCTTTAAATGCTTATAGGTTACAGAATGTAAATGTAATTATGGGGAATGAAAAGGGGATTAAATTCTGGCCACGAGAAGTTAAAACTAAAGGCAAATACTAACATAGCCCTGTCTGCCTGTTTTAAACGTTTTTTGTTTTTTGTTTTTTGTTTTTTCCTCATGAACATGACAGGCAAGATGAGTTGATCAAAACAAGAAACAAAAACAAACAAGTGTCCTTTAATTCAAGACAAATACCAGCTCACATTCCTTTCGTGGCCCCTGGTGCTAAGCACCCAATATTCTCACTGGAGATGAGTATTCTTCCTTCATCTAAAAGTATTTCCTTCTTTCTGGCAGTTAAAAAAGCATCTGCTACACACTAAACTGCCAGCCACATTCCTTAAAAAAGAGAACTAACTCAGCACAGCAAGAGCCAGTGGGTGTAGAAAATAATGCAACAGTGCCTAATTCCACAGCATAGTGTTGAAGACTGGGGTGCTTAGTGGGTATAAAGCAGATAAGGAGGAACATCTGTCCCCTGGCACTAGTTGGTTGTTAATCATTGTTGAAGCACTGTTAACCTCTGTTAAAAAGTGTTCTTATAGTTAATGGTAAGTTCCTTAATTTATATCATAAACATTCTTTTTGTTGTTTATTTTCCTGCAAATATACTAAGGATGGAGTAATTTGATTCTCTCATTAGAAGCTATTGAACTCTCATTTGCATCCCTGCCTGACCTGACTGAACGGACTATTGGTACAACAGCCAGCCTGACTACTTTACTGCTAAAACCACCATTTTGTAATATATCATGCATGCCTTGAGACAACAACACAAAAAGCACAGCTGATCGCTGGGTCCCTGGAGGTGCGGCTTGCAACAGGAATGTTTGCAGCCAGTTATTCAGGCTTTTATTTTTCTATAAAAGTCTATGAACCCTAGATGACCTCACACCAATTTCCAGTTTGACGGGAGAGGAAGCACTTCCCCTAGTGAAGAAACTACCATATTGGTGTTGATTCCCCTGATAGAGGGTCTACTGTGATTGAAGCTAAGAAGGAAAGACTGCCGTTTATCCAAACAGTTATCTGTCATGACTGGCACAAAGAAATGACTGATCTGTCAAAACAAATGTCTGCTTGTAGGACTACTTACTTCTTATATAAATTGTTTTTATTGTTGCTATTCTATCACAACAGAAAAGCAACTAATATAGAATTTAGACTAGAAGAGGAGTATTGCTGCAAAGAACCCAGCCATGTTGGTTTATGGAGAAATGTGGACGAATTTGGAAGTTTCCACTCAGTGATATAAGCAGAACTTAAAGGCCTGTTCTAGTTGTTGCCTGGAAGACAGTAGTTCTGAGAGTTATGTGGCCTGAAGACTCTTGGCTCATGAGATTTTCAAGAAAGCCAAGGACTTCAACAGCAACTGGGCTTGAGGCCATTTCTATATGGTATTTTGGTAAAGAATCTGGCTGCCTTCTGCCCTTTTCCTAAGATCTTTCCTAAGATTGGTCTAAATACCTCTTTTCTGGTTATATAAACAGGGTGCTAAGGCTTACTCAAGAACTCAGCTGAGAAAGAGAGATTCTCCTGGGCACCCCCCCCCCGCCACGGTGTTGCAACATTAGGTCCAATAAAGTCTTCTCATGCATCATATTTCTTTAGCAACTTTTAGCACTAAGAGATGCGTTCACTACACAAAGAAGCATCAGATACCATTATAAAGCCACAAATGTGCCTAGAAGTGGCCCCAAAACAGCCCAAAAAGCAGGATAAGAATGACCAGAAATATAAGGCTTTCAATCAGAAATTTTTTAAAAAGTACCAGAAGAAATTTGAGTATCCAAGACCATAGAAAAGGGCTTCTAACCACACATGAAAATTAAAAACAGGCAAAAAGTAACCTGTTCCTTATTGCTGAGATGATGATGATGACATTCTTCCATTCCTATGTAAGTATCTGGATACCTTGTTGTAACATCTTTTGCTGCCAACAGTTACAACCAAAGTTCTCTTAGAGCCTGTTATACATTGTACTAAACTTTTGGGTTTTTTTAATTCATACACTGACTCATTATCTCTAGTTTCATTCACTATTTCTACCTCAGCTGTGAATTCAAAATAAGCCCATTCTGAAATTCTGCCAGAACACAGTTTCATCTTTATTGTACTCTGAATTTTGAATCACTTTGAATTAAACTAACTCATTTAAAAGTCAATAAAATAATAAAGACAGTAAGAATAGACTACTTTACTTGGCAGAGGAAATTTCAAGATAGCATAACACTGAGTCTGTATATTGATAATTGCCGGTAAGTATTGTATATGTCGGTAATAAAAAAGCATATGGGACAGAAAGAAATTAAAAATGTACAATTTTGAAAGAAAAAGAATATTACAAAATTAGTGCTACAGTCAAAGCACATGCTTAAACATGTTACTCTCATTGTTAAAGAGATTATCTCCATGAAGAAGTCCCCTGCTGTATAAAGGATACCCTCAGGGCAAAATCCTTCCCAGCTAAGCTTCCAACTTGTGAAAGTAGAAACTGCAAGGAGCAGCTTTTATCTAGAAAGTAATCATTTCAACATCCAAAGGCTGTTGTTAATGTGGGTAATAGCAGTGAGTGTCCATCCTAAGGTAAAAGCAAAACTTGGCAGTTTCATGCACATAGTATTTCATGCATCAGAAGTAGGAAAGATACAAGACTGAAGGCACCAGAAATTCCTCCCATACAGCTTTGGAGAGCCAAGAAGCCACACAAAATGTACCAGCGCTGGAGTCACTGCAAGAATGCCCCAAGAGTCCAGGAGACCCTAAAAGGCCATTGTATAAAGCTATGAAAGTGAAATTCATTTTGCAGTGGAGACACTAAGGTATTGAGATGCCAAAGCCACAGGACATTGAAAGTCAAGAGTCAGTAAGAGCTGCATACAGGGAGTGGAACCATGCCAAGGAAAAGATGTGGGTTGCAGGCAGCCATGCTGGAGGGGCAGAGCCATCTAAGACCTTTGAAACTAAAGTCTCAGACATCAGACCTAAAGCTACAATATTTACTATTTGCCCTGCTGGGGTTTGGTCTTCTCTTAGTCTAGGATTTCTTCACTATGCCCTCATTCTTCCTTTTTAGGAATGGAAATGATATTTTATGCATTGTATGTTAGGTGTATACAATTTTTTTTTCTTATTTTACATGGGGCATAGATAAGAAATTACAATGAGTCTCAGAGGAAACTTTAGACTTTTGAACAGTGTTGAGGCCATTAAAGACTATGGAGATGTTCAAAGCTGCACTAAATGCATTTTGGATTACAATACAGCCATGGGGCCTATGAGGGGTGGGACGTGGAATGCTTTGGTCTAAATGAGACTGTCCCCCATAGGTTCATGTATTTGAACACTTGGTCCCCAATTGCTAGGGTCCTTTGGGAGATCGTAGAACCTTAGTAGGCATGGCCTTACTGGAGGAAGTATGTCAGTGGGGTGGAATTTGAGAGTTTGTGGCCTTGCCCCACTCACAGTTCAGTCCCTGCTTAATGTTTTACAGTGACGATGTGATTCTTCAGATTCCTGTTCCAGCCACCTGCTGCCATCTTCCGCCCCCAACACACACCATTATGGACTACTGCTTTTGAAGCAACAGAAAAGTCACTAATACAACACTGAAGCTCCCGGACACAGTCTGAACAAGTCTGTCTTGCAGCTGCTACTACCCTGTCAATGCGATGGCTCTCTGACACCTGCAAAGACAATCGAAGAGTTTCAAGGTGATCAGGCCAGGAAGAAGGGAAGCAATGGTAGAGAAAGACATGATGGAGAGAAGAGGACTGATTAAAAAGGACAAACAGTTCTGCATAGGGCTTGAGAGGAGACAGCCTCACCCATTGGCTGCAGGGGGCTCCAGAGGGTTGCCATCCTTCCAGAACCAAGGATCTCAGACTACTGGCCACCCTCTGACAGTGACCACTGTGAAAGGCTAAGAGACCCAGTCTCCAAGACCTGCAGATAACTGTAGCATGCACTGCTGCAGAAAAAGAAAGGAAAGGGGAAAGCTGCTAAAAGGCCATCATTTAAGTAGCTTCTACTTGCCTGCCCATGATTTCTACCTAGAGAAAGCAGCAGAGCCCTCAACCACCTAACTGCTGATAAGCAAACACTTGAGGGTTGAGATGAGTAACAATTGGTCTTGATTACCAACTGGCGTGGATTGAGAAGTGCTTAGGGGGTTACTAAAGTGCACCCTTCCACATCTGTAAGTGCATCTCCATAGAGAATTAACTAGACAGACAGATCTGCACAGGATGCCAGCAGCACTGCTGCAAGCTATCAGGTTTTCTATTGCTCTGATAAAATACCATGACCATAGAAATTTGGAGAGGAAAGAATTTATTTTATCTTACAGCTTGTAGGCTAAAATCATGGAAGTCAGGGCAGGAACATGAAGGGGTGATGTAATGCAAAGGCTTTCTCCTCATGGCTTGCTCAGCCTGCTTTTCTATGCCACTCAGGACCACCCAGGGGTGGCCCTGACAACGTGAGATGGACCCTCCCACATCAGTCATCAATCATGATAATGCACTGCAGATTTGTCTACGGGCCAATCTTATGAGCGCATTTTCTCAATTGAGGTTCCCTCTTCCAAATATGACTGTGGCTTATGTGAAGCTGGCATAAAACTAATGAGCACACATGCCAATATCAAACATTATTGTTTTCTAGATTTCCACATTTTTTAGCTAATGTAATGTTATTTATCACTTTTATGTTACAAGTGGCACAGTGATTGCTAGACAAAATATAAGATTTTAAAAGCTAAGTCTAATTACACCATTTGTTAAGTTTGTGCTTGAACCCAATTAACTTGAGAAAAAAAATCAACTGCAAAAAGCAATGAAACTTTAATTTGGAGAAAGAACACTCTGTCAGAGGTGTAATAATTGAAATAGTCAAAAGGAGAATCTTAGAACAACACATTTAATTAAAACTGGTACTAGTGTACTAATGTAACATTTATCTTAGCAAACTTCTTTATAGTTTCATATGATAATGCTTTTACTCAAACCAATGATTACAATTCTTTTGTTTTCTGACAGTCTCAGGTGTTTTGCTGATGCTGGCTCACTCCCTCGAACTTACTCGGCTGCATGGAGGTAAAGGAGGTTTCTAAAAGCACCATCTTAGCACAGGGTCCCAGGGACCTATGGGACAGCCTGGACAGTGATGATGTGTCCTTCAAGCAAAAATGTTTACAGTCAATCACATTTCTCTCAAGTCCCAACCATAGGAGAATAGTACTTTTCCAGAAGGCCACTCACATTTTCTGCTACTGACCACAGAACGTGTCTGAGAAAAGCTTCACTCTAGAAATCGTGCTGGGAAAGGGAGAAGGAAGGCAAATTAGACACATTAATAGATACCACAAATGACCGGGGACATCGCCAGCCACGGGTGTCCTTTCCGATAAGGGTAAATGAGTTAAGAAGCCATCTCATTGGATCAGTGGAACAAATGAAAGCCCACAGTTGTGAGCCAAGGAGTATTGATTTACCTTTGCTGTGCTTTAATGACACCTCAGAGGAGAAATTCTACCCCAACAGATTTATACAACCGCCAGAAGCTAGCTTTGGGTACAGTTCCATCCAAAGTCCCACAAATGAATTGTCTAAAATTGACAGCAGGGATGTTTTTGTTCACACTGTATTGAGATGGAAATCTAGTTTTGATGGTAGGGTGTGTGAGACCAGAGTATTTGTCTTTTCAACTCACTAACTAGTTAATATCTTAATAATTCAATAACAAGTGAACCAACTGAAGCATAGCCCAGAGCTGTGAACTAACCCTAAGGCCCATAAATCTTTCACAGTGAGAAACAAACTAGGCATTGAAAGGTTACTTTGCCCTAAAACACTTAAGACATTTTAAATAGTCAAGAAACTTTTAAAACTATTCTGCACCCAAAGTGTGACATGTTTAATTGAATTAGGCATTTTGTGGTCCTGTTAGATGCACAGATTTTCTCCAAATAAATGAAGGAATTGCAATTCTAGTATGTTGATGAAAGAAAACAGTGAGTCTGGTTTCCCCCTAAAAATTGGTATATTTAACAAAAATGATACGGTTGCTTTGCATTTAGAAACTGCAGGTGGAAATATTATTGGCTATGGACACTGAAGTAGTCAAAAAACCGCTAGGAAGTAAGAGCACAGACAGAAACAGACACAAGATAGAAAGTCTCATTTCTCTAAGTGTCCTTTCCTTTCCTTAGCTGAAATTAATTAACCAGTTTCATGACAATCTCTGCCCGTCTTAGCACTTCCACAGTAACAGGGTGAAGTATGCTGGTTCCTCAGAACATTCGCGTCATCTTCGGCGAGTGAGAAAACCCAAGCTGTCAAACCTAAGCTTGCAAAAGCAACAACTGAGAATGACTAAGAAATATGTCTCTGCAAGCCCTGGGGCCAAAGGCCTACAGGCTGGACTTCAAAAGGCACAGTTATGAAAAACACACATATGAGCACTGACTCTCATCTCAAACATGCATTCTGAAAATAGCAAAGCAGGCCAGCTAACAATACAACCTGTGACCTTGAGTTACTGAGTAAACACTCACCTAGATGGGAAACAGGAGAAGAATGAAAGAAAGTCACAATAAAGATAATTGTAAGCCATACTTATTATATAATATATATTTAATATTTATTTATGTATATGAGTTTGATATTGGTATGTATGCCCAATCTCATTATAGATGGTTATGAGCCACTATGTGATTTCTGGGAAATGAACTCCAAACCTCTAGAAGAACAGCCAGTGCTCTTAACTACTGAGCCATCTCTACAGTCCCATATAATAATATTATATATACATGTGTGTGAATGCATGTGCGTGTGTGTGCGCACGTGCGCGTGTGCGTGCGTGCGTGTGTGTGTGTGTGTGTGTGTGTGTGTGTGTGTGTGTGTGTGTGTGTGTGTGTGTGTCTTTTGGACATCAAAAAGGACTCCTTGGGACAGCAACGGCCTTAGCCATTTGTAGCATCTATAAATAGATCTTGTTTCTTCATATTTTAGATTCAGATACACACACACACACACACACACACACACACACACCTCACACATGGATATGAAACACATCTTTAAGGGGAAAGCCAGGCATTCCTATGATAACAATTAATCAGATCACAAAGCTGTTTCTCATTTTCAGTTAAATAGAAACACTTCTTCCCAGAAGCCTTCACTCTGACTAATGGGCAGACAATTGTAGTAAAGCCATTATGAAGTTTCTTCTTTGGGAAGAACTGAGAACTTGGTAAACTATGTTTTATAGACTCTTTGGTTCTTCCTTAACTCTAAGCTCATTCAATATCTTATGCTTACTGTGTACTGTCCCACGAACCTTACTAGCCTGGATATGCTAAATACTCTCAGCCTAGGAATACTCTCTAACTTTTACTCTTTCTTATAAAATGTATTCCACTTCCCTTTCTTCAACCGAAGTCAAAATGAGTTCTCCATACTGCTTATCACGTGGCACACCTCTCACCCTTTTTAATGCTTGGACAATATGACATTCCTATTCTCTTCACAGCCTAATAGAACATTTGATAAGCAATGCTGATCTGAGTTTTTTAAATCTTGGAGTAGGCAAGATTGGCAACTAACTTGTCCTTTTGAATCTTCTGTACTGGCATGGGGCATAAGCACAGCACATTTTCCAGCTGACCTTCAGTTTATAGGTTTAATAGTATAAGTCTTAGAGGTTGTTAGTGTCGCTCTGTGGTGCAGTAAGAGCAACCCAACTTCTTTTTAAAGAGCTTTACAAACTACTAGCTAATTGGTGTTTCAAAGTAATAGAAAATATCTTGTAACCTGTGGAAGCAAGTGTAGCTTACACAGACACAAACCTGTCCCTCTCACGGTAGTACAGGAGTCGCTGGGGAGCAGGCTCCTGAACCCAGGGTGAAGTGAGGACAAAGGCTGGGGATAGCTGGGACTCTTCCCATCTACCTGCCTTGTTACTCACAACACTTGCTTATATTCCCTTAGCCACATACTTTGTTATTTGAGAATGTGGCTGTCATCACTTATTATATAAGAGAAAAACAAAGCCCGAGTCAATTATTAGACAACAATTAACTTCATGCAGATGAAGACAAAGCTGAGACAGACGGATGAGTTTGCTCCCAGCAGCCATCAACCCCTTAGGGAAGAGCTTCCTGTTACTGAGTCATAATGCCAACTTCTAAAAAGAACTTACTACATAAAGAATTTACTACATAAATTGCCTTAATCATTAAATAACACAGCATTTTTCTGTTACTATCACTACTATTTGAACACTGTGTTTAATTCGATTCAAGTGGGCTGTTTTTGTTTTTGTTGTCATTTGTTGTTTGTTTGTTTTCATGAAAATCCCATGTGTTCAAGATAGAACCTTGAAGATGATGCTGGAGAAATCCCTTCTCAGGTTCCTATGTCTAAAAGATTCTCCAGTGCAAGACAAACTAAGTGGAATACCATAGCGCAATGTTACCATACACATTTCAGATATTAGCACTCATTGATAAGAAAAGAAGAGGCCAAATTCAACCTATGAATCTTCTGACAAAAGACTTCTAAAACAACCCTGAATTAATCTCCTAAGACTATTTTCTTGTGTGTGTTGTGGGAGGGGGAGCGGTACGTGTACATTCAAGTGCTACCCACCTTGTCTAAGACAGCATCTCTCATTGGCCTGCAACTTGCTCAGGAAGCAAGGCCAACTGGTCCATGAGCACCGCCAATACATCCATTTCCACCTCCCCAGTGCTGAGTTTACACGTGCAAGCTACCAGAGCCAACTTTTTCATCATATGGGTTCTGATGAGCAAACTCAGGCCTCATGTTTGCACGACATACATGACTGATTTGCCTCCCCATCCCAAAGGCTGTTTTCAATGTTCTCAGAAACAACATAAAAATCCAGACTTAGTCATCACTACTAGTCTTTCCCCATCCCTTATGAAGAATTCTTGGCACCAAATTAAAAAGAAAAAGAAGTGCACTGGTATCATGAGAATCATACAACAAAAGAATATTTGCTATTTAATATCTGCAACTGGGCTGCTTCTCACATATTTCTTATAGGTCTTCAAGACAGAAATGGTTAGAAAACTTAACATTATGTGGCAAGAGGACAAATTTAAAAGTTTTACTTACTTGGTATATTTAACTTATTAGAGTAGGAGAATCTCCCATAGGTATAGCTGTCAAGCTTATCTATTTTTTTACATAAAAGACATTCCTGCCTTAATTTGCAGAGGTGACATTCCTATTCTCTTCACAGCCTAATATAACATTTGATAAGCAATGCTGATCTGAGTTTTTTAAATCTTGGAGTAGGCAAGATTGGCAACTAACTTGTCCTTTTGAATCTTCTGTATTGGCATGGGGCATAAGCCAAGGAGGTTATTACTCACAAAATATTCTACAACTTCTGTTTTTACATCTTCTGATGTAGTTTTTGGGGGATAGTTAGATAGGTTTCCAGTACCATGCAAGAATTCCCTCCTTTTGAGCAAGTCTTAAGTCCAGTTAGATGGCTGTTGGTCACCCCCAAGACATAAGTGCCACTATTGCACCTCTGAGTATATCTTGCTGTGTTCCTTATTGTTATGACTCATAGACTTTGCAGCTGAGTAGGACTATGGCTGCTTTTCTCCACTGGCAGCTTATATGGCACCTTCAGGTGACAGTTGGTAGTCAGGGAAGAAAGGTCAACTCTAGCTCTATTCCTCCCAGTCTTTTGTCTGAAGTATGTGGTATCGTCAGGAATTGAGAGACAACCAAGGGCAGCAACAATAGGTGGTATTGTTTTGGGAGTTCCTTGGGCCTGTGGCCAAGCTTTCATGTCTGTCACTGGAGGATTTTTTAAAACAATCTATGGCTCCAGAGGAGAACACCATCGCTGCAAGAAGTATAACTTTATTTACAATATATATTTATAAATAGAAACATATAAATATCATTTATGTATTCTCAAGTAAATATAAGTTTAAATGTTTTTTAAAAGCCACTGGGAAACATTATTATGACCTTCAACCAGTCTTCTAACTTGCAGTAGAACATACAGTGGTAGCTGAACAGCCAGTTAGCAATTCAATATGGAGGAAACAAGGCAGTACAAGATCAGTGTCTCCATAGAAGACAGTTGCTAAACTCCTCGTATAGCCCTAGGACTTCACAAAATAAAGGAAAAAGGAAGATACAATTTAGACTCTTACAGTGATCAGACTACTAATTTCATTGAGTGTCCAGAGTCCTGCCTGATAAATAAGATGTTACTAATACATTTGGGCTGGGTCGCTTGAGGATTTACACAGTTGCACCATACCATGTTTTATATGTGCCTAGAATGATTGTCCTGGTTATTTGGTTTGGCTTGGTTTTATGTTTTGGTTTGGCTTGGTGTTTTGCTTTGTTTTGTTGTCAACTTGACACAAGATAAGGTCATCTGGGAACAAGGAACCTCTGGTAAGAAAGGTCTCCACCAGATTGTCCTATAAAGCAAGTCTGTGAGGTGGTTCTGTGTTATGTAAAAACAGCACGGTGAGTGAGCCATGGAGCCAGTAAGAGGCATTCTGCAGAGTCTCTGCTTCAGTTCTTACCTCCAAGTTCCTAGCTTGAGTTCCTGTCCTCATTCAGTGATTGACTGTGATATGAAAGTGGAAGCCAAGTAAAGCCTTTTCTCCCCATGTTGCTTTTGATCAGATCATTTTAATCACAGCAGCAAAAAGCAACCTAGGACAACAATGAACACATGAAACCTGGAAGTAAGAAATAAGGATGTGGACAGAAGTGTTAGCTCAGTAGTTAAACACACTTGCTATTCTTGCAAAGGACCCAAGTTTTAGTACCCAGCACCCACATGACAGTTTACAAACATCTGTGCTACAGTTCCAGGGGATCCAGTGGCCTCTTCTGCCCTCTGTAGACACCAAGCACGCATGTGGTGCACATACATACATGCATACAAAACACTCATACACATAAACATAAGTAAATAATATATCATTAGCTAAGAAAAAGGGAGAAGGAGGAAGAAAAGGAAGATGAGGAAGACAAAGGAGGAGGGAGAATGTGACTGAAATTACAGATTTCAACTCGGATTAGAAAATAAGATCCATAATTTTATTTATAGTGATTTTCCCCACTATACACTTTCCAAAGTGTTTGAGGCATTATCAGAATAATAAGTAAGCAATCAATGAAAAGAGTGCTAATTAGATGCTGAGACACACAGCCAAACTCTAGGTTGGAGCACAGGGTGTCTTATGGAAGAGTTGGAGAATAGAGGGACCTGGAGGGGGTCAGGAGCTCCACAAGGAGACCAATGGAGCCAACAAATCTGGGTAGAGGAGGAGGTGGGTGCTGCAGAGAATGATGCACCAACCAAGGACCATGCATGGTGTGGACACAGACCCTCTGCTCACTTGTAGTTGATGGACAGCACAGTCTCCTTGTGGGTCCCCTAATACAGGAAATAAGGACTACTTCTGACATGGATTCTAGCCCCCACACGTTGATCACTTCCCCCTGGTAGTCCAGATGAGATGTGATAGCAGAGGTCAGATGTTAGAGGAGGAGGCTCCCCTTTCTGAGGACTAAGGAAGGGAGGGAGAGGATAAGAGAGAGGGAAGGTGGGTGGGATCAAGAGGCAGTGAAGGAGGGGACTACAATTGGGATGTAAAGTGAATAAATTAAAAAGAGTGCTAATTAAGACCTTAAGCTGAAACTAAAACTATCATTAGATAATAGACACCCTGTCTATAGTACATTCACATCACCATCTTTCATCTCCTTTTCTTATTAAATATTTTTATTTATATATATTTATATTATTACACATATATACAATAAACTACCTACAGTAAGAAGAACCACAGAACAGTCAGGAATGTGTGTGTGTGTGTGTGTTACATTCATAGTGTTTTGGCTATTTGTATTTGGCAGCCTTGAAGAAAACATCTTTCCTATCTTGGTGCATCTAAAATTCTGAATGTAAATCAATACCTATCATATCTCATCATTATCAGCTTAAAACATCTATCTAAACCTGAAAACATCTTAACCCCTAAACAACTTTTTAATCACGTGGAAGTCGCCTGGAGACAGACTGGACTGAAATCTACAGAGTTGACAGGGCTGGGTTGTTTCAGTGCTGGTGGCCTGATCCTTACACCCACCCTCAGAGATGTCACCTCCCAATTCTCAGAAGATAAAAGGTCTATTTCACTTCGTTTATGTAATTTATTTTTCATAACTTATTCACTTCACATCGCTCCCACATCTCCTCCCAGCCCTACCTCCCTCCCTCTTCCTCCTATATCTCCTCCCTTAGTCCTCAGACACAGGAGGCCTCCTCCCCATCATCTGATCCCAGCCTTTTCGTCATTGTTGTTGTTGCTGTTCCTGCTGTTTGTTTGCTATGTTGCCTTTTGCTTCCTTAGGGCACAGGAAGGGATGCACCACTGTTGCCTTCACACAGGTTAATTCAGAAGACACGGGGGCTCTTACTGAGCTGGTGAAAGTTATTAGGACCAATTATGACAGATACAATGAGATCTGCCACCACTGGAGAAGCAACATCCTGGGTCCTAAAGTTGAGGCTCTCATTGCCAAGCTGGAAAAGGCAAAAGCTAAAGAACTCTCCACTAAACTGGGTTAAATTTACACTGTTAAGTTTTCTGTACATAAATATAATTACAAACTTTTAAAAAGAAACAAAAATAGGAGTATTGACATATTTCCATAGCAGCTACCAAATACCGTTTTACTTATGCAACGTGGAGTTTATTCATTTAACTTTCCAAAATTTTTAGAATATAAATATAAGTGTGACATCTGTCCAGATGTGGCCTATTAATAAAAGTGTTATGTGACATTACCAACCGAACATTGCCTTTTGTTTAGTCTCCTCTGAAGTGATTCATTTCTTCACTCTTCTTCAAGAAGTCCCATAAAATCATAAATCTTAGATTGAGCACAAATGTTTCTCCATTACACTATACCAGAACATGCCAGAAAGAATCCACAGATGTGTCTTATTTGCCAGGTATTTTGTCTGTATAATCTAAAAACACTGTGTTTTCACCCACCATGAATTCCATTTGAATAGACTGGAAAGAACATTATAGAACTAGGAATTAAAATGCTTGCATGCCCGTCTTGCCTTGGCTTTCCGTCTACCAGTGTCACTTGAGGAAGTCACTCTCCCTGTACCCTGATTCCTCATCTATAAGGATCACATTTCGGTATCATTTGTTTTCCTGAATAAGCTAAATTATGATATAACTATTGATTATCCATCTAAGAATGATTTCCTACATGAGGTATATATTCATTCCTCAATCAAGTAATCAATGATCAGTCACCTGCATGTAGGACCCAATAAGTCCTAAGGATACAACAAGTAAAGTGCTTTACCCCTGATTTCTACAAGACCATGACTGGATGGGGAAAGGTAGTCATGTGACCTACACAATGTTATCATTACTGTAACGGAGATGAAGGCCCAAGAGTTATAGGAAAGCATATAGGGCTATTAAAAGGGCAAGAAAAGTTACACAACAGATGTACATATGATTAATGACCTCAAAGAATGTGTGTTTTTGAAGAGTGTCTCTAATATTTTGTCCTTCGTGATTCTTTACAAACTAGTGCTAGTATCAACACAGTTATGTCCCTAAACGATATTTGTCTCTGATGACATGGCAGTGGTCTAGTTAATCCAAAGCCAAAATTAAAGCACTTCGTCTCTGTTTTAGTCTGAGTGGAGTCCACAAGATTCCAATAGAATATGAGTATAAATGATAGATAGATGATAGATAGATAGATAGATGATAGATAGATAGATAGATAGATAGATAGATAGATAGATAGAAAAGAGAAGAGAAAGAGTCAGTGAGTCATCCAAGGCACCTACAGTATGAACTTTTTAAAACTACATCTCGCCAACGCTTGTATATAGAGAAGCAATTTTTATTTCATGCATGAGTATTGTATTTACATCATTTTCTTCCCTCCTTCTCCCCTCTCCAACTTCTCCCATGTCTTCTTGCACTCCCTCTCAAATTTATGATCTCTTTTTTAATTGTATTGTCATATACGTTATGGATGTATTGTTATCATTACACATAACAGACACATGTATATAAAAATGTAAGCAGGAACTGTCTCTGATACTGCGTGTGTTGCCCACTTATTGATCGCTTCCTCCTGGTGGAGTGACCCTGCCAGGCCACAGAGGAAAAGGATACAGGCAGTCTCAGTTAGACTTGATAGGCTGAGGTCAGGTGGTAGGGGAGGAGGGCTCCTGCTTTTTCAGGACTAGGGAGCGGGAAGGAGACAAAAGGGTGGGAGTGTGGGACCAAAGGAGACAAGGGAGGGGCTACAACCGGGATGTAAAGTGAATAATTTTTAAAATTATAAATAAATAAATATTGCAGTTTTAAATGAGTAAGTTCTCAAGGAGACAAGAGTTTCTTGCAAAGGGGAACTACTGTGGCCTGGAGAACTGGCTCAGAGATTAAGAGCACTTGCTGCTCTTGCAGAGGACCCAAGTTTGGTTCCCAGAGCTAATATGAAACAGCTTACAGCTGTTTGTAACTCCAACATCAGAAAATCCAACACCTCAGGCCATTGTCGGCACCTACACTCATGTCCACATACTCACATGTAGTCAGTCTCACCTACAAATAATTAAAAATAATAAAAATAAATATTTGTAAAAAGAAAAATGGAGGAATACTCATGCATCTTTGCAAAGCCTGCAGATTGCAATCCTTTAGGAAGGAATTTTCACCTATCAGAAGGCGAAAATGTCTATACTTTTGTACATACCTTGTACATAAACTTATTAAAAGGAAAATCTTTACACATCAAGGTGATTATTCCAATTTTTTTTGTGGTAATAAGAATATGGTATGATCCAAAAATTCAAGTAAAGGAGGACTGTTCGTTAAAACCCTTGCACATTTTTTATTTTACTTTTAATATTTTCTTTGTTTTGTATAATGAGAATTTAAAAACCCACATATTATGTGAAATACCTTAGATTGTTCCTGTTTAGGCATGCCATTATCTTTAGACGCACATACAGCCAGACAGATCACAAAAGTCAAAGGTCAAAAAAGATATTGGCGAACTGGGGAGCCCATTCAGTTGCAATGATAGGAAACAAGGAGTTCAGAGTCTGAGAGTTTTCAGACGATAAGTGCATATCAAATGCTCAGAGACATGCATGTGGTTCTTCAAATAGCCAGCATGAGAAAATACTTCATACGCTGTCTGTTAATAAGACAAGTTAACCAGGTAAATAATTCAATTAAATTAGCAAATCTTTATTTGTAACCTACTATGTGCCAGGCACTTGTGCCTGGATACAAACATAAATATGATAAGATCTGTTTTCAAAATGAAGAATATGCTATGTCATCCTGTGGCTTTATAATGCAGGTACCTTAAAAACTGTCCAAAGACTTTTTTTTTAATGCTTCACTTGTACTAGTAAAAAGGTAAGATTAAAGACCAACAATTTTTAGCTGAGTAAAAGGATGAAAATTAGAAGTCAGAAAATCAGGACTTAAAATTTCAATACCTGATGTTGATGTCACACAGATGGCAAAACCAAAATAAGTTAGAGGAAGGGGTCAGCTTTGCAGAAGTGAGTCAGTTGGCCATGACCTGCCTGTTGTGGTCAGAAGCAATGTAACGCTCACTATGAAGTGGTGAATAACAGCAAAACCAGAACATCCAGTGTCTTCCATAAGAGGTTTAGATATTAGTTTGAAAAGCAAAATACACCGAACACATAGTTATTGAAGGATTTTTTAAATATCACATTTGTCCAATAAGCCAAAATGATAAAATAATAGAAACCTAAAGGAGCAAATGCACTGAGCAGGAAGAAGAGGGAGCCACGTGCATCGTAAAAGGCAGACCGGAAGCTGCACAGTGAGCTAACAGAGGCCGGCACACACCGGAAGCTGCACAGTGAGCTAACTGAGGCCGGCACACAGAGGGATGGCATGCTCGATGGATGTGAAACAGAATAAAGTAAAGACACATTGAGTTTGAGCTCACTTTAGCCCAATGAGCCCCAACCTATGGCCCTGGGAGCTTTTTAACTACACACAAACCTCAAAATTCTGATTCAACTAATATTCCTGGGGCCCAGAGGTCTGTATTTTGACAAGAAATTTTCCAAATAGTTTTGGTGTTCTGGCCATGTGACTCCTGGTTAACACAACGCAGGACTGAATTGCAGGAGTTGATGTGCTCAAAATGAGAAACATGATCATTTTAGATGCAGTTAAGTGATGTTTAAAATGTCATCATTAATTTAGATAATTAGAGTGAATTTAGAAGTAAGTAAGGATCATGCTGTTTTCATGACTGAGTAATACTAAGTAAATGTTTCATTAATCAATTAATTAATACAAAATATAAAATTCTAAAACCAGTTAAACACTTCAGCCAATAGACAAGATGATGCCCAAAAAACGTTTTTTACAATATTATTACAGAATGGCAAACATCAACAAGTGCCCTCTTGCCACAGGCTTCACACAGTATGTCACCTCATATTCACGCCAACTCACAAGTAGACATAATTGTCCGAAATAGGTAGCTGAGGCTCAAGATCACTAGCAAGCTTGTGAATCACAAGCTTGGAATCTGAAGCTGTGAATATTTGATGTTGTGGGTTTTAATGGTAGATGCTTAACTATGTATGAACAAGCACCATAGCAACCAACACTGGCTCAAATTTCTGAGCAGGAGTCCAGCTTTGGGTGCACTCTACTGGATCAGAAATGGCATGTGATTTAATTAAGATATTTACCTAACTACAGCTTAGAGTTCTTAACAGTCATCAGACAGGTGGAGCAACATCTGATGTTTCTGCAAAATAATTTGACTCTTCTCATGTAGGATTTCCTTGTAAATGAAGTAGCAAAGAAAATATGCCACGTTGTACTTTTCTTTTGAAATAGGAAATACAATTAACTGCCTCTTAAAATAGGGGACATTTCTCACTGCTTGCTGTTTCTCCGTTTGTATCTCAGGTAACCTTTTGCTTTAATTTTATGGATATTGTCCAAAAAGAGATAGCTGATAGCTTCACACATGTTATGCCTCATGCAGAACAGCAGATTATATGAGCTAATATATAATAACAAATGAAGTGAGGATGGCTTCTCGCATTTGCACATCCGATGCTATGACTAATGAGAGGAGGACGGTCTAGATAACATCCTACTAAACACCTTAAAAGAACCAGACATCAAACAGTAAAGTTAAGGAGTACATAAGACAAATAATGATGCATTCACTCACATGGAGGATCTAGATTTTAAAAGAATAAAACATGGAAGTAAAAATGGGACAACTGAAAAGAGGACAAGGCCCAGCAAGAGACAAAGGGACAAAGGGACTGGCGTGATGGCTCAGGAAGGGAAGGCAACCGTCACCAAAGGCTGCTGAACTGATCTTAATGTCTAGGACCCACATGGTGCAAGGAAAGAAGCAGCTTCCAACATTGTCCTCTGGCCTCCACACAGGCACCATGGCCCGCTCTCCTGTGTGTGCTCATACACACACACATACAAGAAATGGTTTTAGTTTTGACTGTGGAAAAGAGAAAGAACAAGTATAGAATTGGGGAGTAGATATGACCAAAGTGCATGACACAAATGTGTGAAAATGCCATGAAACCTATTTTTTTATATTATGTGTGTGTGTGTGCTGATTAGAAAAGTAAAACAAGTATACAGTACATTTTACAAAATATTCTCTGCTCTGGTACTTGTAAACCTTCAACTTTAAAAAGAAATATTTAACTGCCACAGAGATGAAATAGGAAGCTATTCTATCATCACTCAAGCACATAAATTGCTCTGGGAAACCAGAAACTGGATCCTCTGAGCTCTGTGTTTGAGTATAGCCAAAGCAAATTCACCTAACAGTTTGACATATATTGCCAACAGGAAACACAGCTGGATTATCCTACCCTTCAAACACACCTACTTTGTCATTTAAGCACAGAAGCCATACACTCTAGACATACTTCGCATTTTACCCCTCTATTTCTTCAAGCCGTAGATGCCTGTTAGAATTTTCTGTGCAAGCTCCACAACTACTCTCTCTCTCTGAAATGTTTATCACTTGAGGGTTGTGGTGTGTTTGTAATTTTAAAATGCCAAAGTTTTAACGCCCTCCTCTCTTGGGTCTATGTGTGAGGGTACCACAGACATCATTGTTTGTCCTGAGCATCTAAGAGCTTTGCATCTGGTTTGGATACGTGATAATGATGCTCAGAAAGGTTCCCATTTAGTCTCTAGATTGTTCTGAAAGAAACAAAGAAAAGGAAATAAATCATTCACAATTTTATCTAGCTATCTTTAAGTCTTTAAGACTAGCTCACAGCTTGCTGGTAGATCTCTTGAGGTCCCTGAAAGAGTGGTTGGAGATTTGAAAAGGTCTTTCTGACTCATTCATGAAAGAAAAAAAACAGGCTGATGAAATTGCTCAGTGGTATGGGATTTCTCAGAGCCCTGAGTTCAACCTCCAATGCCGTCAACAAAAGATAAATATTCTGCATGGGCCCAGAGGGCTGTTCTGAAGATGGCAGAACTTGGGCAGGACTGCTTGGAAGGAAGAGGCGTCTTCCTTGAGTCTAACTATGTAATGTAATGTAATCGTATAAACAATGATTTTCTTTTCCATTGCAGTTTTTACTCCTTGCATCTCTCAGCACTTTACTCTCTATCTTATTCTGAGTTTCAAAATAAAAGATAAAGGGGAAGTGAACAATGATAAAAAAACAGTTCAAAGATCACACAAAGGCAGAACTGAGTCCATGAAACAAGTTTCCACAACAAACCACCAAACCCCAATGGACTGAGCACACTGCCATACAAGCCACAGTCTTCTGTCAAAATCAGATTCAACAAAAGAAAGCAGTTTGGAATCAAGGTCAAATAAATGTGCTCTCCCAGAAAGGTGTAAGCAGCCCCCCCCCACCCCCGCCGAATGTCTAGGACAACCTGTAATACACCCAGCATATTGTCCAGATTTTTCTTTTCACAACCAGCTGAACACACAGAATGTTCTTACTTTATCCTTTTGTTTCTTTAATTGCTACTTTGAGCTCTTTTTTCAGTTATCTTTGACCCTGCAACACAATGCTTCACAATAAATATTTATTGAGCTAACTAAAAACCCTTTCTAGAGGCTGCCTTATTAAAGACAGGTTTTCAAAAACACGACATATAAGTGGGAAGACCTACTTAATGAACACAGGTTAGTTGGCAATCCTGCTTAATAGGAGATTCATACAGAAAATTGATCTTAGAGGTGTGTATTCAAAGTATAATGTTTTGTTTAAGGTATTCTAGTAACAAATACCAATGTATTAGCCCTAAAGCGTGTGCTTTTTTAGCTAACACTTTACTGTCACAGCCTTCCTATTCCTTGATGATTTTATTATAATTGTGCATTGGGGATATGAGCATGTATATTCATATCCACCAGCATGTCAGATCACTTGGAGCTGGAGTTACAGGCAATTGTAAGCTACCCAAAATGGGTGCTGGGAACTGAACTTGGGCCCTTTGAAAGACATCAGAGTACGTAAACAGAGTATGTATACACTCTTAGCTCCTGATCCACCTCTGCAGCACCCTCCCCCTTTTGTTTTTCTACCAAACATAAATTAAGGTAAGTGGGAAACAGCAACCATGCCTCAATACACATAAACATACTTTAATTCAGCACACATAAATATTAACATTCTTAATATTTAGTAGTTATAATTTCTACTCTAAGATTTCTACCCAGAGTGAGAAAAAAAAGTAATGTATTTCCCACAGTGGCTTCAATCAGTAATCTTACGTTACTGAATTATCTCTACCTACACTCATTTTCCTAAAACAAAAAGAAAGGATTTTTGGACCAAAAGCACAACACCAAAAATTCTATCATTGTTTAAGTTAAGAACTGAAAGTGAGAAAAAAAATATTTCTACACATACCCTTCATCTGTCACCTCTTCTGCACATGGGACCATTTTCTAAATTCAGTAGTGATAATTAGAACAACCAGAAAAAATAACATTCCATAGCCGAAATGATGCCCATCAGAGAGGAGAGACGTTTTTATGGAGCTTGTCCCAGGTGATTGCTGAACTGTAATACTTAAGGAAATCTGTCATAAAGAACAAATCTACTTAATAAATAAGGGGGAATAAACAAAATTGAAACCTTTCCATAACCATGGCAAACCTGAACCACACAAAAGTATACCATTCCCTATAGACATTACTGCCTCAAATCCTTAGCAACAGCGAACACTGTAAGACCTTGGCAACTACAATGATGTATTTTCATTGCTTCTGTGTATGTTTCATTTTCCCAAGTAATATCCAAGATGAAATGAGAAGAGTTTTCTGCTGCAAAAGTATAATAAACATCAAAACAAAGAAGGCAGCCGAGACATCTGAGTAGCTCCTGGTAAATGATGTACAACTTAGCCAGTTTGAGTTGACACAAGGAAGAAATGATGGTTGTCGAGCTATCTGACTTCAGATCATAACATTTGCTTTATAGGTAGAAGACCCATACCACTTCCCACTCACGTAAACAAACAGCCGAGAGGTGGTAAAAACAAAAACAAAAGTTGACTCAATGGCATGGACATGCATAAATGGCAGTCTGTGCCCAGTCTGCCATCTACCTTGTCACTCAGTACAAACTAGAGTTCATAGCCAAACAACGATGGATCTCACAGGATACTTGTACAAATCTGAAACACAAAGATGGAAATCTCAGTGCACAGTGAATTTCTTGCTAGAAATCAGTGCCTTTTTCCCCCCTGGAAACTCAATCTCCAATAATGCTGTCCCATCTACAGTCACACGTCTGTCATTTTCAGTCAGTGGTTCTTCTCCTACAGCTTCCAGATGGTTGGGTAGGCAGCTGCTTGATGTACACCTGAAACGCCTGAATCTTATCTGCCCAGTCATCTTGAAGGACCCAAGTCATGTGATAGCTTTAGTCCTCCTCTGTGGAAAAGGAGAGAAAAGTACTCAGAAAGTAACATATTTACATCACTACAAAGTCCTGTCTGTAGAAGTACGTTTTCACACATGAATATAACAATATACCATGAATTGCACCCTGGTTACAAACGAGACTCCCTGAATCCCTTGTTCAAATAAAATCAGTCTAGAAACTAAAATTAAATAAACAGTAACAACTGTCAGCATCCAGGAATGGTAGCATACAGCTTCAATCCCAAAACTCTGAAGCTGAGGCCAGAGGATAATGATTTTGAGGCTGCCTTGAATTTTATAGGAAGACCCTGTCTCAAAAAACCAATATAACAACCAAAGTGGTGGGAGGCAGAAAAAACACAGAAGCTCTGACAACATTTGAAGCCTTGTACACATTAGCCATATATAGTATCACACAGCCACAAGAGGCCTGCTTTATTATCATTCCTAGTTACAGACAGAGATGTCAGGGTGAAATAAAACACCTTGCTAACATGTCCTAAGGTTATTATTTTAAGTCTTGAATTCATAATCACTAACTCATATGCAAACAGCCTGGAGCCAACTGCCCATATGTATCTTAATGTAGTAGCAAAGAACAAAATGGGAATGATTCAGTTCCTGTGGCTGAGAGCCCCTTTATTCAGGAAAACCTGAAGAATAGCCTATTACGATTCTGTAAAGCTACTGTCTACAAGATTCATTTATCACCAACTATCAAATATCATTCCAGTCCTTAATTTTATGTCCAGTCATCTTGTCTCTAAAATCCCCTACAAGTAATATGCTTTAGTCACGTACTGGAGTTCTTTCTCAGTGATCAAAACCCAGTACAAGGCAGAGTCGACAGCCAGACTCTGCCAAGACAGGGTAAGCAAGTCCTCAATAGTTCCTGCTTCACAAATATGTCTGTCAGTTAAACTGGTCCAGAAGACTGAAGATGATGCTCTTGGCTAGACAGATAGCTCAGTGGTTAAGAGCACTTGCTGCTTTTCCAGAGGACCCAGCATCTATATGGCATCACACAACTGCCAATAATTCCAGTTTCACAGTATGTGACATCATCCTCTGGTTCTGCAGGCACTGGGTAGGTACACACCAGAGGCACATATACATATGTAGACAAGACGTATGTATAAAACATTGTAAAAAAAAAAAAAAAACAATAAATCAAGCTTTTTTAAATACAATGTGCTTAGAACACAAATTTTAAACATTTAAAATAGAGCTGAAAAGATGCCCCAGCAGTTAAGAACATTGGCTGCTCTTCCAAAGGACCTGAGTTCAGTTTTCAGCACTCACATGGCAGCTCCCAACCATCCTTACCTCCAGTTTCAGGGGACTCAGCACCCTCTTCTGGCCTTCAAAGATACCAAGTGGTACACAGACATACACACGGACAAAACACCAATACACACAAAAAAAATTTAATCGTAATATTTAAAATATGTCCAGGTCTTGGGGGCCAATGAGACAACTCCCCCATCAATTCTGACAACCTCCATATGATTCCTCAAACCCATAAAAAAGCAGAAGGAAAGAAGTCCAAGTATCACACAACCCTGCTTTTGTGGGGAATCTAAAACCATTGACCGCATATGGAACTGATGGTTCCAGGATGCTACAAGAATGGTGAGAAGGTAAGGAAAAAAGTGGGCCAATGACTGCAAAGTTCCAGTTAGATAGAAGAAAGACCTGTATACTACTGCAAAGGAAAGTGCCCACAGTTGATGGTAATGTACTACTTAAAAGGGCCTCTAAATATTTCCACGGCAATGAAATGTCAGGGATTTAAAAAGATAGACTTAAAGACTGTTTGAGCTGATTTAAACTTGCTTTGTACTGTATCATACAGTTCAGAAACTACTCGGCCGCACACTGTCCTCCAGTGGCCTCCGTATCTCCACAAATTAGAATCATGAAATTATTTCAATGTATTATGAATAGCACTTCTTAAAACAGAAGAGAATAAAATCAGTAATGCTGATAATAATTTCATACATTTCTTTTTGTTGATTATATGGTACACATAATGGTGATAGAAAATGCATAAAGAAACTGTGGTACATATACACTATGGAATACTACTCAGCTATTAAAAACAAGGAATTCCCGAAATTTGTGGATAAATGGATTGAGCTAGAAATGATCATAATGAGTGAGTTAACCCAGAAGCAGAAAGAATCAAAGAATCAAAGAATACTCACTTATATCTGCATACTAGCCCAAGGGGCATGTCCCACGAAAGCCTTCACTTACCAGGAAACTGGGACAGAGGTGAAGGCATCCTATTGGGACTCTAAATGAGAGATGCATCAGAGAATAGCAAAATAAAAGGATACAGAGGGTGCTAGAAACCTACAAGTAGAACATTATGATAGGCAGATTTGGGCCCAGGGGTCCCGCTCAAACTAAGGCACCAGCCAAGGACAATACAGGAGGTAAACTTTAAACCCCTTCCCAGATCTAGCCAATGGTCAGAATATTCTCCACAGTTGAGTGGAGAGTGTGATACGACTTTCTCACATACTCTGGTGCCTCACATTTGACCATGTCCCCTGGAGGGGGAGACCTGGTGGCACTCAGAGGAAGGACAGCAGGTTGCCAAGAAGAGACTTGATACCCTATGAGAATATATAGGGGGAGGTAATCCCCCTCAAGAGCAGTCATAGGGGAGGGGAATAATGGGAAAATGGAGGGCGGGGAATGGGAGGATACAAGGGATGGGATAAACATTGAGATGTAACAAGAATAAATTAATTTAAAAAAAAAGAAAATAAAAATCACAGACCAAAAAAAAAAAAGAAAATGCATTTCTTTTTTTTTTTTTTTTTTTTGAAAATGCATTTCTTAGTATAGCATCATCAAAAGTGTTTGAAAACATTACAACAATAAGAGTGGGAAACCCAATAACACTGATTAAGGTAATTTTAAACTTTTTAAAGTATCTCCAAATTCTAGTCCAATTCTTTAAAAGTTGGTACCGAAATGGAAAGTTTTCCTTCCTTTCAGCAAGGGCAATATTGGAAATATCTTTGCAATCTGTTTGCCTATTTGATTGCACCATCACAACTAACATAGCTCTGCTTTAAAAAGAAAGAGAACAGTTGGTCCTCTGTTGTTGAAAATCAGCCACAATTCTTTAATCAATAAGTCTATCTTCAAATCTATAAACCCAAACAAATTTCAGAAAGACCCTTGGGGTAAATATACCCAACCTCTCTTTATAGTGTTTCAAGAACTATTTAACTGCAATTTCTCGAACACACTGCTTGAAACGACACTTTTTAGGCACATGATTTACCAAAATATTTATTGCAATAATATTTGGTAGTTGTTTCATGAAAGGACATTCTTCTGTCTTTCTCTTTTCCAGTAATGGTCAGCTTCTTGGAGAAATGGAGCCAGCAGCTGACTTACCCCTTAGCCACCTGAACATAGCTCTATGTTAGAGATCCATCAGATGTGAGTGCCTGTCCTGACCCTGTCATACGAACACTCTGGGGCATTTTGTACTCATGGCACTCTCTCTATTTCCTTCATACACAGAGAAGAGGAAAACCCTACCTTAAGCTCCTCTCATCTCTCATCTCACGGAGCTCAAGACTGATATCATATCCTTTCAGCTACAAAAAAAATGGATTCTATTATAGGGTTGGGTATGTAGCTCAGGGGTGCAGTTCATGTCTAGCATGTTCAAGGTCTGAGTTCAAACTTCAGAAACATAAGAGAAAAAAGTTCTACCATAATTGTTTCATTCATTAAATCTTTTTTGTTTGGGTTAAGGTTCCTTGGAAAAATAAGAACAAATATATAACCAATCAATTCATTTCACGCATGTGGTGGGTAACCTCTACTTGTCAATTGCAGCTCTGTTTGCTGTAGTTTTCTTATGAACAGTACAGAGCCAGATGCTGCAATTTTTCCAATGAGTCTTCCCTTGATGAGTTTTCCCCTGGACAGTATTACATGGAAGAAATCTGTAAACTTGAAAGCATGATACAAGATAAATATGTTTACATACATTAACTGGATGCAATTTTTCAAAAAAAAACTTACTTTACATCAAAATATTTTTAAAAACTATTATTATTGGCATGTAGTATTAAGAAAACCAGAGATGAAAATATCTATGCAACCAACTGCAAGAGGAAAAACACTTCATGACATCAGCTAAATTTCTATGAAACATATCTCACTAAACAAAATTAACTGAAATATCACATTTCCTCTCAAATAAGGAAGTTCTTAATATCCATGCCATTCCAAAGTAAAAGCATAGACTGATACAATTATGAGCATGACCATATTGATGGGACTTTCCATCAGTTTCCCTTAAACAGCCTGTGGCGTTCCTGAGGGTAAATTCCAGAGATGTCACAGACCTGGTTCTTTCACAGTAGCAACAGGACTGTACTACATATTTGCCTATTGGATAAATTCTGACACGCACTGAACTCTGGGAGATAATGCTCCACGGCCCCCTCTGAGGTAAATAGAGTAGATGACATTGGTTTATGCTTAAAGTGGTGATGCCACTCAAGTCCCATTTGTAAAGAAAAGAATCACAGGCTACCAAGAAGAGACTTGATACCCTATGAGCATATACAGGGGAGGAGGTCCCCCTCATTCACAGTTATAGGGGAGGGGAGTAAGGGGAAAATGGGAGGGAGGGGGGAATGGGAGGATACAAGGGATGGGATAACAATTGAGATGTAATGTGAATAAATTAATAAAATATATTTAAAAGAAGAGAATCACATGCTTGCTCAGTTATAAGCCTCAGTCACAAATAGTCTGCATTTCAATTACCTTTAATGTAAGAAATTCTAGAACATTCTCACTTGGGTTCCAGATTTCATCTTCTTCTATAAAGAAGTAGAGTAAATGTAGACTCAGAAATATTTCCTGCTTCTCCTCTTCCCAGGATCTTGGGAGAGCTACAGTCCTCTGAGAAATAAGATGTCTTTGAAAGACTGAGATGAGCACCATGTACATCGTGCCCTATGAAGACAAAGACGCTAAAAACTTGACTAACAGACAAGTCGCAAGTGATTTGGAGAGAACCTTTCACCTAAATCCTGACAGTTCTCAAAATCTAGTGGGCGGATAAACGCTGACACCTGTTAACATCCAGAAACTTAGGAAGGTAATTGGGTCACATCTGTTAATTACTTTGAGTTCCATAGAAACGGATGCCAGAGAAATTCCTGACATTGTTAGAGGAATGTCACCAGGGCCAGAAGGTAGAACAATTTCTCAACAGCTATAATCTCAGGGAAATTGTCTTCACATGAGTTTCTGTTTCCATCATGCGCACACACACACACACACACACACACACACACACACACACACACCAAAGTGATACTGTGATATTTATCAACCTGTCCCCTAACAGCAGCCCTCAAAAAAGGAAGAGGAAACAAGGCTGGTGACAATGGCGGCACAAAGCAGGAATTCAAGGAAATGGCTGAGTTGTTGGGTTTTTTAAAATAAGGAATATGCTTGAAGAAGAATACAGTAAAAGCAAATTACATCATCTGCATTCACATAAATGAAGTCCAGGTGAGGCTGCTGAGCCACAGATGTCTTGTATATGGCAGCTCAACACCTTCTGGACTCCCTTGAGAGAGGGTCTAACCTGTCTTCTTCTCAGGACTAAAAGAATGCCCACAACAGTCCTAGAACTCCAGAACTAGGTAAAAAGAAATTAGAGATTTCAATTTGACCATAGAGGAAATGTAAAGGTAGATTTACCTCAAGGACAGAATTACCTGGCTTACATAACAATGCATTCCCTAGATCAGCTCCCATAACACAGTGGGATGCTAACACTCCTTTCTTCCTCTCTCCTTCATGATTCATTATTATCGAACTTTTTATCCAAAAGGAACAAGTCATTTACCTCTTTATATTTTCATTCTCATTACTAGAAAAATTGATGGGGCAGCTGGAAATGGGCTACATTTACACAAAACCACCGAATACTGTTGGAGAGATTCCCATTTCTTTGTGAAACAAAGGAATAACTCCCATCACCACACCCAAGCCATCCTGGGAGACCACAGAGACCAAGCTGAGAGGAGGCTGACACACAGACATACATCAAAAGCTAGCTCCAGCTGTTGCTACAACAAAGCCTGGTTATGGTGTAATCAGAGCCATCCAGGCTCCATAAAAACTTCATTTACCCATAATACTCATTACGGCTCCTTCCCACTTTCTTTCCTATGTCCTCAACTTGGAAATACAGGGGTCAAAGAGACTCGCCCATTTATGGTGAGTCTCTTAAGCCATTGCTTCCATTTTTTTAGACCCACATAAAGAGCAGAAAACATAAAGTTGGAAGGGTTATAGCATCCTCCCAAACAGTAACCAACCACGTGACCTCTACCCCGTCATCAAACCCATGCAATGAAGCGTTTGGTACCTGTGAACCTTAACACCCCTTCTGACTTAGGAAATGTCTTTAGTTTTTCTAAAACATTTTACTCCTTTACACCCCGCCCTTCTGCCTTCCTATAGCTTTGTATTACTAAGCTCCTACATACATAGCCTGCCAGGCAGAGGAAGAAGAGCTAAATAGCAAGAAGCAAGAAAAAATTCAAGGTCCTATTGCGTACAGGCTGAATGTTGGCTATTTGTCCTTATTTGCTTATCCATAAGATGAGATAGGTAATAACATCCACCTTCCAGGGTTGTGAGGATTACAGGAGATCCTGAATGCCCAGTGCTTGACACATGTGAGTTCAGTTACTTCAGCACTTACTATTCTCTAGACTCTGAGAATGTAGGGCTGTGAAAAGCAACGCTCCTGCCTGGGTAGGCCACCATTTGGTGAGCTGTCGAGCTCTTAAGCAAATCACAGCTAAAGAATGAGGCTGATATATGCGATGGAGGCAGTGCAGAGCAACTCAGTGTGGACATGAACTCTGTTGAGAATATAGACAAAAACACTTTTTAAAAGAAACTTTAAGTAGAATGAGGCCCAGGAAAAACTGAGAACAAGTCCATAACAATGTTAGAGGACTTTGAAGATTCCAAAGCAGCGGTTCTAAACTTGGGCGTCGCAACCCCTTCGGCAAACCTCTATTTCCAAAAATATTTTATATTACAATTCATAACAGTAGCAAAATTACAGTCATGAAGTAGCAATGAAAATAATTTTATGGTGGGGGGACTCCCCACAACATTAGGAGCTGTATTAAAGGGTTGCAGCATTAGAATTATTGAGAACCACAACTCTAAACCTTAAAGGGGTCACACTGCCCAGACACCTTGGGTACAAGAGAAGTAGGCTAAAGAATTGGGCTGAGGCCCCCTTAAGCAGGCAATCATGCAAATGCTAGCTGTTGTTGATAGCTCTGCCCCGGTGATTTAGTACATCCTAAACAGAACCTCTCTTTTCAATGCAGCTTCTCTCCCTCTCTCGCCTTTCCTTTTCTGTTGCCATAGTAATTCTACTCTGATGACTGATATTTTAAATTCTCTTGGGGGCTTTTTACCCCTTTGCCTTCCATTCTTGCCTTCTGCGCTGATGATATACAATGTAGCACTTCAAGTTAGAACTTCCCTGTATTTTTGTTTCTCTTCCCATGGTTTCCACACAAACCTGACCTCCTGCCTGAGTTTATTGCAGCAGCCTCGCTACTAGTGCCTTATCGCCATATTTTGTCAACTTGAAGAAGCCCTGTCCTTACATTACACATCATAAACTATTACTTTATGAATAAAGTATAATAAGGCTTTTTAAAAAAAATCAGTGGCCTCTGACCAACTGTGCGATGACACGTTTCCTAAGACCTTCAATGACCTTTGAGACATTGCATTCTATCCATGGGGTGTGGAGAGAAGTGACTGCTCTCTCCAAAACGATCTTGCACTCTCCAAAAGCTCAAGCCTCTTCCACACTCTGACATCTGATACAAATGGCATCCCCTAAAAACTGTCTACGATTCTAGAAGTGAGTTCAATATGACCAGTACTTTTTTAACCAAATCAGAGTATTCGAAAGCGCCTGCAGGGCTGTGAGCTACTGCCTGACACATTCTCTGTGCTGCTTCTCTGCCTAGGACACCTGCTATCCTTCATCGCCCTATGTTATTTATCTTCTCTGCCCCATGGGGTCATTAACTCTATCTCTCCCCATCTGCTCCTTATTTCACTCTTCTCAAGATCCTTACAGTTTGGCTCTGTTGTTTGGGGCAATAAAGCCAAATGGAAGCTCTATAATTTGTGACCTCTGATATATTTTAGAGTAAAAAGACAAACATGAACCAGCCCAGGAAAATAGCTACTACAAAATTCCATCAGTGTGAGGGCAAATCGGCTCCTATTGGAGACGCTAACAGCCATTAGGGAAATGAAGTCAGATTTCAAACTTGGCCCACAAAGCATGCATCCTATCTTTTAATGCTCTGGTGATAATGAAGCGTTTTATTTCCACAGCCTCTTGCAGACTTGCAGAAAAAACCAACTTTTTGAGGCCCCCTCTTGGCTTCTGTTCTCTGAGGTAGCGACAACTTGGAGAGCTTACCACTGTGGTGGGCGTAGAGTGCTGCCTTCTCTCCTGGTCTTAGAATAAAGCAGTTACATTCCTAAGTAACCAAGTATTATCTGCCCTCTTGCACAAAGTATTGACTTAATCATTTTATTACATTCGTCACTGAATATAGTAACTAGACTAAAATCATTTATTTGCCCCTGAAGGCCTAAGCTTTCAGATGTATGTAATAGCATATAAACCTTTGGGAAGTTTTCATGGTTTCATTTAAATTCTATCCTTATATATATTCAATGGGTATCCACAGCTGACAGAAGGAAAAGTGCTAAAGACTAACAAAGTAATGATTGTCAGTGATCTGCCTGAGCATTACTGTGATGCCCCACCCTCTGGCCATGACAACACTTGTTGTTTGTATTCTGAAAGGAAGCCTGGGTGTGATTCCTTACCTGGCAAGGAGAAGAATAAACTTGGTGGCAAACACTTTTTTCCTTGCTTAATGATGTTGCTTCATAGATCATTAGCTTAGGAAGCCTGAAATAAAATGTATGTGAAGGAGGGATCCTCTTGTTGGATGACAAGTGTTTTCCATGGGTTGATTATGCCACCTTTTGGTTGAGATCTTCAGGAGGAAAGTCACAATGACCTTCAAGTGGCAAAACCAGATAAGGTCTTCTCGCCCTCCACCTAACCACAACACCTAAAGATCTAAATCACTTGGAATTTGCTTGGGATGAACAGTTATAGACTCAGAATACTTAAGATGTTTTTGTGACCCCCAAATGCATAGCTATGTCATTGAACATGAGTCCCGGAAAACAAAGATTCATAGTCCCCTAGTTATACCTCTGGTAGCTTCATGGACTCCTTCAAGAAACTCTTACATCCCCAAACATATGTAAGGCAAAGCAGACTCCCTCATATAGCAAATTATCAGGAACATCAATCACAGTATTGATTACTTATCCTAGTTAATAGTTTTCTGAACTTGTGGTGACTGTTCTAATGTATGTATTTTCTTCCTGCCTCTGCTATTGCTCTTTATCAAAGAAAATTTGTTATAATAATAATCAATATTATTTCTATATCTAATGGTGTACCAGTAGATGATACCATACTTTTTTTGTTTGTTTTGTGTTGTGCTTCTTGTTGTTGTTATTGTTGTTGTTGTTTTAAGCATGGCTTCTCTGTGTAGCCCTGGTTGTCCCGGAACTCATTCTTTAGACCAGACTAGCCTCAAACACACGATCCAGGTGCCTCTGCCTCCCGAGTGCTGGGATTAAAGATGTGAGCCACCACTGCCCATTGGAGTCCACCTTTCTAAATGTATGCACGCTCTTATGGATTTTTCTCCAGATCCTCCTTCTCCCTCTCTCACTTTCTCGATCTCCCTACTCCCATTGATCATGGTCATTGGCCTACACAAACTGAAGCACCAATCAAGGACAATGCAAGCAAAGAACCTAGACCCATTGTTAATATATAGCCAATGGACAGCTCATTCTCCACTGTGGTGCAGGGGGAGCAGAGACTGCCTCTGATATGAGCTCTGGTGCCAGCAATTTGATCACTTCCCCTTGGTGGGGAGGCCCTGTGGGCACATAGAGAAAAGGGATGCAGGCTATCCAGATGAGACCCAATAGGCTGTGGTCAGCTGATGGGGGAGGAGTGACCCCTGTCAGAGGTCTAGGGAAGGGGAATAGGGAGGGAGAGGGAGGGAGAATCAGAACAGGAAGATAGGAGTGAGGGGATAATAATCAGGATGTAATGTCAATAAATTATAATGAATTTTAAATGAGGAAAAGAAAATGAGTCAGCAAGAGTGGCTGCTGCACTTAAGGCAATTTGTGAGCTAGTTTATAATTTATGCATTAGAGCCTGACAGAACTTAAGGACTTAACTCCCACTTTATGATGAAAGCATGTGTAATGGCATCTCTCATTGGTATCTGATTCAACTTGTTCATTGAATCTGAATCTAACACCTTGAATAAGATCTCACCCACCATTGATGTCACCAACATCTTAATCCCTAAATGTGGAGCTACAATCAAATACAAAAGGCCTTATTTTCAGTCCCAGAACAAATCATATCATGGTCTCTTTGATTGTCTCAGAAACAGCTGCTCTGCTTGGTGTTAAGCAGCATTAGCCAAACTGGTTGTTTATAATGAAAGTATACAGGGAAAAGAAGGAAGCAGAAAGGAGGCCATGACACAACAGGCACATAGTTTTCCTCTTCTAGACTAATAGTCAGCTATGTCCTAAATCTTCTATTTGTACCTTTGAAATTGTCACATCAAATGCAAACCCCTCTACAGCTTTTCACTGAGCATGTTTACTGCACCTGTCGGCACACCCCATGCCCAGCAGCAGGTGGACACCACAAAATGATCTCATATTGCTTTGTTGGACATTTTTGACTTACTGGTGTTTTCCTTTTATATTATGATGTCTGATTTTATATCTTTAGAGGTTTTATTTGTGTGTATGTATATGTTCATGTGTGCATGGAGGCGCATGCATGTTTACATACATGGATTTTATGCATGTGTGTCTGTGTGTTTCTTGTGTTTTCTCTTTGTTTTGGTTTGTTTTGGGGGGCTTGGGGGGGAATTCCAGATTTTGGAGCATTGATGTTTTGTTTTGTTTTGTTTTGTTTTTTAAAATTCTGTTTTATTTGGCTATTTGTGTGTTTTCCAAAGAGAGAAAGAAAGAATGCATGTAGCCAGAGGGGGCTTGTAAAACACAATCAGAATATATTGCATGAAAAATCATTTTCAACAACAACAACAAAAAACCTCTTTCCCCTCTTGTTCATGGGGACACTGAGGTCCAAAGAATCTAAGCAATAAGCTTATAAGTCTGAGGGAGTCACACCTTTTCAGAACCAATAATATACACTTGCTGGTCCATCCTTGCCACCAGGGGAAACAACGATCACAGGCTAGATCTGCTGTCAGTCAAGACTCATGAGAGCATCTCCCTTGGGATCCATACACCCATGTATAGGTATCACTATAGATTGAAGATGCTGAGATGGTCCCATGCCCATGCTCCAAGTGACCTGCAGCCTTCACGTTCAATCATCCCTCGTAAACAACCCACATCTATGCAATGTTGAATAGTCCATTCTGGACTACTCAGGTGTCTAACATAATTCCTTTCTAGAAAACTATAACCAATCCTGTCTAGCCTTCCACTGTAGCCAGCACAGATTCTGTGCATCAACCAAACATGATACCTGCTGTTCAAGATCTAGGTAGATACCATTTCCACTGATGCTCACTGATGCTCAGGTGAAGATCTTCCTTAATTTGGTTTGGAGAACATGTCTTAATTCCCAGATCAAGAGCTCCGCTTATTACAGAATGCTATTTTTTATGGAACACTATTTATCAGTGAAATGGTTCTGGGGTTGTTGTTGTTGTTGTTGTTGTTGTTGTTGTTGTTGTTTAATTGTGCAGCAGAAGTGAAGAAATGTGTGCTCCTTCCAGCTAAAAATAAAAACATCTGATAAACCAGCACCTGTGATGTTAATGGTTGGACATTAGGTAGGACAGGACAAACAGGTATCCTCCTAAGCACTTTTTGACAAGTACCCAACTTAATCCTGAAGTGATGCTAAAAATCGGCATTACTGTAATTCCATTTCACAAAGAACTGAGACACAAACATATTAGGTAACTTGATGAGAGTTGTTACAGCAAATAAACATAAGACCAGGACTATATGCCCAGAAGCCGCATCTTTGACACAATATACCTAATGTACATAAGTTGAAAAAATAAACAATGCTCTCTCTCTCTCTCTCTCTCTCTCTCTCTCTCTCTCTCTCTCTCTCTCTCTCTCTCGTTTCAAGATAAAGTTATATTTTAGAGTCTGAGAAAATTCTTCAGATGACAAATTGAATAAATCCTGAGTCCATCATCTGACAATTTGCATAATTCAACTCACAGCTTTATAAAGTCTAAAAAGATCCAGTTAAAAGATGAGAAATATTCTATACCACATAACCACAGTGATAAACTAATTTACCAGTTTACTATCATGTACTAGACTGGTGTCATATATTAGATATGATCATTTTGCCTTGTTGATGAAAACAAGAGTTAGACGTTCTTTTATAAATGTATTCACGCCCTCCCAGGGACGGACGGGTATGTCTTGGCAGGGTGTGGCAGCACATGCCTTTAATCCCAGCAGAGGCAGGTGAATCTTTGTGAGTTCAAAGCCAGTCTGGTCTACAGAGTGAGTCCAGTACAGCCAAGGCTACATAGAGAAACTGTGTCTCAAAAAACAAAATCAAAAAACAAAAACAAACAAAAAGTGTCATAGCACAGGCAATGCATGGTATATGTTAAATTGACAAGCTGACAGTAAACACATTTTTTTAATTCTTCTAGAAATATTTGAACATTCCACATTCCAAGTAGTAAGGATTTTTTGTTAATTTGAAATTAATAAAAAGTAAAACACTACCAAAATTTTGTGATTTTATTACAGTTGTGGTAACACTGCTTCTCAGATTTTAATAAAATGAAATGAACACCTTTCTACCTTACTTCAATATTTTGATTATATTTTTAAAACGTATGAATTGGATACTAGGTAAATAATTCCTAGTTACTAAATAACAACTTCAGTTAGAGATTTATTTTGTTTAATGTTTACACTTTCATTTCATGTCTGTTTTTCTTCCACAAATAATAAAGAAAGTGCCATAAATCCCTTTGACTATAAATCGTAGAAAGGTTGCAGAACAAACCACACAAACATAAGAAATGCACACAGTTTTGACAAGCTAATTCTCCTCACTGCAAATACATGACTTCTCTGATGACTCGCCATGCATTCACTGTGGAGCATAAAGCTGCATATGCTTCGTGTTGGGAGTTGGTGCTTTAATCTTCTTATCTAGTTTTCTCCATTTGCATAATGTGTTAGTAATCACCAGTCATTCCTCTATGAACTATCCCCAATTAGTTTCGGTCTGAATGTTTGTAGTCATTTTCATCCTTCATTCGTTTTCACTGAATTCTATCAGAATAATGAAGAGCTCTGTAAGAATTTTCTTCCTGTGGGCTTAATTTTGCTGGCCACTTTTTGAAATTGATGTTGGAGGGCTCAGCATGTGACACATAAGGAGAGACAAGGCTTTCACAGGAGTGATCAAGGTGACAAGTGTTAGGGTGGGCTCTGGGCTCTAATCCCTTCTGACTGGTGTCCTGGCAAGAGGAAGAGTCTCCAGGGACACAGAAACCACAAGAGCACAGAGGCATATGACAAGGCAGCAAGAGCCTGTCCATCTGCATAGCGAGGAGATGTGTCTGGCTAAACCTCTGACTTATGACTTTCAGCTTCTGTAATTGTAAGAAAGTACATTTATTTTTGCTTAAACCACTTTGTGTGAGATATTTTTGTTATGGCAGGACGAGCAGACCACAGAGAAGCTTCCTCTGCTTCCGCACAGAGCCAAGTCCATGGAGGCACAGCCTCAAGAATTCAGGTTTGTTTCTTCTGTCTCATTTTTATGCCCTTCTTTCCGTGTCACAGTTCTTCTCCTTTCTAGTCACTCATACCAAACATAAACATAAGACTTCATAACATTAGCAAAGTAGGTCAGTTTGGAAACACATGTTGAAATCTTGACAATTGGTTCAGTATAGAGAGGTCAGGCAGTGGGTTAGCCAGAACAAAAGATATAGGAAGAAATCTTACAGAAATAGATTTTTGTGTTGCTCCTAACTTCGGTCAAGGTAGTTCTTTTTGCAGTGGCAGTGGTTACTTCAGAGACTCATAACTGGTAAAAAGTATCCAGTATAAGTAACGATGGGCGCTCAGGTATGAATGGCTCCCCAGTGACCTTCCACTATGGAAGGGTCAGGGCACATGGTGTGAGGGGGGCAGAAGGAATGGAAGAGCTGGCAGATAGGGAAGAGACTGAGAACTGCGCTGTGCTGACTTCTGGGTACAACATGCCTTATGCATGCACCACTCTGGTACCTGCAACAAGATCAGACCAGTCAGAATTCCAGCGTAGATGGGGACGTCGGCCTGGAATCCCCACCCAGCTGAGGGTTGCTGAAGGAGGAGGGTCATTGTCCTTTAGGACTTGGCCACCTGTAGGTTGCCATGCCCCAGTGAACAGCACCACATTCCATTCGCTCACTGGACTCAGAGAACTATTGATAACAAAGAGAACAGAAAGTTGCAAGGAAATAAAAAGGGGACACTATAAATGCTACAGGTGGGGCACAGCAGAAGATTGATATGATCAAGATACATTGAGTAAATGTATGAACATTTCAAAAATGAATAAAATATTTTTAAAGACAAAAAGAGAATAAGGGTTAGGAGGAAACGGCTTCAGCTGGTGGGTGTGTCTAAGGCACAAACTGTAATGATAATTCCACAGGAGAGTGTTTGTCTTCAAACTCACCACATTTTACACCTTCAATGTGGACAGTTCTCCATAAAATGTTTGTTTTGTTGTTGTGCTTTGCCTGTTGCTTGATTTGGTTTGGTTTGGTTTGTCTGTTGTGGGTATATTTACTCTATATGTCTTTATTACTTTTTACTTTTATACATTACCACAATGTGTTTAGATCATGTACACTCTCCCTACAACCCCTTCCACTTTGTCCCAAGCTCCGTCACAGCCCCCCTCCAACTCCTCCCAAACTCTGCACCACAACACCCTCCAAAGTTTATGACTTTTTCTTCCTCTTTCTTTTTCTCTTTTTTATTTCATTTTGTTTGGATTTGTTTTGTTTTGAGCTGTGGAGTTTCTCTGTGTAGCACTGGCTGTCCTGGAACTGACCAGGCTGGCCTCAAACTCAGAGATGTACCTTCCTCTGTCTCCTGGGTGTTGGGATTAAAGGCATATGCCACCACTGCCCAGGCTTTTTATTTTTATTTTTATTTTTGAATGACCCACTAAGTTCAATTAGTACTGCCCATATGTGTCTGGGTGTAGAGCCACCCACAGGAGCATGGGAAACCTACCATAGTCCAGTTGTTTTCAAGGATGGAGTTTGGTTTTTCAAACTAAATTCTGACTACATCAGATTAACTATGTCCCAGGTTAGCCTCAAACTTGAGATGGTCCTGTTGCCTCAGTCTTCGAGCACTGGCTTTACAGGAATACACTGCCATACCCAGCACACAATACGATGTTTTCTAAGCAAATGAAAGGATCTTTTTAGAGACATTTATGAAACTCTGTAGGTAGCCTCCTCACACCGTGAAGGTGTCTCCCACTCTGATACAAAGCAGCTCCTTCTTTTTGAAGACAGTGGCCCAGCCACACTTCGTAGCTGGCCTAGTTTGCCTTCTATCACTATGACAAAGTCCATGATCAAAAGCAACTTACAAAGGAAAGAATTTATTTGCCTTACACTTCCATATCCTAGTCCATCACTATGGGAATTCTGGACCCCAACCCAAGCAGGAGCCTGGAGTCAGGTGGCTGAAGCAGAGTCCATAGGGGGAATGCTACTTACTGGCTTGCTGCTTCTATACAACCCAGAACCACCTACTTAGAGATGTCACCATCCGCTGTGGGCTCAGCCCTCCCATCTCAATCACTAAACAGGAAAAGGTCCCATGGATTTGTCTACAGTCCAGTCTGAAGGAGACATCTTCCCAATTGAGATTCCTTCTTCCCAGATGATGCTAAGGTCTGTAGCTGCAACCATCACAGTAATGCTGGCATCTGCCAGCCCAGACAAGGCCATCAGCCTTGGCTGCTGACCCTTCTCCCTAAAGTCCTCATAAAAGCCACACAGAATTGCTTAAACACTAGATAAGTACAATTCAGATTTATTTGTTCCTGACACAATGTGCCAATCCTTGCAGGTGAAAATTAAACTATAGCATATTTCCCCTTCTGCTTCACAAAGCAATGGTCTGTTTCCCTGGTGGGTAATCAGAGGCCAAAGGGTGGGTAATTGGTCATAAAGGAGAAAACAGGCACACTGCCAAGAGTAACAAGGAGCAATGATATGGTAGCTCTCACCACACCGGTTTAATGAAGGTGAAGCTAATAAACTTCACCCCTGATTCACAACAGTATGAGGTCAAATTCAGCCTTCTCTTCATAGGGGCCTGGCAGACCACAGACAACACACAGGAAGTATGATCCCACAACAGTCACCTCTTTCTGGCCAAGAGCTGTATTCATGGGAACTAAAAGTCTACTAGTAGATTTCTTTTAAAAGCTGTGATGTTTCCTATAGTCACATCAACTAATGTAGGCCATACAAAAATCAGTCCGGACAGGTCTCACACAAAGATGAAAAGGAAATCAAGTCCTGTGTCGTGTGTGTGTGTGTGTGTGTGTGTGTGTGTGTGTGTGTGTGTATGAAACTTGCTGTGCTCACTCTTACAGTCATGTAGTACCTAATTCTATGTAATGACTTGTTGGAAACAGCAAGGAGGAAATAAATAATAGCAATAATAAAAAGGTGAGATGTATCTTTCAGTTTCATTTCTGTAGCTATGATAATACCTAACAAAAGCAACTTTAAGGGAGATGAGGTTATTTTGCCTACAATGCCCAGGTTACATTTCAGTGGTTCTCAACCTTTGGGGTCATATGTTAGATATCCTGTACATCAGATGTTTATATTACAAGTTATAACCATAGCAAAATTACAGTTATAAAGTAGCAACAAATTAATTTTATGGTTGGAGGTCACCACAACATGAGGAACTGTGTGCATGGCTGCTTGTGTTCAATCTACTCTCTACATTTAGACAGTCTCGGGCCCAATGCTCAAGGAATGGTGCCACCCACAGTGGGCATTTTCTTAATTAATGATTGATGGGGGAGAACTCAGCCCATTGTGGGTAGTTCCGTCCCTGGGCTGGTGGTCCTGCATACTATAAGAAAGCAGGCTGAGCAAGCCAAGGGAAGCAAGCTAGTGTCATCCCCCCATGGCCTCTGCATCAGCTGCTGGTGCTGGGATTCTGCCCTGTTTGGCTTCCAACTCTGACTTCCTTTAATGTTGAACAGCAATATGGAAGTGTAACCCAAATAAATCCTTTTCTCCCCAACTTGCTCTTTTTTTTTTTTTTTTTTTTTTTTTTTTTTGTCATGGTATCTCATCACAGCAATAGAAACCCAAACTAAGAAGAGCTAATCTTCAATAGGAAAAAAGCCCTCTCTTCATCAACCAAAGATAGAAACTTATAAAATGAATCACAGAAGCTCCACCCATAAAGTCTTACCAACATGATTATCTAAACATCAGCTGAGCAAGGACAAGAAAATGCCAAAGTGGACAGGGAAAGACCACAAGGCCTCAACTCTGTACAGTGAACTACAGAAAGCTAAAGATTTCTGAGAATGGGAGAATCAATCTTCTCAAGAAAAGAGCATATCACCTGGTTATCCAACACCAAATGGTCAGCCCTGAAAACATGCATACATGTAACACTGTACAGACTGAGCAGGTTATATTAAGAATGTCCTTTTTCTGAGGAAGAGGGGAGGGGAGGAGGGGGAACTGGGAGGACAGAAGTGAGGGGGCTATGACCAGGATGTAGAGAGGATTAATTATGCAATGATTAATGACAAAAGAAGAGGCCAGGAATTTGAAACAAAGAAGGTATATGGGAAGATTTGGCAGGGAAAGGGGGAAAGGAGAAATGATAAAATTATAATCTCAAAATTAAAAGAAAAAAATAAAATAATAATAATCACAGTGGGTGAAGTACTAAGTAATTTTAGCATATCTCAGTACTTTATACTGACTAAGACACAACTAAAAGAGGAACAGCAAGGAAGGGAGCTCTAGGCAGGGGAGGAGACAGGAAACACACTGAAGGGCAGTCGGGGAAGGAGGACAATTAACAACAAAGTCTAGTGACGCATGGGAATGAAAATGCCATCATGAAACCTATCGTTTTATAGGCTAACTTCAAAATAAAATTTGAAAGATATGAAAACTGAAAAGCAAGTAAATGACTCACAAAATTCTTTTTTTTTTCCTTTTTTTTTTTTTATTAATTTATTCTTGTTACATCTCAATGTTTATACCATCCCTTGTATCCTCCCATTCCTACCCCCCCCCATTTTCCCATTATTCCCCTCCCCTATGACTGTTCCTGAGGGGGATTACCTCCCCCTATATATTCTCATAGGGTATCAAGTCTCTTCTTGGCTACCTGCTGTCCTTCCTCTGAGTGCCACCAGGTCTCCCCCTCCAGGGGACATGGTCAAATGTGAGGCACCATAGTATGGACTCACAAAATTCTTGAAGCAACTGGGAAGTGGCACAAGGAGTTGGTAACATTTTATTTAAGCTAGGTGATGTATATGCAGATATTCCCAGTTCTGCCTTTTAAACCGTGTGTGTGTGTGTGTGTGTGTGTGTGTGTGTGTGTGTGTGTGTGTGTACGCGCATGCGTAAAAATGCTATAGTTTATAGTATGCAATTTTTTATACACTCCGGACAGAAAAATGTTCACAGAACATTATCAAGATGAAGATGTTCATGTTAGAAACATATTTTTAATTGATATATTATAATATGTGAGATATGTTGAGGGAAGTTAGTCAATACAAGTAGACAGACTTTGTGTTCAGGATCCCAACCAAGGGGACTCCAGGCAAGATCCCTCTGTACTGGGAACCAAGCTCAGTGGTGAAACTCTTGCCAGGCAAGGCCAAAAGGAAGGAAGAAAATGAGGGAGAGAGGGAATGAAGGAAAGAGAGAAGGAAATGGGAGGGAAGAGGAAGGCAGAAAGAGCACACCTACACTGCCATTCTTTTCCTAATATATAATTGTGTTTTAGAACATCTGGGACAATCGACTGATAAGACCTCAGCAGTTCTAAGTTTAGTAATCTGACTGAAATTATCCTAGATAAGGAATAACAGGCAGCACTTTTTTAAGGGTGACACACCATCACTGAAAGAGTGTTTTTCCAATATCAAATCTTATTTTTTAATTATTATTTTAATTTTACATATATTTATTATGCTGGATTTTACAGTATTTAACCTTAAGGAACAGAGTTTGAGTAACTTTATGCAAAGCCACATAGCTAATGAGTGACAACCTGGCAGAGTTTGTGCACAGAGCCATTACATGATATTTTCACAATAATATAATATAATGTACAATTATATTATGTATTAATAATAATATATGATAATATGGGTCATGGGTTCCCACTCATAATACAATCAATAACCACTTAGCCAACCAATTGAAAGGAAACAAAACAAGACAAAAGGCACTAACGCTAAATCTAAAAGCAAAGGACCAGAAGACTTCAAAATGTAAAACAAGGTGAGACTGGAAGAACCAAATTTTCAATATCAGCATGTTCATTCCTGAGAACAACAAAATCTTTGGCAGGAAATGTGCCTGCTGTCCAGTCATCAATCAGGACATCCTCTGGAGACAGGCCTATGCAATATGCCACACTGTAGGCTTGAACTTTTCCAAACCTTCAATGTACAATGAGGTTTTTTTTTTTTTAATAGGACTTCCAAAGTCGATCTGGCCTTGAAACACTTTTTTTCTAGACATTAGCATTGAAAGCATGCTCAAAGCTTTATTAATTTCAAAAGGATACAAGCTCTTTTTTGAGCCTCTACATGAGAGGAACAGTTTTCAGTTATAATAATTTACTATTCTTATAGACACATTTCTAATATTTATGAATAAAAGAAATAGAAAGGAAAGCACAATTTCTTTTTACCATTTTTAAAGAGTCTACTTCTTGTACTAAGGTAACTTACTTCATTCATAACAAAGCATCTTACAAATGTGAGCCTTCTAAAATAAATAAATAAAAATAATATATAAACTATCAATAAATTTGAATAGCCCTTGAAATGGGCCATGAGACTATTGATTACTAAATCTCCAGTGCACACAGGAGGAATACAAAAAAAGATGATGTATCCCAACTTCCATTTCATCCCTGCGTTGATGCTAATCCCTCATGTGCATTCTAACCCTAGACCTCATAGAAAAGATGCATAACGGCTGAGCGGTTAAGGCTCTTTAATGCTCTTATTATACTGTGGCCCAGAGTTTGTTTTCCTTCACCCACACAACCATTCATAATCACCTATAACCCTAGTTCTAGCGGATGTGATACCTTCTTCTGTCCTCTACAGGCTCCTGAACATACCTCATATAAACTCATACAGGTTCATACATACCCACATAAACAAAAATTAAATAATTTGCTTTAAATATTAAAAGAGAGTAAGTGGAAGTTGTCTTACTGCATTTACATGTTGGTGGGAATGCAGGTGATAAGCCTGCTCTCTTAAAGAACCTAGAGAGGCCTAGTGGTGTGTGCATTGACACATACTCACGGTATGTGTTAAAGTCATGAATAAGCAAATACAATCAATTCAATGATGACAAAGAAGAGAGGGGAGCTAAGGATGTGGATCCACTGGCTAAGTGCTTGCCTAACATGTACAAAGTCTTGGTTTTAATTCCCAGCACTACATAACCTAGGCATGGTGGTGAACACCTGTAATCTCAGGACTTGGGAGAGGGGGCGGTGAAGTCAGGAGAAGCAGGAATTCAAAGTCATCCTTGGTAACAACATAACAAGCTGGGAGGCAAGCCTGGGGAGGGGGAGAAGGGAGCGAGAGCACAGAGAGAGAGAGAGAGAAAGAGAGAGAGAGAGAGAAAGAGAGAGAGAGAGAGAGAGAGAGAGAGAGATTATGTTGCTATTGAAGGTGACCATGGCAATAACATTTGTTGACAGAACAATGAGTCTAGATGGTTTGCCCAGCAAAAACTCACAGCACAAGACTTTCAGGAAGTTAATCTATGCAAAAGTTCTACAGCTAAGGATGGCAGAGATTTGACTTCCCATTTCTTCCTGCTACAAAGGCCTCCCTGTGACAGCATGGTCAGGAAACCACTCTCCGGCTCCTCTTATCCCACTGCCATCCTGAAGAGTGTCTTTCTTGTTTTTTGTTTGTTTGTTTTTTTTTTTAAGCTAAGCTAATTTTAAAGCAAGCTTTATTTAAATTTTGGCCAGGTCCATTACTGGGTTCCCAGAAAATGGCCATGAAGAATGTCTTTCTAAGGCTCGGTTTACATTTCTGTAAATTAGCACTATAATGTTACTTACTCCCCATGTACACTTAATTAAGAGAGACATTAAGGACTAAGTGAAGTCTCAGAATATAGTCTGCACATAGTTAATGACTTTCCACATTCACACTGACAAAGCAGTCTTTGCCGCTATGCACGGGCACAGCCTAAGATGAACAGTTGATTTTGGCCGTGTTTGTGAACAGAATAAACCGAAGTGTCACAAGGAAGTCACAGAAATCAATACCAATTCCGTCAGCAAGCTCAGACTGGTGGCTATCTACACAGTAGTCAGTAAATTAAAATGTATAGCCATCATATCAAGTTGAGGACTTTGTGCTTCCTGTTTGGGGCAACAATTTCTTGGGGGCATGGAGCACGAATACGCCACTGCTGTTCACAAAAGCATCCCCTTTATTGGTTTCGTGAAATGTGGTGTTTTTCGTTTGTTTCACTGTTGTTTGGTTTTTTTCTATGGGAGGAGTGAGGCATTTGGGAGCAGGGCACTATCATCCAGTGATCAGTAACACATACTCCCTGTGAGTGCACTGTTGAGCTCCGTGACCTTAGAACAGTTATGTGGGTCTTCTTTGTCACAATAGCCTCACTTGCTCACTTGTAAAATGAGGGGTAAGGGGAAGGAAATATTGCACGTTTCCTGGTGCACGACCAGTGTTCGCTAGAGGCTTGTTGCAAAGACTGTTAATGAAGAGTGACAAATGAAGGCAAAGCTGGGAAGAGACAATGAGAGAATAGAAGAGATCAAAGAGGCTGCGAAGTTTACTAGCTTGTCTCTGAAAAGTACTTTTAACTGCTCTTTAGAAGCCTGGCTGTCTGAGTTCCTAGGTAGCCGACTTAAGGCTCACTCTATAGACGCTCTCTACTGGAGGATGAAGGAAGTCTCCCTACTGCAGAGCATGTTCTCCAGGGGAGTAACAGCATTGTGGGTGTTGTAGTTTGGATAGGTATGGTTCTCAGAGACCCCTGTGTTTGAATGCTTCATCCATGGGGAGTGGCATTATTAGGAGGTGTGGCCTTGTTGTAGTGGGTGTGGCCTTGTTAGAGGAAATGCGTCACTATGGGGGCGAGATTTGAGGTCGCCTATGCTCAAGCTCCACCCAGCATGGAGCACAGTCCAGTTCTGCCCCAGTATGCCATGTATGCAGCCATGCTTCCTGCCACGAGGATAATAGGCTAAACCTTTGAAACTGTAAGGCAGCTCCAGTTAAATGCTGTCCTTTATAAGAGTTGCCGTGGTCACGATGTCTCTTCACAGCAATAAAACCCTAACCAAGACAGTGGGTAAGCGTTCACAGAGATCTTAACTTGAGTTTTCAGACAGGTGGACAGGAGATGTGAGATGGTAGTACCGTCCTACACTTAAAATATCACACAACTCAGCCGGGCGTGGAGGCACATGCCTTTAATCCCAGCACTCCGGGGGCAGAGGCAGGCGGATCGCTGTGAGTTCGAGGCCAGCCTGGTCTACAAAGCGAGTCCAGGATAGCCAAGGCTACATAGAGAAACCCTGTCTCGAAAAACAAAAAACAAACAAACAAAAATCACACAACTCTTAACTTAATAGCTCAAGGAGCATAGGTTGATACTGGCTCTGCAAAGGAAATTATCCTCCAAGGACCCTAAAAACAAACAAGCCCCTCCCCAACCTGTTCATAGCTCATTTGGGATTACCAGCAAAGAACATACACTTGATGGGAAGAAAAACATTCTTGAAGCCACCAAATCATAAATCTTTCTCTAAACATGAATGGGTGGGTACATTTACAAAAGAGCAAGCTGTAACTTGTAACCTATAACTGATTTCATAAATACCATGTTAGAAAAGTGTGGTACACAAACTCTGGTACCTCATGTTTGGCCATGTCCCCTTGATGGGGAGGCCCAGTGGCACTCAGAGGAAGGATATCAGACTACCAAGAAGAGACTTGATACCCTAGGATCATATTCAGGGGTAGGAGGTCCCCCTCACTCACAGTCATAGGGAAGGGGAATAGGGTGAAAGCAGGAGGGAGGGAGAAATGGGAGGATACACAGGATGGGATAACAATTGAAATGTAATGTGAATGAATTAATAAAAAATGATAACACAAAAAACATAAAATTAAATTTAAAAGTGTGGTAACAGACTAGTGCAGCTAGCTCTCAGCCTTAGGCAGGGAAGTATATTTTTGCAGTAAATATTAATTAGTGCAAAAACCTGTGTCTGATCCAGGTGCTGAGAATACATAATTGTTGAGTGCTCAGTCCTCCACAGGAGTATGTGGCATCCCTCTCAAGGAAGATCAAAACAGAAAGAGCAGAAAAATGTCAGAGCTAGATGATATGGAGGAGGGTCTTGAACCATTGTCTCTTGGGCATAACACAGTCACTGCACTCATGGATTCACAGCAGCCAGGGTCACCTGCACAAGGCCTGATCCATCTACATTTGCTCATGGATGGGGGAGCATCTCATGGGGGCCTATCAGTGAAAGTCATTTTTTCATCAAAATAAATGGAAGAGAGTTGCCAAAATTTATCTGAATACTTTTCTTAGTTCTCTCTTTGTAAATATATTTTTTTCTTTGCATATTTAGGATTAGACTCAGACAAAAATATGTTCTGGAAAGTTATGTAGATTTAGGTTATCATGATACCCCCCCCCCAACAGTTTTGTGCCCTGCCATTAATCATGTAATCAGTAGAAGTAAATTTTGGGACCATAATCACAGATAATAATAACTCTAATAATGGGTCAGTGTGTATTGCTTTGGTGTTCACTGATATTTTGTTTGTATGAGATAACTTGCTTTTAAAATGACTAAGCTTTACAGGAGTAATGTGCAACCTTAAACCCAGATTTTCATTATTCAAACTTATTTAGGAGACTAAACAAAAAGAGAGAGCTAGGTTGTGTATTTGAAGGTGCAGCTTGGGTAAGAAATAGAGAGGTTGTGGGTATAGTTTGGAGTTCGGGGAAGCCTATAATAAATTTTTTTCTGTGCTGCTATCAGTATTATAATCCATAGTCATCTGTTCAACCTCACTATACTAGGCAAATTGATTGTCCATAAGCAACAAAGACTGAATGTGAACAAGTCATAATTTACTAGAAAGACAGTTCTACCAAGTCAACAGGAAGATGAACAGCAGGAAAGGTGGCACAGCTCCCTGACCTATCAGTAGTTAGGATGCCTCAATCCGAAGCCACTGCCAGCAACTGGACTTTAGCACTCTTCAACCAGCCTCAGAGCCACTGTGAGTGGCTCCTAAAGTTACTCCTTTGTCTATGTGTCTCTCTAGAGGTTGCATTGCTGAACAGAGGCATCTGATAGGCCAATGGATGTTCCTAGTAAGAGATGAAAAGCGAAGACCCAGTGCATTGGCCTTCTTTCATTGCAAGTCTTGCCCCCAAATACTGTCACCCAGTGGGAGCTTCTCACAAACAGGAAGGACCTTCAGATGCCGGGAAACCTTTGAAAAATGATAGTGTCTACTACAGTCCTTAACCCATTTATAAAGTTGGCGCATAACCACTGTGTATCTTCCTCAGCCATTTGTTGGGAGCCCTTGAAAGCATGTAGTACAATAGCCCAGCCAGACTAAACACCAGATGAATCTGGGCTACTTTTGCTAAGTTTATGCTGTGATGCTTCACTTCTCTTTCATGTTACTGAAGAGAGATAAACGGGCAGAACGATGAAGCCTTGTGTGTGGTGCTTACCTACTGGCTCTAGGCTCAAACAGAGGTGGAGGCTGAGAGACTAAAGAAAGTAACCTAACTGCTGTACTAAGTACAAAGCCCCTCAGATTCCAATAGGTTATCTTTCATTCTCTTCATTGTACCAGGGATTTCTTTTTTTTTTTTCTTAATTATTATTTTTTTATTTTATTAATTTATTCATATTACATCTCAATTGTTATCCCATCCCTTGTATCCTCCCATTCCTCCCTCCCTCCCATTTTCCCCTTACTCCCCTCCCCTATGACTGTGACTGAGGGGGGCCTCCTCCCCCTGTATGTGCTCATAGGGTATCAAATCTCTTCTTGGTAGCCTGCTATACTTCCTCTGAGTGCCACCAGGTCTCCCCCCTCCAGGGGACATGGTCAAATATGGGGCACCAGAGTACGTGTGAAAGTCAGATCCCACTCTCCACTCAACTGTGAAGAATGTCCTGTCCATTGGCTAATGGATTGAACTAGAAATGATAATAATGAGTGAGTTAACCCAGAAGCAGAAAGACTCAAATGGTATGTACGAGGGATTTCTTTTTTCTTTCTTTCTTTCTTTTCTTTTCTTTTCTTTTTTTTTTTTTAACCAGGGATTTCTAAACCCCGTGGAATTTTCTAAATTCCAACCCTGTGCACATAAATGTGGGCACAGTCTTCTTCTTCCAGTTATGCCTCGGCCATATGCCATATACTGGCATTTTGCCTTTTATTTTCAGAATAGGAAACAGAACACAACATACCAGAATCTTGTACGGACATGGCCTTGGAGTGGCATACATCACTTCTAACCTACATATTCCATCATCAAATTGTATACTACATCTGATAAGTTGCACTCACATGAGAGAGAGAGAGAGAGAGAGATGGAGAAGAGAAGATGGAGGATCAGACACAGATTCACGCATGCTGAACAAGCATCCTACCACCGAGCTACATCCTCAGCTTCATCAGATACACTTAATCATAAAAACCAATATGTATACTAACACCTAGCAATGTGTGTAAGAGGAAGCTGAAACTGGACCTTGTTGAACCTGGCAATCTCTGTCTCCCCTACCTCACATCCTCCTTCAGGGAGTGCTACTCATAAAGTCATGCCGGAAAGCAGATGTGAAAGTGCAATGGAAAGCTGTGGGCCATCATGAGCTACCCATGAGACTGGTAGTGATGATCAACAGGAGAGTTCCTGTGTATCTCTATTTTTTCTTTTTTCTTTTTGAAACTATAGTTTAATTACAATGTTTATTCCTTCCTTTTTCCTTCCTCCAAACACTCCATATACCCTTTCACTGCTCTCCTTCAAATCCTGGACTCTTTTTTCACTAGTTGTTATTATATGTATTGCAGTATATATAGTCCTAAATATAACCCATTCAGTACACATAATATTACTTGTATGTGTGTTTGGCGCTGGGCTACCAACTGGTGTGTCCTTCCCTGAGGAAGACTGCCTCTCCAGCTCCCAAACTTCTTCAGTTTCTTATGGTTCTTTGTGTAGGATTGAGGCTTCCATGGGCTTTTTCCCATCCAGTTTGGATGTCTATGGGGTCATCCTTGTTCAGCTCATGTTTGGGCACATGGTTCCATGTGTAAATATACAGCTTTAATAAATCTTTCGCATCTGTGCTGACAGGGCTCCCTCCAAGAGCCAAAGATCCCATGACAAAAACCCCAATGGCAGACATAAAGAAGCCCTCTTTTGAATTGCTGGCCAGACTTCAAAACATGCAGCTGCTTACAGTTTAACTTGCTTACTCCCCAGAAGTAGAAGGTAAATAAATCCCCAGTGATGTGCATCTTTTAAAGTGTTATAAAACAGAGACTTGAGTGAAGACACTGCAACTTAATTCAAAACCCCTCACTCCTCTAGAAGAGAGCCCTGAAATAATAATGTACTGCTATTTCCCCCATACCTTCATGTACAGACAATTAAAGGTAAATCATCTTTTTTCTTTGCCGTTGGCCCAAACCACAGTAGAGGTGTGGCAGGCAGAACCATTTGAAGAAAAGCAAGGGGAAAAATAAAAGAAGAGAAAGCCATTACTTTGCTAAGTGAAAAGCACAGGAGGCAGCCTGAAGCAATCGCTTGTGTGAGTGGCCTCCACAGCACAGTTTGTTGACACATAAAGATAGTGGGGGAGTCAGTCACAGCACTGACATGTATCACAACTCCAAGCAATAGACTCAGCATAAAGTTCATTAGGGGAGCACACACTTGAAGTGCACCACTAAAAATGGAGGACCACCATTGGGGTCACAATCATAACTGTGGGCCTCTTTCCATACCCAGTATTGTACTTGTAATCTACTGAATTCCCCGGGGAACACAAATGTGCCTAAAGGTTACTGTATTGTTGAACCAGATAAATGCCTCCAACCCTGTTTTGAGTCATGAAAGACAGACAAAGCCAAACACAACTGGTGCAGGCCTCCTGCTATTTTTAACCGCATGAATGTTAGTAGCGCAGGAATGCAATCAGAACTCATGAGTAGGTTGGGACCAGAGGCTGCAGAGATGGCTCAGCAGGTAAGAACTTTTGCTTCCCTTCCAGTGAACCAGAGTTCAGTTCCAAGCACCCACGTCAGGTGGCTCCCAGGCACCTACAACACTAGCTCCAGAGGCGTCTAAAGCCGGCCACCTCCTCAAGCACATAGGCTCACACAGACGCACACAAAAGTGTAGTTAAAAAATATGAAATAAACTTTAAAAGGGGGTGGAGCCTGACCTGATTCCTCTTTCTGCTCTAAAGTCATTCCTTTCCTGACCCCAATCCTGGTGGCTGAGTATGTTGTGTCCCACAGTCCCTTTCATCCAAGGAAGATCCAAACCTGTTCAACTACAAGCTGGTTGAAGTGCATATGGCTGGCAACCTACCACAGCCTTTGGTTTTAAATGGCTTCTCACTTCAAGTTATTTACCTGAAAGAGTAGTCAAACAATTAACTAGAACAGAACAATCAAACAGTCGGTTCTTGAACTAATTCAAACCTCCAGGGAGGGTCTAATAGAACTGAACCTTCCATGTGGAGAGGTAGGACAAGACAGAAACTGCAAGGGAGAACAGGGAACAAAGGTTAGAATAAAGATCTCTTCATTGAAACATACAAACAATAACAAGAATTGCCCACATGATTATGGCAAATCTCTCCTTTTGCAATGTGCATTCCTGGCAGAATGTAAGGGAAACTGGACTCCACTGTCCCAGTTTTCCAAACCAAGGAAATAAAATATTTCCCAAAATTTCAACTCCTCCCTCCCAAGTATTAACCCAGCCTGACCCTGCTTAGCTTCTTAAGCACAGACATGTTGGAGGCAGTGTGATGAAGACCAAACTTTCAGTTTTTACTTCTGCAGACTAACTTTAAGTTTTAGGCATGGTGCAACAGGGTGGGAGCACTTGCTGTTCTTTCAGAGGGCCTGACTTTGACTCTCCAATATCCACAAAGCAGCTTTTAGCCTTCTTTCTGTAACAGCACATCCAGAACATTCAGGGAGCTCTTCTGGACTCTATAGGCAGCAGGCAGGCATGTGGTACACAGGCATACATGCTGGCAAAACACTCATACACACTGAAAATAAATAAATCTTAAAGAGGAAGATGAGGCAACTTCTTAAAGTTACAGCACACCAGAGGAAGCATTGTGTTTTTTTTAAACGATGGACCAAAAGCTTCCATGCATTTTGTTTTAGCCTTGTAAACTGGATTCTTATTTTTCCATCATCTTAAAGCTATTGGAAAGAGAGTTTAAAAGATTAGTAAGCAAATGCCTCAACAGATTACAAATCCAGTAATGAATATTGACTTTCCTCAACAATATACCTCAAGATACTTAATAATCCTGCTTTGGGGGATTTTTTAATAGGGTATCACAATAAGGCCCAGACTGGCCTTGAACTCAATCCTCCCACCTCAGCCTACCAAATGTTTTGAATACAGGTCTGTACCACTATCCCCAGTATAATATACTCTCCATCATGAAAAAAAAAAAGTGTTAAATTCTTTGAAATTTCATAACTGTATGTAATGCATTCTTATTATTCTCTTCCCAAAGCCTCTCTTACCTCCCATCTTGCTGTCTGTCCTCCTTCACCCCACACCCTCCCCGCCTCTAATCAATCCCCTTCCAAGATTTGTGAGCCTGGCCTTGCTTTGTGAACCATCTAGTCTAGCCAAGGCCATCTGTGCCCATCAAAGCTATTTACTCTAGTCTGAACTACGCCAATGTTTTTTCAGGAGCTTCAAAAGGAAAGACCTGGGGAAAAGTATATTAGCAGGCTATGGCAACCATTGTCTCTTCCCTTCATGTGTTATCTGACAACCAGCTAACATGAGTAAACAATCGTGCAGTGGTTAATGAGGAATGCGGGTGCAGGGTAGTTTTTAATCTTTTCCTTTTTCTGGTGTTGATTTGTGTTCTGTGCTGACACCATTCTAGAGATTACTATCCAAAGGACAGACAACACATATGACTATAGTGGTAACAGAAGACTCAAAAACTGAACGACCATCACCGAGTTTTGTGTCAGCTAAGACTGTCTTCCCGTCCGATGTTCGTGGTGAAAAGGTTCACACGGAGAACGATGCAATATTACAATGCCCACATGTTTCTTCGTGCAAGTAAACACAATTCTGAGTACTTTTCCAGGCTGAAGTTAGCTGAAATTGGAATGCTTTTTGATGATGTTATTACTCATTTGTTACCAAGACTCGCAGAAGAATCAGATCAATTCTTAGAAGACTTTTTTTAATTGATGAAGCAGCATTTAAGGAGTGCCTGCTCATCTCATACAAGACTCAAGCTACACAGTTACCACGTAAGATGCCAAGCACGCACGCGTCAGATGAAGAGAAGGTTTTCTAAGGATTTGAATTGTTTGGAAAGCCACACTACAATCTTATTGTGTACTTTTTCAAGGATCTAGTGAAAGCGGTTTTAATTGCTCCCTGGTGTTTTCCAATCTTAATTTCAGTTTTCGGTTTTTGTTTGTTTTAGGAGTAAAGTCAATAATCAAGAAATGATTGTTCCTCATCAACTAAGAAGCCGAACAGACTATAAAGCAAAGAATAGGGAGAGAGGCAAATAGACGTTTTCCGCATTATCAAAGAGGCAATGCCTGGAAAATCCTTTTTTTTTTTTTTTTTTTTTTTTTTTTTCCCTTGACTTTCAAACCTCCTTCTCATCCTGCAGGTGAAGGTGGAAGCTACTCAGTCTACACTTGTTTCAAAGCCCAAAAGTCCTCCTCAAGAATAAAGTCCTCCATAGTTAAGCATTCCCCATCAACGAAGTCTCAGGTGTACTTGTAGGCCACCTGTCTCCAGAGCCCTAAGACTCTGCCACCTAAACCAGGAGAAGTTGCAGTTCCGTATCGCTTGCCTTCCTCCCCGCCTCCGCTTTGGTGCCCTATTGAGGGCAGCTAGGGCACTGCCAACTAACTCCTTTTATGGTGAGAGGCTGGATTCTTCCTCGTCTCCCCGCCCAAGCCTGGTACCTACCCACGCGTCTGCTAAGTCCCAACCGGAACGCTCGGGCGTACACACCCACGGACAACTACACAGCCTCTTCTCCTCTCCACTCTGCCGCTCCCAGGTAGAGTCCTAAAGCACTTGCCCATACATCCTAAGAGCCACATTCTTGGTTCGCGGGTGGAAGATTCGAGAATTAACCCACTCTAATCAGCAGAACGACGTTGACCAGACACTGGTTCCAGCTCCATCCCCACTAAATGCCCAGCTACGGAGCTGCAAAGTGCGTTCTGGGGTTTCCCAGAGGCTCCTCCGAAGGAGAAAAGACACTGAAGCCGCAACCGCAACCGGGTGGCACCCTTGCAGGTCCCTCTAGACCTCCCTAGCCTCTAGCCCCACCCCCCATCACCCCGCTCCCGGGAGGTGCCAAAGGAAGCCTCGCTCCGCCCCCTTGCCATATCAGCCAATGGGCGTCCGGGCCGCGCTCTGACTGTCTCCGCCCCCTCCAGGGAAACTTGCGGCAGGAGAAAAGTTTGTCCAGAGACTGGAAGGGCGAAAGCGAAGCTCGAAATCCGGCAGCGGGAGAGGAAGATGAACAGCCCCAGGTCAGAGCCCCAGGCCCAGTGGACCCAGTGCCGCCCCCAGAGCACAAGGAGCGGCCTCAGCTACAGCCGCCTTCTTCGGTAGCTGTCCGTTCAGCCCGCGGCTAGGGAGAAGGGAGCCCGGACCTACGCTCCGTTCCCACCTGCACGCGTGGCGGCACACCTGGACGCTGACCTCCCGCCCCAGATCTGCGGGCTCTGAAAAGCTGAGATTCGTCTTTAGAAGAAGGAAGGGACAAATCAAACAAGAAACCCACGACTGGTCTTCTCTTGCTTTCCAAGCTTTTTGAAAGCTAGATACTCTGACCTCAGTTCCGGAAATTTGGCAGAGACCAAGACCTGGTTCCGAGGGCGACAAAGGCTTGACAAGTTCCTCATTGGGAGGGAAAAGACTAATTGCTGAGGTTAGAGGTGGGTCCAGAACGTCTGAGGCCTGAGCATTGGGGCCCACCGGGCTCCAAACCCCACCCTACAGGTAAGTTAGGTCTTGGCATGGACGGCGCAGTGGTCAGGTGCTCTTTCCGGGAACCAAAGGACATAGTGTGCTTCCCAAATTGCCCATCTCTTGTTTCCATGAGAATTTTATTGGCTCGGTCGGAAATATCACTAGGGAGTCGCTTTACCCTTGAGAGGGGTCTTGCTCATCTAGGCTAGGCAATCAGTTGAGAGTGGGGACCGGGGTAGGGGCGGTAGGCGAGAATAACAGTTAAAAGCTTATAAATATTAATATCAGCAGAGTAGTGCTCTTTGCAAGATGCAACCAGAGCTTGGAGATTTGAGTAGCCACAGTTAGTGAGTGGCTACAGAAGAGGAAGTCGGGTCCCCTTGCTCTCCTTGTGTCATAGACAGCATTTTTGGCCATGGATCAAACACCTTGCAAGTGGTAAATGGCTCACCCCTCCTTTTCCTCTCTCTAGATACCATCCCTAAATCGAACTGTGAGCTCCAAGGTTGTGTACTACTGACCTGAGCATCATGTCCATCCCGGGGGTCAATGCATCCTTCTCCTCCACTCCAGAGAGGCTCAACAGCCCAGTGACCATTCCAGCAGTGATGTTCATCTTCGGGGTGGTGGGCAACCTGGTGGCCATCATAGTGTTATGCAAATCGCGCAAGGAGCAAAAGGAGACAACGTTTTACACTCTAGTATGTGGGCTGGCTGTCACTGACCTACTGGGCACATTGCTGGTAAGCCCAGTGACTATCGCCACATACATGAAGGGCCAGTGGCCCGGGGAACAGGCACTGTGTGACTACAGCACCTTTATCCTACTTTTCTTTGGCCTATCGGGTCTGAGCATCATCTGTGCCATGAGCATCGAGCGCTACCTGGCCATCAACCACGCCTACTTCTACAGCCACTACGTGGACAAGCGGCTGGCCGGCCTCACACTCTTCGCCGTCTATGCATCCAACGTGCTGTTCTGCGCACTGCCCAACATGGGCCTGGGCAGGTCTAAGCCTCAGTACCCCGGCACCTGGTGCTTCATCGACTGGACCACCAACGTAACGGCCTACGCCGCCTTCTCCTACATGTACGCCGGCTTCAGCTCTTTCCTCATCCTCGCCACCGTGCTCTGCAACGTGCTGGTGTGCGGCGCGCTGCTCCGTATGCACCGCCAGTTCATGCGGCGCACCTCGCTGGGCACGGAGCAGCACCACGCGGCTGCCGCAGCAGCTGTGGCCTCAGCTGCTTGTCGGGGCCACGCGGCCGCCTCCCCAGCCCTCCAGCGTCTCAGCGAATTTCGCCGCCGCAGGAGCTTCCGGCGCATCGCGGGCGCGGAGATCCAGATGGTCATCTTACTCATCGCCACTTCCCTGGTGGTGCTCATCTGCTCCATTCCACTCGTGGTGAGTGTCTGGGCCTGGAGCCCACTCGACCCTTCTCTCGTATCTACCTCTCTTCCCCCTCGTTACCCCACCCCCTAGCCCGCCCTTTCTCCCTGGTTCCTTGGCTAGTGACAAAGTTTCCCTCTAGGTCTGGGCTGGGACCTGCTCCTGCTGGAGGCTTCTTTGCGCAGACACAGGCTTTCCTTCTAAGTCCTGACTCTAAGGAGATGCAGCAGGTGATTTCCCCTTAGGTCCCCCAGAGGTTCTTTCCCCAAAAACATGGGTTCTGAGGTCCCCTGGGCAGCCCCTCAGGCTCCCCTTAGTGCCTGGTGTTTTGCTTTGTATCTTCCCAGAACCCTCACTGCTGGCTCAGTCAGATTGGGGGAGGGAGGATGGGGTTACTTGCTCTAGCGCTCCACTCCGTGGCCCTAGAGGCTGCAAACCAGGGGTGCTAAGCTCTGTTGAATTCATTCCTTAGGATAGTGCAAATTCTAGTGTTTTGCTTTCTGCCGGCCTTTTTCTTTTTCCTATGCAGCATTTTAAAGCTAGAATAGATGCGACGCTTTTTAGTTTAAAAGCCTAAGGACTCATCCCATGGAGGAGTTTGAGTGACTGGCTGAGGATAATCTTGCAGGCACATTCATGCTGCTCCCCGCCCCCCTTCCCTTAGCCCCTCCACCGCCCATACACATACACAAAGCCATGTCATGCATGAGAAGACTGTTGAACAGGTTTACATTCGAGTTCCTTATCCTTTTTGCAAGCTAAGAAAGCTTGATGGAGTTGAGGGGTATGGGCAAGCTGATGCGCATTGCATTTTAATTGTCAATGAGCAGGAGCAGTCCAGTTTGTCTTTTATGAAGATGGTTCCTCTTAGACCACCAGGCTCCAGTCCCCACCACTGTGGTATTACAGTCTCTTGCTGGAACCTTCTAATTTGGGCTTTTGTGGAGTGTCTGTTAGTGTCTTGATGCACTACATCTTTGAGGAACACATTCTTTTAAAATGCCTTTAATAATGTCTAAAATATTATAAGCAGAGGGGAGCAAATGCCTCTTAAGTTCCCTGCTTTTACGTGTTACAGATAGAATGCCCTAGAAACAGATCGGTAGTAGAGCAATGTAATTCTTCATCTAAATTTTATCTTGTTCCGAGTTCTAGCTCTCAAAACACTGCATTCCTGGAAATTCTAAACTACCTATTCAAAAAGAAATACTCTCTAGGTTCATTGGGAGCAAGTGGAAATAAACTAATGGAGTATTATTCTTTCCTTTCTCTTATTAATACTACCAGGAGTTTTTGATATAGAAAATATTTTTATCTCTTACAAAAGTGACTGTAAATGGAAGAAAAGTTAGTGGCGGCTGAGAGCCAGCATACAGTAGCTTCTTGCCAATTTGTATAAACATAAGTAAATATGACTGGCCAAAAGGGCCTTTAAGCCATCCCAGAGCCTAATGTAATTTGCAGAGTTAAGGCACTCTCGAGCCATATAAATATCTTTTACTGTCTGTAGTAACAACTCAAAATAAAGGGACATGTGGAAGGGAAGAGACCTCTGTCGCTGCCTTACATTGTACGGGACAGTAAATGACAAAGTGAGGAGCTGTTATTTACAGGATGTCCACTTGATGGACCTGAGAAATGGAGAGGAGCCATAAGTAACCACGCACGCACTTTCGAAATGTTTTGGTTAGACGTGAGCATGTGGTGTTACTGATTCAAATGAAGCTACCAATAAAGTATTCTCTTGTGTCATCCAGAGAAGCATATAATCAGTCCATAATTCTATGGGCTGGCCTGCCTGCAGGTTCAGGGCCATTTATGACAAAGCCTGAAAGTATGAGATGGCCCAGAGCTAAGTTTACGGCTGGCATGTTTATTCCATTTCAGTTAACAACAGCAACCAAAAAAAATGGTGTCCAGTCTATAGAAAGTACTGGGCAGTCGGTGTGAAATAATAATGTCTATCTGAGAGTTGAGACTGGCCTAGCTAAGGGGTAATCATGTTGGCCAAGAGCCTGAGTGCTTTCATGAGAAATAAGTAACCAAGTAAACAAGAGTAACTTCAGATTTTAGCCTCGAGTTTGGGCTACAAAAAATCTGCTTTTTCAGAGTCAGACAAGTAAAAACTTGTGACAAGTAATGGGGAGCAATACAGCCAATGTACTCACCCACTACTCTGTAGTTATTGAAGGAATCAAAAGAACCCTTCACAGTTTCTTTCTTGGTTGTTTTCTAGTCCCGCCTCCATGTTTCTCACATGTTCAGGGAACAAATGAGGTTAAAGGTCCTCAAGCTCTCTGACAGGTAAAGCAGTTGGGTGTACTTTCAGTTCAAAAGGAACTGGTGAAGCATCTGCTTTTACATTATCAAATAAAATTGAGTGCTAATTCCATTGGAGGGAAATGAAAGCCTCTGGGCCATCTTTCGTGCTTCCGGAAGGCTACCTGGCTGAGCAGATACGCTCCCTTGGACATCCAGAGAGCTACATACAATGTAGAGGAAGGAGAAGCAGCACTGCAAAGTAGGCAAGTGTCTGTCTTTTGGACCCGTGGGAAGAACTACGGTAGATTCAGTGATAATAAGTTTAGTGTGGAAAGTAAATTTTAATTTATTAGGCAAAATGGTGCTGAGCTTGAGAACTAAAGTTGAGAAAGACTGAGAATTTCATTGTGGTTATAATGAATATGCCAAATCTACAAAATTCTCCGAGTGGGTCATAATCAATGAACAGAGAAAGTGGAAGCATACGCCACAGCACAAGCGGCATTTGGTCAGAGTGTGGTTCTTGTCATTTTGCCCTTTCTGCTATTTATAACTGATCTCAGGGTTAGTTTAGGTTTTTTGTTTTGTTTTGTTTTGTTTTGGGGGGTTTTTTGTTTTGTTTTATTTTGTTTTTCCAGTACAGGAGAAGATGAAGAAATGAAAGTACATGCATAAGATAAATATCTCACAATCTTTATAAACATGCAATTGACACAAATGCCTAAGGTCACTATATTAAATACTATAGCTAGATCAATTTCTGGTACTTTGTAGTTATAATGCTAATGTTAGGACAACAGTTATAATCAGATCTTTTTGCCTCAGAGCAAAAGAGTGAGATTTGAAAAGGCATTTTCCTACAAACACACACACACACACACACACACACACACACACACATACACACACACACACACACACACACACACACACATGCAAGCCCAGGGCACATTGATTGCTTATTTGTCTCTTTTCTTTCTTCTTACACTGAGATGCCAGTAGTGTGGCAAATTAATTTTCTGCCTTGGTTAGGTAAATTTTACGTCCTTAGGGAAACAGTTTCCTGTATTTCTTTGGCTACCACTATAAAGGCATCACCAACAGCTTATAAAAGCAGATGAAAACGGCAGAGACACTTTTTGCAGAAGGCAGGCTGGAAGTGGGGGCCCCTCAAATGATCGTAGGAACCAAAAGCACGTGCACATGTAAAAGTAATGCAATTAATTTAGATGCCACTATAGCAAAATCAACAAGACTGACCACTTTTCTAAAACAGGCGACTGTGTTTTTAAAAGAAGGGCAATTGCTAGAAGCAATGTTTGAGTCATAATGTGAAGTGTCTTTCAAAAGCACTTGGGTCATTGCAGAGCAGTACATGAAAACAAGATTGTACCAAGCCCAGCAGCTGGTTGGAGTCCTCTCAGTAGAGTAGTCCCATGTTTGCCCCCCTCTGCACCTCAGTTTCCCCAGCTACAGATGAAGAACCATGTCTAACTCAGTGGCAAGGAATGCATCTCTCTTCAGTGCTCATCATCTTTACTGACATCTTAAGCTTTGCTTTTACTGAACATCTGTAACAAGATATCTTCTCTCTTAGAGCTGAAATGTGAGGGCTGTGAATTAGAAGGGGGAAACGTTCAAAATAGATTTGCAATGTAGATATTAACCAGTAGAGATTACATAAGTTGCATGCAATGAATGGCCAGTTAGTCACCTAGGAGAAACAAGAAATGTAGACTTTAATAGCACCACTCAGTTAAGGACACTTTCCATGACCATTTTTTTAAGGGGGTGGTGAGACCATCTAGTAACAGCTGTGTCAATTCTGGGCTCTTCACAAGGCAATGAGATAACAGAGCACACAGAGATAATTCCTTTCCTGTGCTTGGAAAAGAACAAGCAGCCCCATGCTCAAATCCAGTTGCAGACTCTGCCATTTACTGGACAGCATTTCCCTTCAGACAATCAAGTATTATATTAGTCTAGTCAGGAGTTCAACATTTCAATTCAGCATTCCTTTCAAACAGATTTTTCTTAAGGAGGAAGTGCATGTGTTTAATACCAGACATCAGCCATGCCCCAAAGCTATGTTTTACCAGCAGTTATCAGTGTGGTCTGCAGTGGCCATGTTTCTACATATTAAAAAGAAAGGAGTAAGTGACAAAACCGATGTTAAGTCCTATGCATGGTATTCAGCACTTTAAGAACTTATGCACAGCTTGGAGTGATGGTGCACGCCTTTAATCCCAGCACTAGGGAGACAAAGGCAGGCAGATCTCTGTGGGTTCCAGGGCAGCCTGGTCTACATAGCAAGTTTCAGGCCTGTCTCAAAACAAAACAAAACAACAACAACAACAACAACAAGCTTATGCCTTGATAGTAAACACCACAGACAGAATATGAAGACCTTCTAGTTTTTATTGGCCCCTCCCCAAGTTCTTTTCCAGCGTTCCTAAGCTTATCCATCTTAAGAAGTTTAGAATTTAGGAATCGCTTCCAATATCAGGCTCAAGTCATCCTCACAAAGTCTGCACTTGCTCATCGTCAAAAGTGGAAGAAAGTAAGGAGCCTGTTTGCGAGGATTTTAGAGCTTTTCCCCTCGCTGACTCAGGGCCTCTGCTTTATCAGCAACACATGCTTCCCGAACCGCAGCCTGTGTGAACTTATTTATTTGTGTGACATCTGGGCTTGCTAGAGAAGGTGTGGGAAAGCGGCCTCACCTCCCCATGCACCACAGCTGTGCGTGGTCCTGTCAAACCTGTCACTGCTGTTCAGGGACAGGAAATCAAGAATTAAGTGGCCTTTGGGGGTTGATTTTGTTGTCATTTTGGGTTGGTCTTTGTTTTTGGTTGGTTTTGGGTTGGTTGGTGTTTCGAGACAGGGTTTCTCTTGTGTAGCTCTGGCTGTCCTGGGAGCAAGTGCCCCTTAAAGTGAAGCCAGAGATGCTGCATTTATTCAAATGCTATAAAATGCCTGAGTCTTTTGGTTTCACCTCTTCTGTCCCTCCTCTTCTTGAGACCCCACTGAAAACCAGAGGCAAAGTCACTTTGGTTCCTTCAATTCCTTGAAAATAATTTGACCAATTTTTGAGAATTTTTATACGAATTTAAAATTTGGAAGAATTTATTTAATTTATTGTGAAGTTTTGAGGGTTAAACCTGAAGCTTTATGCATGCCAGGCAAGTGCTATATCTATCACTGAGCCATATCCTATCCCATAATGCTGTGTTTTATGCTCATCCGCATGATACCCTATGAACTCTCGCTGATTGGAAGATACTAACTAAGTGACCAGATGGGGCTATGGGGGGAGGAGGATCTCTTGCCAGTTGTAAGCCCCTCCAAGCCCCCATACAACTCTAAAATAGAACTTTAAAAAAATATATACCTTGTTTTCATTCCCTTCTTTATTAGTCAACCTTTATTATGGCTGCAGATAAAAAGAAATACAAAAGTGATTTTTTTCCTTGCCCCTTGCCAGTTTTGATTATAAAAACTTGAAAACAAAATGTGAACTCCTCACGTGTTTCTTTAAGTAGCTACAGCTTTTTGTTTCAACTGTTCAGTAATTTCCTCTTTTCAGAGGTAACCATGTTTCCTTTGAGGTTTTGGTGGAGAAGCAGCCAGCAGAAAAACATGTAAATATATATAATTCAAACTGTATTCTGAAGGCTTTTTGGAAAGTACCTGTGCAAAAGGCGTCCCAAGACATGCAAGGCACTCGCCGCTCTGGAGTAGAACAACACTGCCCTCTAGAGGTTTGGAGTGTCAGGTTCACACAAACCCTGCCAGGTTTGCTACTAGTGGCTTCCAGCCCTTCACTTCTTTCATCTTTACAAACATAACCTGGGAGTGTGAGTAAAATACTACAGGTCGCAGTGTTTTCTAGAGGTAACCCCATTACTAAGAATATATATTACACATAAATGTTCCAGTCTGCTGGAACAAAATAAGCAACATGAAATTCATCTGGAAACTGGAGGCCAGACTGTCAATAAGACAGAAAAGAGCTTTAAAAAGTATCAACACTTCCAGATCTCTAGTTTATGCCTGTTTGTCCCAGCACTTGAGAAACTGAGGCAAGAAGATGGCCAAGGGATTGAAGACAGCCTGGTGAAGAATAGATCCTATCACACACACACAAACACACACACACACACACACACACACACACACACACCTGCCTTCCAGGTCCAGGTAATTAACACATTGTCTGAGAACAGAGGAGGAACTCACTCAGCTATGCAGTGGCACTAAGGACTTTATAAAGTATCTGGAATGAAAAAACCAAGAGATTTGTTTGTGCGCTTCTTTTTGAGGCATTGGAGATCAAACCAAGGGCCTTGTGTGTGCTTGACAGGGATGTACTAATGAGCAATCATCACAAGTCTGGTTTTTTTTTAAACTAGTATTTGTAAAGATTTTGTCCAAGTATATGCTTTTCGTTTGTTGCAGCAGAAACACTAAAACCATTTTAAGACAAGACATCGTATTCTGACGTTATGTTTACTTCAGTTCATGTGAGGTCCATTTGACTCTTTTATCCAACAAGACTTACAGTCCATGATCCTATATCCAAAATCTTTAGAATTCATAGCTTCTTGGCTTTTAGAAAGAGTAGTTATTAACATATCATAACAGACAGAAGATTGGGTTAGGTTAAGTTTTACAACCAAATGTACTTCCAAAACAAATAAAGAAAATGACAAATAAAAACAATGCACATTTGTCTAATTAGGGTTAATGAAGAAACAGAAATAGAGTTGTGTCATCGGGTCAGATCATCCAGCAATAAGTTGCATGTAAATTGAATTTTACAAATTAATGAAAACGATATCTTTAAATTTTTTTAACTTTTACCCAAATTGCTATTTTTCTAACCTATCCATGCCCACTCCTGGTAAACGACATAGCCTGAAGCATTATTACACTATATTCCAAGACAGTGATGTCATCACATCTTGTTAACCGTGTTTGTCTGATAGATTCAGGCTCTGGGTGTGCTTTGTGAGTTGTTATTTCTCCCTTAAAAAATTTTATCCCTCTTCCCTGACTACAAGATTCACTTTTTATTTCTCCTTTATCTAAAATAATTCCCACCAGCAAGCAAGGATTATGATCTCAGAGCTTCACTTTATGTGAGTTACAAATGAATTTTACACAAATTATCCAAGCATAATTAAAAGCTGGGTCTAGGTACATAAGGATCACAATACGTTAGGGACAAACTTGAGAGCATTGACAAGTGCCATCTCCCCCAGGGAGCCACAGTGCTCGCTATGCTTACATAAGTTCTTGCTCATTCGATGAATCATTTGAGTTTCCTAGAAGCTGACACTCCAGTTCACTCTTCCATGACTTAGCATAGAGAGCTTCCTCTCAGCTGAGCCTTACTTCCTCCCTTGGGAAGTTGGCAATCTGCCCCTGGTCTATCAAAACCCAGTGCTTCTGCTGCTCCAGAGGGGCTCGTGCCTGGCCACCTGCAGCTGCACCTGTGTGCTGATGGCTGGTCTTCCTTCCTTGTCCTCTGCACCACATGCGTTGCTCTCTGCCCCCAAGGGGCATAGGGCATCTCATAGAACTGCTTGTTCCCAGAAACTGTCAGAATACCTCAGAATCCTGTGTCCACTGTTAAATGCTAAGATATGAAAAAAAAAAAAAAAAAAAAGTACTGTGGGGTCAATAAATGACTATGAGAAAGGCAGTTTTTCTAACTGCCCAAATTAAGGCTCCAAAATAGCCAAGTTGCTAGGGTTTTCGTGTATGGATCCCTTGTATGCCATGTCTGGTACATGGTGGGTCTGTCAGCCTTCATAACTCAATCCGCACAATAAGTTAACACCTTTACTACCCTATTTGTGTACTGACTACTTGGCTACTGGCTAACAGGCTTTAGAAGCACAGAGAAGGAGGTGCTTCTCATTGGTGTTCTGAAATAGTCACTGAATTCAGTCAAACTTTATTTTGAAGATGCACAAAACCATAGTTTGAGAGGAGTGGTGGGAAGTTTTAGCAGCTGACCTGCATAATAGGACATACACTTCAGTAGTAATCTTCTGGGGCAGACTGGAGGAGGGATTGGAGAGAGATTGAGGATGGAAATGCTATTTGGTAGCTGCTGTAATATTACCTCCAATGAAAAATGCTGTTGAGGAAAAGGACTGGAGAAAAGTTTGCGTTCAAGAGACAGTTAACACCAGACAATTCCTATGGAGAGTGGGGAGAGCCGCAGAGGAGAACTATTCTGGTTCACAGGAGATACTGATGGCATAGACGCCTCAGCTTTTTCTAATGAGTTCATGGTTAATTGGCTTACCAAATTAGTCTCTTTTGAAACACAGAAACTGGCTTGTTGTGTAAACTGCTATTGGAAAGTGGGCATTGCCACATAAGAGCGGCTACCTCACGTCACGTTGCAAACGTAAATGCAGCACTTAAGTGTTTTGCCAAATTGCTTAATTATAACATCTCAATGTGGGCCTCTCGTTTATGCAGGTGCGAGTGTTCATCAACCAGTTATATCAGCCAAGTGTGGTTAAAGACATCAGCAGAAACCCAGATCTGCAGGCCATCAGAATTGCTTCTGTGAACCCCATCCTGGATCCCTGGATCTACATTCTTCTGCGGAAGGCTGTGCTCAGTAAAGCCATAGAGAAGATCAAGTGCCTCTTCTGCCGCATCGGTGGGTCCGGCAGAGACCGCTCAGCACAGCACTGCTCAGAGAGTCGGAGGACATCTTCTGCCATGTCCAGCCACTCACGCTCCTTCCTCTCCCGGGAACTGAAGGAGATCAGCAGCACGTCTCAGACCCTCCTGTACCTGCCAGACCTAACTGAAAGCAGCCTCGGAGGCAAGAATTTGCTTCCAGGTGCCCATGGCATGGGCCTCACCCAACCAGACACCACCTCTCTGAGAACTTTGCGGATATCAGAGACCTCGGACTCCTCCCAGGGCCAGGACTCGGAGAGTGTCTTGTTGGTGGATGAGGTTGGTGGGAGCGGCAGGGAGGAGCCTGCATGTAAAGAAAACTCTCTACAAGTCACGTTCCCCAGTGAAACGCGGAACTTATCTGAAAAATGTATATAGTAGCTTAAGGCGGGAGCAAGTACTGTTTTGGACCCTTATAAAAACCCTGTGCAATAGACCTACACGTGTTGAGCTGTACTCAGAAGGGCAGTCTTCACCTTGACTCCTGTTAGAGAACAGTGCAGCTTTTGAGTGCTGCAGATGAGCCTCTTGAGTGTCTAGGCCTAAAGCACATTGGCTGTCACTCTAATGTGACTCAAGATTGCAGCTGCAACTTGACAGCTTTCGCTACTGCATAGGAAGATGGCAGAAGCTATGCTGTTTTCACAGCATCAAGAGCGTTCTTTCTATTTGGCACATACAGGAGGTCCAGACCCTGGAAGGGCTCTACCCTAAACTGAGGACTACCTACAGCTGATTTAACTGTCTCACTAAAGCATGAAATGTGAATTTTTATTGTTGGCAATATAATTTAAGGTATTTATGTTCTTCTCTGTGAGAAGGTTTACTGTTAATACAAGGTATAAAAAAAAAATTATGATACTTCCTCTCCTGTCAGTATAACCAGCTAATATTGTCGATGTTATTTTTTCCCCATAAACAAGTTCAGGCCAAGGTATTGAAAACAGAGTGAAAGTAGTATCTATAAAAATAGATATAAATTTTTAAAAGTTTAGTATTATCAAAGGAAGAAGAAAATAAATATTATTTAAGATGTGAAAATTAAACAGCCTAAAGTATATTTTCCAAGCTATGTATAATGAAAAAATTTAGAAAGATAATATTGCATTTATTTATCCAGAAAACTGTGATTTCAAGAGTACTTAACATTGCTGGTAAATATTTTCAACCTTTGTCCCCAATAATTAGTATTTTTAAAGATGTAATATACTTTTTTAAAGTCTCCAGCTACCCATAAGTGAAGTGTACAGTATAAAAGTCTAAGTAGCTTGTTCTGTCCTGAAAGCATGTGTAGCTTTCCTTGCCAACAGAATGTCCAACAGCATCCTTTAAAACTTCAAGAGGAAGACTTTACAGAGAGGGATGCAGATTCCTCTCGGGTGTGGTCTCCACTCTGTTGTGTGTCACGGGACACTGGCAGTTTTGTCGTGTAACTCCCAGGAGTACTGAGCCCGTGTTTGAAGGAGCGTTCTCAGAGAAACTGAAGGATGTTTTGTCGTGTAATGTGTCCTTGTGCATTGCTTGGTTGTGACCGAATTCTGAGCCCGAGACTAATATTTTGAAGAGTAGTTGAACTGACTGAAATTATTCTGGAGATTACAATAAATGGTTGCATTCCATCTGAGTCCTATAGCCTCAGTTTTAGAAAACATGAATGGGTTTTTTTCCTTGCTGTTTCGTTTTGGGACACCTGTATCATTTTAAACTGAAAGGTTTATTTTTTAGTTTTGTTCTCTTTTGTTTTTGGTTGGTTAGTTGGCTGGCTAGCTGGTCATTTCTGTTTTGTTTGAAGCTTGAAGTCATTTTCATCAGATTTTAAAGAAAAACTCCACGGAAGCAAGTAGTAAATTTCACCACTTGCCCAGGGGAAAGTGACAGAAGGGAGAAAGGACCATGCCATTCAGTTAAGTAGGCATGAAGGTCAGCCATGTGGCAGACGAACAGCCACAGGGTAGGAAGAGGAGCTTTAGAGTAGAAGCAAGCCCACAGTGCCGAAAAGCATGCCCAGGCTCTGGCCAGCAAATGAAAGAGACAGAGAAGAACAAAAAAGGAAAGCCGTGCTTTTCGGAGTGAGGACTCCAACAGGTGGGCAGGCCCATAGCCAGTAAGCGACAGCACAGGTAGGAGCCTGTGACTCCTGTGAAGTGCTGAAATCACAGAACTGCACCAGCTCTCCCAGCAAGTCTCTGGTTCAGGAGGTGTGGGTACCTGCATTTCTAAACCTTTCCTAGCTGATGTGGATGCTGCCAGTTTTAGGATATACTTTAGCACTAATCTCTATGCCTCAGATCACGGCTTGCTGTTTGCAAATGTTTAAAGATACTTTTAAATAGTAGCAGATAAGCAAGTCATCTTCTTTGCGGGCCTAGTGGTTCAGGGATTCTTAAGGTAAGAATGGCTCAAAAAGGATGAAGCTTAAACTTCTAAAGTGTTCTGTTACCATCTGAACTAATGCCTAGAAACGATGGTTTCAGAAAATGTGTTGTAAAGAAGAATTTTGTTTTACCTCCATGAGCAAGATCCATAGAGATCATCGATGGGGGGTGTGTGTGTGTGTGTGTGTGTGTGTGTGTGTGTGTGTGTGTGTGTGTGTGTGTGTGTGTGTGTGTGTGTGTGTGTAACTTCACCCATATCCTTGGGACAAGCAACAACCTCACTCCTGGATTAGTATTACTAAGAAGCAAGACACTAACAATAATAAGCAAGGCATCTCACTCATGCTTACTTTAGGTTCACTATCTAGGAACACTGACGGCTTAATCTTGAGATATTACTGAAATACATACTTTGACATTTATTCTTTAAAGTATACATCCTTTAAAATATTTTAGTATATTCAACTAAGAAATGCATCTATCACTGATGTCCAATTCCCAAACATGACATTTGCAATCAATACCC